>NC_091488.1:39779441-40102775 GCF_947461875.1 Haliaeetus albicilla
ATGGATGAAGAGCAGGAGAAAGGCTGTGACTGATTCAAACTGCAGGTTTCTAGTCCCAAAGTCACAACTGAATAAATGACTTGGCGAACATCACAATCTATGCTGCTGAACAACCTTTCTTTTCACTAGCACCTATAGCACAGCAATCTACTGAATGAGGAGTCTGCTCCTCTCCTTTGGATCTCTTGATAATATATATATTCAAATAAGTCTGAAGGCTCATAAGCTTTGGTACTATTGGTCACCACAACCATAAAATACAGAGATGCACAGTAGATGAAGACGGACAAATGAGGTTTGGTTCACTGGATCCCTGGTACATGGCTGGGTACTCCAACTATACCAGCATCGAGTTAATTCACCTTAAGTGAATTGAATAACCTAAATAGCAACTCAACATCCTAACTTAGGTGACTAATCCCGAATCTTCGGCTTCCTGGGCAAACTGAACATTGATGTTATTCTCCTGAAATTAATGGCCTCAATTATTCAGGGTGGCTGCTGGCCCAGTGATTCAGCTGGATTTGATCTGAAATGTCTGTGAAAATTAAGTTCTCAAAAAGCATTTATTTTAAGATAGACATCATTATGTCACCTAGTAAAACTAAAAAATAGCACCCACACATCTCTGCAATAAATAACAATGAGATCTTCCTTTCAAGCCATCTCATTGTAAGAAAAACTTCCAGCCAGGAAACGCAGGAAATACTTGACCAGAAAGATATATCTTATGCTGAAGTCTGGGAGCCTCTTTCCAAGTGGAATCAATTCCACTGCTCAAACCTTTCAGCTAATCAAGAGTGAATATCTAAGCTAAATCATCAGGAGTGAGCAAAGGCAATTTAACATGTACTGTAATAAGTAATAATCACCCACTACCATGAAAAATCCAATTCAGAAGGTTTTAATTTGATCTATAATGTTTCCCAGCTGCCCATTACATTGAAACCCCTCCAGCATTTCATGGAAGAATGTTTTCTCTTGTTCATATTGAATAAAATTCTCGACAATTAAAAAAATAATAATCTTTTTCTGAAAATACTCTGCCTGAGGGACTTTTTTTTTTTAACACAAATTATGGATTTCACAGAAGCAAAGTTCATAGCAATAATTTCCCACCCCCCCAACCTAGAGGATTTTTACATTTTTATTCTTTCATTGAGACTGAGAGGGCACAGGTTCAGCAAACTAACTTTGTTATGTTTTTCAACAACTGCAGAAAAAAAAAGGTAAAAATCCAGGACAGGTTAAGTGTTGGTTCTCAAGTAGAAGAGAAACAAGATAATAAAATACCTCAGACTAAACATTTACACACTGTCTGCTTGGGCTGGAGTGTACGGACATTTGAGTTCTTTGGATTTCTGGTGGAGTCTTAAGCTATAGCAAAGCGTTTAGCTGAACTGCCAACAGCACCAGTTTACCCAGGAGGCTGCAGGCATCCTTCCATCATTTCAAGATTCAGATTGTCTGAACAAATAGAAAAAATGTGGAAAAGAAGCTGAAGAATGTCAACGCAGCAAAGAGAACGAAGTTGGCCTTTGTGCTTGCTGGACACCAATACAGCATATTTCCCATCACACCTACTACACAGACTGAGCAACATGCTTTTCCTGTGAAATGCATGTTCATCTGCTAAACAATTTGGTCTGAGACATCTGGGTTTGGAGGTTACAATGGCTATCAGAAGGGTCTAATATATGTCAAATGGCTAGATTGCTTCCTCACATTTTAGCTGGACTAACAGCAAAATAATTTTAACGACATGGAGTATCCATCTGAATTTCATGCTACACACTAAGTTGGCTTTTTTTCAGGAGACCTAAACAACATCAGGGACTTAAAAAGACATAAAGCTCTATTGCCTACTGAAAGCTAGTTCCAGACTTCCTAGCAACATATGCAAAATCAAATTTTGTTGTCCTGATGATGGAAGGGAGGAACAAAGCCCAAAATTCCTTTTCTGTCCTCAGCCCAGATGTGGCAAAATTCAACGCTGCATCAGCAGTAGAGCAGTTCCCCTCTTCACCCTCCCTCCCCAGCCAGCTCTGGAGGTGTTCCTCCAGCTTCCAGAGACAACGCCAGCCCAGGGGACAGGAGAAGGAGAGAGATTAACCATAGGAATTGCTGATATTCTCCCCAACAGGGTGCCTACTGGGCTCCCCCCTGACAGCGGAGGCAGGTGGGGAGTGGATGAGGGAGGCAAGCAGCTCTGCCCGTCCCTGGTCTCCCTTCCCTGGGGTTGTGCCTTCGCTTGGGCTTAGTGTCCTGAGCTGTTCGGGGAAAACTGCTTGGGGTTACAGGTCTGCTTCTATTGCTGAACCAGACCTAGGCTGAGATGGACGTAGAACCCTGGGGTGACTTATCTCAACCTGAAGTCAAGATTTTGCTGTACATGGCATCATTTAGCTGCCAATACCAGCTTCCTTCGCCAGTGTGGAAAGTTTGCTGTGTCCATTGGAACGGATCTACTGACCAACAGGGCTTGCGAGCTGGATGTTTATACAGGGTCTGCCAAGTGTTACCTCAAAAATGCGGTAAGTAGATAAAGAAAAATTGCCAGAAAAAGACTAATAACACAGGTGGGTCTACATTGTCCAAACCCCAGTATTACCTTGCTGAAAATAGTGAAAACCAATGCACTTCCATGAGGCGGTTGGACAAACAGGAGTTTTCATAGGCTGAATAGAGAGCTGTTTATGTTGCCCGAGAGGTACTGCAGGGAAATCACGAGTGGATATAAGAGAATACAGACAAGACAGAGTTTACCAAGAGGCACCTTAGCTCTAGGGCCTCTTACAATAGTAGCTGCAAATTAAACTGTGGGTGGTTGGATACCTCATTTTCCTTACAGAATACTGAGGGATAATATAGAAAACCATCGAGACACTGTGTGCCCTAGTGTCAATAAGCGAGCGTTACAACCCTCTCTCTGTGGACGAGGCATGATGGGGAATAAGAGTACTGGCTGACACAGAGTGCTCCTTGGCTTGAACTTGATGGATCCTCCCCATGCCTATTTCTCTTCCTGGGTAGCTATTTATTTTGCATAGAATAGCTCTTACTGGTAAAAATAATTCTAATTTCCTTGTAATAGGTGTAATGTGAAACAAAATCCTAATGTTTGACATTTTGGTCAAACGTTTCAGTTGCTTTTATCACATACTGAACGTACTTGGCAACAAGCTGAATGTAGGATCAAAAAACCATTCAGCTACTAACCCTCCCCCCACAATTCTTATTTTTAGTATGAGTTTTAAATACGGTATGTACTGACCAAATTGTATTCTTATATTCCCCCTGAATTTTCACTTGCATATACTATTACTCTTTCTGTCCTCTCCTAACCCATTTTGAAATGTTATTGTTTGCCATTTTATAGCTGCTGTGTTTCACCAGAGAATTGGCTGCATTTCAGTTGTGGTTACTAGTTACATCTAGTTTATCAGTCTCTGAAGCACTATGGGAAGAAAGGTGTTAAAAGGAATAAAAATTACTATTATTATTTTTGGTGAATAGAACTTTCACGACATTTTAATGAAAATCACGCTATAAAAACGACTGGGAGATTTAAAAGTTTAATGAAGTCCATTCACCATTTCTGTCCACATTGAAAAAAATGGAAACATTCATTTTATGAGAATGTTTGCTGCCTCTGTACATCAGGCCCAAGAGATGCACAGTTGCAGCTAAGAAAGGTGTTAGCTACTAAAAAATAAGTTGGATCTTGAAAACCTGACATCCCTGACGAATAAGCCACTGTTTCAGTCTTCAGCCACACCAGCAACTTAAGTATATGCAACACAGAGCCCCTAAACAACAATGTCAGAGGTCAAAACATAAGAAAAATGAGTCAAATTCAGCACAAAAAAACCAAGAAGGTTTGACAAAAGAACCCACACTTTCCACATCTCTGCTGCTAAAACTTTTGCCTCCTACAGCTTCCTCCAGACTACAGCAAAGACCATTTCAAAGAACTGACAATATAGCCCCAAAAGGAGGTGCCCAGAGAAAGTTTAGATGCTAACAAGTTATCAAATTTGCTGATAAATCCAAAACTACTGCCATTGGACAGCTGACCTCCCAGCAGTAGGAACAGTAATCCCCTTTGCCCCACCAACTAGTTTAAACTCCTACCTGCTTTGGATCATATTTGCTGTTAAAAGCAATGCCATTTTCAGAATTGACCCATGGGCTATGTCAGCTGTCCAGCTGATACATCCCTTTTCAGCCTGTGCTGCTGACTGTTCCTTGACTGCCCCTTCTGGGGGCCGGGGACCGCTGTATTTCACCTCCTTGGCCAGGGAACTCCCTGCTGCTGTTTTCCAGCAGTGCATTCGCCAGTGCTAGTGAACCTGGCAGTAGTCACAAGTACTTTAGTACTCTGAAAGCTTGCACTTTGTTAGCTAAATGTAGGGAAGATACATGAACTCAGCTGGCCTGGATTTATCACTCATCAAAATTCTTACTAATGATTAGGTAAGCCTGTGTTAGCTTGAATTTTGCCCTCCATTATGCATCCAAACCATCAGAAACAACCCTACTAGCCCTCAGGTAATCAACTTTATAATGATTATCTCATTGCAAATGTACAGACTGTTTTAGCACATATCAGTGGGTAGTGACAGCAAATTACAGTAGCGTGAATGGAGGTGATGCTTGAACAGATGCCACTGGCTTCTTAATCTGCAGTTAAACTGTTGTCATTTTGACGCTAACAGCAGCATCTTTGCCATCATCTTTCAACCCAAAACTTCAGAATAAGCTGAAACACTTTGGTCCCTAGGCTAAATTTTTGTTAGAGGTGTCTGGTGTCTTTTGGGAAATAGAAACTAGTAGCTTAGTAACCAGTGCTCTTATGGATTTGGGAGAGGTGATAAAGTTTTACAAGCCAAT
The DNA here is from genome assembly GCF_947461875.1 of Haliaeetus albicilla. Lineage (NCBI taxonomy): Eukaryota > Metazoa > Chordata > Aves > Accipitriformes > Accipitridae > Haliaeetus > Haliaeetus albicilla. Next base: position 39,784,335 of record NC_091488.1, read on the forward strand.
AAAGAAGTTACAGCAGTCCTAGTATGTTTTACAGGATGTAGCAGTAGGGTTTAAAACAAGCCACATGCAAACTTACAACTTAAAGATCTTTACTTTTGGAGATCTGATGCCTTTCTGAACCTCTCCAAACTTTTTGGCCTGGGGAAAAAGTGGAAGCTGCCTGAGGCTTCCAACACACTCCAAGCTCAGCAGTTCTGGACACAGGCACCCAAACTCAGGGTGTGTGAGGACACTGATTTTTCTAGTCTGGAGTATCAGACTAGAATTTTTTAGAGTCTGTAAAAGTTATATTGATGAAAAAGCCTCAGCATTCTTCCTGCCTGAACTATATTACTTTGCACTAATTGTTTCCTGAACAGGAAGGGTAATCTTTTCATTAAGAATTAATTCACTCATACATGTCCCACAGTTTTAGTAAGAAAATCCATGAAGTTTTCACCTCTTGGCTATCACAATCTTGAGCTGCTACTCCTCTACATTGCTCTAATTTCATTGTCAGGGAAATTTCAAATTAAAAAAGGAGAGGCATAACAGTGCAAAAGGACATTTATGGGGTCAGCATTATAGGTTTTGAGACCATTGTAAATAAGACCACTTTTTATACGCATACTGATGCCAAGCCATGCCTCCAGCTGGAGACATATAAAACTTAATTCAGTCGTCTTCTTGCAAGCCCAGAAATGAACGAATTTTGGGGGTTTTGCCTGGTTTTGTAAAGAAATAGGACTTATATAAAAGTGTTGTCTGTAAGTCTGTCTGCCCAGCTCAATCACTTGAGTTTTGTGACTGATTTCAATGAAGTTTCAAAGAGAGGTAGGTAAGGAAGTTCCTTCAACTGGTGTCAAACGCTGTTGGGTAGAATAGATACTGAGAGAATGCAGGCAGAACTTGGCCCTTATAAATACAATTTAACTGTAGCAACCTTGCCAAAGAGTACATACATACTCACTGGTAATATATATAGCCCCAGACGGATCACAGCAATGCTGTCTCTTTCCAAGGTAAACATCAGAGATAACATGGGCAGAGCTGAGGTTACTGTGGGGCATTTTAAGAGATAAAGAACGCAAATGCATAGAAATGCTGTTCATGAAACATTTATTAATTATGAGGTCCTCATTAAAAGAGTAATTCACAGATCTAAGGTCAGCATCTGAATGTGGCCCAGGTTACTTTTCTACTACTGATCTCCCCCTTTGCCTGCCACTCTGGGTCTAATTTTGGATTATTACAGAGGACATCATATTGTTTCAGATTAGAGAAACACAGATGGAGTTGTAATGCACACAGGACTCTGGCAAAACACCTGCGGAAATTTATCTCATTTTTATTGCTCCTCTTGCAGGTTTTACTACATCTGTCTGCTTGTGAAAGAAGAAAGAACAGCGAGGCTTTGGTATTATTTAAATAGCACTATTTTTTGCAAATTTACATGCATATTTATGGATAAGACATAAAGCCCCAAACTCTCCCATACTGTATACTCACACATCACAAAACAAAGTCCTGTATCAGCTAGATAAAACAAGCTACATCACGCTATCATGGATTTTATAGCCTTCATGTGCTGGATGGATGCCAGTGTGTGTAATTCCATTGTGCCACCATACACTTTCTCATAGCTAAAATTTACTCTTCACGTTTATTCCCAAAGTTATGTGTGATACTGCACTGCTACACACCTGGGTGCTGAGCCCTACATGTACTACCAGCTCTGTCTGGAAATAAAGCATAGCCACATCCAGGTGGTAACACTCTGTGACACAGTCCAGAATTTTCCATTAATATAACTTTATCAGGCCTGTGTCTATACTCTGCTCAGTATTTTAAACATTTTCAATCTTTCAAGATCTCAATTCAAAACCAACTTAAATGCAATCTGACAGAAAGTTCTGTTGCTTCTTTCTCCTCTTTTGTCTTCATGAGAAAGAAACACACTTGTCCAAGGAGAAAAAGAATAACATTTACTCCTAGATGTCTGATAAGTTAAAAATCCAATACTTTATGCCTATTCACAGGACTGTCTGATGGAGTGGGTGGCGTTCTGGCCTGCCACAGTAGGAGAGGTGCTTCCTCTTCTTCCTTAAATGATATCATACGTTAAAATCATCTCCTCAAAATTTATGCAGACAAGCAAAAGAACATTTCAAATAAGATAGGGAAAAAAAGCATCATTTACACTTTCCTCTTGTGTCTCAGACATCCGTAAACTGCATTCATGATCCTAAGGCATCTGGCTTTATGGGCAGACATATGTTTTAAAAGAATTGAACTTAGTGATTTTAAAGTTCTGCCAAATATTTCAAAGCATTTTTTTTTCCCCCTGTAAATCATTTGGAAGAAAGTGAACAGTGGTTTGGTACAGCAGAGCAGCCTGCATTTGGGATTGGTCACTGGGTAAAGCTCAGTTATTTTCTGGACACCACTACAGGACAAGATCATTGCAAATTTTGTGTATATAGCAGAGATTGTCCTAGGGATTATTGTTAGAAGTGGTGCAAACAGTGTAGGCTAAGAAAGAAACACTGAGAAACTGGATGAGCCTTTTACCAAGCAGACAACCTGGTTTTGTAATTTTCTAAAATAACATGTTCTCCAGACTGCACCCATGTAAGAGGTGTATGAAAAATTCTTACAAGTATTGAGCCTGGCACATACTGCTGCTTTTTCTGCTTGAAAGGTATTTGCAGAAAGGATGCCATCTTCCTGAACTTACCTATTACTTACTGAGTCTCAGTTTGTCATTTTTTTGTGCTGCTGTCTGTTGCAAGCATACACCATTTTATTTCTTTGGACAGAGCATTATGGTCATGGGATAAACTTAAAACTCAGTTTCAGGTTCCTGGCTAAAATTTCTAAATCCATTTCCTGTGAATAATTTTTTTGTTCTTTTCAAAAGAAGTTAATTTACTAAAATATTCCTGGCAAGTGGGCCCCAAATGTACTAAACACTTCGAAAAGCAAACCTGCTTTAAAAATTCCAAAGACTTTTGGAAAGGTATTTTCTAGAATCAGTCTGTATGACTAGTGGTACTTAAGTTTACAGGTTGTTTCTATTGCCTTCCTATCTGTGTGACTAGTTATTAAACTCTGGTATGCCTGAACATGTTCCCTTGCTCTGAAGTCTTCTGAAAAAGGAAAATCTAAATTAACTGTACAAGGAGCTGAACTGTGTTTTTTCCGGTAATGGATAAGAAAGGTTAGATTCACTGTGGAAACACTAAGCTGGCCATGGAGATTCCCGTTTAAAATATGGAAGCATATGAAGAAATTGTATTTCATGCCCAAGGAGGCTGTGGGTTCTCTGTCTTTGGAGGTATTTAGAACTGGACCAGATAAGGCCATGAGCAACCTGAAATAACTTTAAAATTGGCCCTGCTCTACAAGTCCCTTCTAACCCCAAATTATTTTATGATTCTTTGATTTTACATCTTATTTTCACACACGTGCATAAACCTGCGACCTTCAAAGGGAAGTGAGAGACACTTCCATCAAACTAATACTTCAGGTTATCAAATTATTGAGACCTATTCCATTTAGTGAGAGAATAGCATATTTATTTTTCTACTAAGTTCAGGATAATTCCTGTGGAAAAAAGTAGTGAGGATGCATATATCCATGTGCATGCACAAAGGAAGTGTCCATCAGGTCACCTTTCTGTCCACAACCCACAGAGCAGCTGTGCTCCACTGAGACAATATGTGAAAAGAAAGACATATTTTGCCTTTTAGGCAGTGTTTGGGGAGAGTGTTTGGGGGATTAGAATTATTGGCTATGGAATTCTTTATGGGAGAGCAGACCAAGTCCTAAGCTCATGTAGGTCAAAGGAATAAAAAGGCCACTTCTTCATCAGGGTTTTCTTCAAAACCAAAACAAAACAAAAGAAAACAAAACAAAACTGTCCTTTTGCCTCCCATATATCAATGATGGCCATCTCAGCTACCCGCAGGGGGGAAAAGTACTGCTTACTAGTACTTCACATAACTTCAAAACACTTGCTAAAACCATTAGTTCTCAAACATTAGCATACGTTTACAGTGAATCATAAACTCTGTTTTCACCCCTTTTTATAAACCAGATTTTTTCTTTGAAGTTATTAGCACTTTTGTCATAATAAACTTACAACACTTTGCTATTCTTATTTGTTGACACATTAAAAAGTAAACACACAAGCCAGAACTAACAAAAAATCCAACAGAAATATAAATAGGAATATGGTTTTCAGAAACTTCTTCCATTATTTATAGAAAATAATTCTGTATGCATCTGGTCAGATGAAAACAGCGCTGGTGGTCTTGGACTCCCCATTGCCTACCTCGAAGTACAAATAATAACAAGAGAAACTGATAAGCACCTATTCACAAAGAAATGGCTCAAAACCAAACAGAGTTGTGGCAGATGGCTTGCACATTTCAGGGGAAGCACAATGTGTGATTGCAATTTGGAAAGTCCTGCATGGGACTGGGTGCGTGCTGGTGTTTGCAAAGCAGTGAGGCAAAGGGATTCAGACAAAATCACTTTATCTCCGACTTGCCTGGTGGTTGGTAGCATGTGTGTGGTATTCAGTAGAACATCAGCAATCAGTCCAGGCTGCAAAGCTTTTTGATGCCCTAAAGCAGTGCTTTGCAAACCCTGGGAAGAAGGTTTACTTATGCATCTGTTCAGTTCATGGTTGTGACAGGAATCAGTTATTTTTGCCATACCTGTGGACAGCAGTTATTTTCACTGTAGTTTATTTACTAAGTGGAAAGGGGATCTTTTCTCAGACATTATTCAGAGCAACTTTCTAAATTTTTCCAGACAAGCGCTCTGCCTGTCTTGATATCTGGACATTTTAGCTTCTGTTTTAGGTTACAAGCATTTCAGTACATTGCTTATAACACCAGTATCATTACCATATGAGTAGTTCTTCATAAACAGAAAAAAAGAACTTATGTTCCAAGGTGAAGAACTAAAATGCAGACCCCATAACACACACACACACACGCCTCTGAATAGAAGGCATAAATATTTTTCATAAAGCATTATCAGGATTTGGAACTTCAATCAAACATTTCTGAAGACAGGCCAGTTTTTATGATTCATATTGGACATTCCTCATCAAAAGCTAGGAAAGCTTCTTCTCTTCCCTTTGCTTCTTTTTGTTCTTTGCCCTTAATCTGTTCTCTCCCAGTATGACTCTTCGTGAACTACGGATCAGACCTGTCTAGGTCACAGGGTGCCTAATATAGGAGAGCCAATATAACTGAAACATGCTGGAATTTCTCCTGTTTTGCAAACTCTGTAACAGAGTCTGCAAATGTTTAGCTGTAGTTTCAGACCAACTTTACTTCCTTTTTCCTTCCATCACGTATCTCCTGTGGGACAGAACATCATCTTTTATAATAATGGTATGTTTTCCTCTGTGAGCATCTTATAGTACACTGGAAGCTGGATGACACAACTGAGAGTGTGCTGACAATTAGCCTGTGTGAAGAAGAACATCACGCAGAGAAAATCAGGAGAGTCAGAGGTTGAGAGGGTAGTCCTGTGAGCAATCACACCTTCACAAAGATTTTTGTTTTGCTTTTGAAAGGAAACACATCTGATTTTTAAAATCATGAAGCAGAACTCATTGGCTACTTTCACAAATTGGATGCAGAATTCCCGGGTGATTTGCGGTGAATTATATAGGCTTTGCCATTTTTAGGATATGGGAAGATTTTATATGTCATAATCAGGCAACGGGCATTCACATGTATAAGCTAGCTGAAGCAGACCTTATATGCACTCTTCCTGATTATTTAAACCTGTCAAGCTGCAGGCTTTCTTGACCACATTAGAGTTTTAGAGTGTCTGTGGTCAGAAGACAAATGGTCAGAAGACCTTGTCCTTAGTTTGATTTACAAGGACATTTTACACTATTCCAGTACTAAAGTGGGGTTTAAGAGTGATCTACATCCACTTTAAGACCAGACAAATGTACTGCCAACTTTAAATGCTAATGAAAATCAAGGCATTCATATTTCTGTGTCCCATTTCCCTAGTAGATGCAAAATATTGTTTCCTTTGTCTCCTATCTTCTTACAACTGGGACTGTGCTTCATTGTATGTTTTGCAGCACTGAATGCAGGAAAGCCATTAGCTTGGTTTGATGTGTGAGATGGTGTGATAACAAGAAAGAACACAAAACTACAAGAGAAAGACAATTCCTTTTTAAAGACCCAATTGGAATCAGTGATCCTATTGTCCTTCCAGTCTGAGTTAATAGTGTATAAAAAAGGTTTAAAATCATAAACGGCTCCTAAGCACATTTTTGTAACTTGTGCTCTGAATCATCCCTGGATGCCAGCCAACACTGCTGAATCTCCCTGCTCCTGCGAGATGCCTTGCCTTCCCTGCATCTCCTCAGGACTGACAGAGCATGGGAGGACAGTTCGAGGCCAGACCCCCTCTGCCCTCTTGCCTCATCCTTTAGAGGATGGAAACGAGGAAGCCCTCCTTTGGCTTCACTGCAGGAGGACAGGGAGGGATTGGCCTTGAGTCTACACCCACCCACCTACTGTAAGCTGTCTGATGTAGGAAATAGAGCTTCTTAGCTCAAAGGAGGCTGTTAAATAGAGTGTAATGTTTATCCCAAGGACAAATAGTAGTATCCCTGTAGGAGAAGGCACAGAGGACACTAATAGGCATTTAAGCCAAGTTCAGGGAAAAGGGGCAAGCAGGTAATTCACAAAGGGAAGAGCAAAGGGACGGGTGGAATATTAAGCTGCACAGCAGCAGTCTCAAGCATACTTTGTAAATCATTATCAGAATCAGAAAATCATTTCATGAATCAGAAATCAATGAACGTCATAGGTCACTTGTGCTATTAAAAAAAGGGCAAAGTTCATTTTTCAGTACAGCCTTGTGTTGAACCAGTGGTGGTTCCATACATAGTTCCCATGCATATCTGGAAAATATATTGCACATTTCTTAGTAAAAAGAAAAAAAGAAAAGAAAAAAGGAAAATGGATACAATAAATTGCCCACCAAACCGTGTGCACAAAGAAAATAAAGAGACTGTTTGAACAGCTGGAATTTAAAACTTATTATATTCCCAAGTTATTTATTTTAATAAATGAACAGCTATAATTAAGGTTAAAATGATCATACAAGCAGGAAGAGAAACAATCCTGTTATTACGGCTTCCAAGAACTTGTACCCTGTGACTGTGCTGGTAGAGGGCCCTGTCTTATTGGTGGTAACTTTAGATAGAAATGAAAGTGGTTTTAACTACAACCACTTGAAGCATACGAACCACTGTCCTAGCTAGTGGGGATCAAGCGAATGGAGGGCTAAGGCTGACACATTTCTGCTTTTATATTTAGTACCTTAATATATTTGTGAAGTACGGCTTCAATATTGAAACCAGAAAAATTACAGTTTCTGTAGTAGCCACAAAGCTGTAAGGAATCAACCTAACAAAAGTGTACGCACAGATTCTTTTTTTCTGTTTGCTACTGGAGTTGTTTGTGGATAGACAGTACTTTACTTAAACCTAAGGGAGAAAATGTAGTCTTCGGTCTCTCAGCTTTTTATATGATAATTGGCTGTTATGAGAAGTATCCAGGTTTTTACTCCCACCCATAAAGGAGAAAAAAACAGGTCATGGGGCGATGTAGCACCTTTTAAAACACTGTGATACCTTTCCATCCTGCAGCCAGGAGCCCTGACCTGTGAGGAGCAGGGAGACCTGTGGAGGAGGAGGGCAGAAATTCCTTAGGCAGAATCAAGCACAGCAAAAAAAACCCTCAGCATCTGCAAGATTTTGGTAGGAGGGATGCAGGCATTCACCAGGATTGCTCAAAGTACTTTCATCAATAAATACATTTGATCCAATGTAAGTCTGAATTCTGGTTCCACTTTGCCAATGGGGTTGGTATGCGGCAAATACAGGGAAGCTCCCCACTTCTTGAAGAAATGCTCCAGAGGTAGTAAACACTTTTATGTGGACCTCATCCAAGAACCACTGAAGTTAGTGAGGGCAGGATTTCAACCTCAAAGTCATTTTTAAAGATCAGTGAAGTAAAAAGAAAGACTGCCATTGATTTTTACAGGCTTCCAATGCACTTGTTTTTCACTCTTGGGAATTCGAGTCAGATCAGAACTTTGTAAGTCTGATTCGAGCAACAAGAAGTTGTCCTTTTGGTAGGTATTTTCCCACACCCAAAACCACTAAAAACTTTCCCACATTTCAGTAAGATTAGCCGTTGGTGTTCAGGATACATCCAGATCTGTGGCAAAGGTCCAACCCGAAAAAATAAATCCAGGAGAGAAAGCTATACATTTTGCAATTGTATTTCATCATTTATGCCGCAATATGCATTTTTTTCTAAATGACATTTAATTGCTTTCTTCTGAGGAACTCCCTTTAAAGTAATGTTTTCCTACATAAGCCCAGAATTTTCTACATCCCAGATGAATGACACATCCTGCATCTACTCTGATTCCAAATAATTCAATTTGAAAACATGTTTTCTCATTTCATTATGTGAGTAAAATGAAGATAATCAGACTTGAGAAAAAGTATTATTGTTTCCCAGTTCTTTCAATCAAACTGCACATCCGCTTTTTTGATTCTCTGGGGTTCTTTTAATGCTTTGTAAATGAAACATAAACCCCACATCTTAGGGCAAGAGATGAAGGAGATGCACCATGTGCACATGCTTAATAAGGGCTCAAGAAAGTGGTAAGTATTCTAGAAGTCCCCATCTTTCCTACCCACTTCCTCCCTTCCACATACATGGAGCAATGTCTTCAAACGGGAGAGCATGAATATGGCAAGTCTAGCAGGCACACCCTATTGCCCACAAGTAGCTGAAGACATCATCCAATTTTAGGAATTGTACCTGTAAGGACAGAACTTAAGAAACATTCATGATACAGTATTTAGTGGTAACAACAAACTGGTTTGTTTCACCAGTAATAGCTAGTTGTACGGGCTGTGGTTTGTTCTCTCTCAGACAGGCTGTGATCTTAATGAGCTGGTGCCAGTCGCCCTAGAATTTTCCTGTGGAATAGATGTCCCCAGAAGTGCTGCTGTACTCCTCATGCAAAACATTCACCATTGCCCTTAGTCCAAGGCTGGCTTCTTTTGGAGCATGTTATTGTCCTACTGTGCTTCCCGTCACTACATTTAATTCCACGTCATTGACTTCAGCAGATAGGCAGGTATTGGCTCAGACTAGCTGATGCTATCAGCCATGATGCAAAGCTCTGGCTAAGCTCCTTTGTGGACCCTGTGTGCAAGGCAGCAGCTGCCTACTCCTGCCCAAACACTTCTGTAGTTTCAGAGAAGCTGGTTAGGTCATTTGGGTCATCACACGGAGCAGGTCCCCTGTGGATGCAGAAGTGCTGCAGATTTGCTCAAAGGCAGCCAGGACTGTAGACCAAGATGAAGCAATTTAAACAAGTGCTGTAATGAATCTGCATCATTATAGCATATAGTACCTGTATGAGCAAGTTTTCAGAACATTGTGCTAAGGCAGAAGAGTTTTCCTGGCATGAATTTGGATGGATTTCAGAACAGGGTGCTAAGGCAGAAGGGTTTTCCTGGCATGAACTTGGATGGGTTCATTTTGAATAGAGTTGGGCTTTTCTTTATCCTTTTTTTTTTCCTTCAGTGAGCAGTAGATGTGGTAGAAGAAATGGAGGCAGTGAAAGATGAACTGAAAGAATTTTGAAGACTACAAGGTTATTTCCCCACTTCTCTCTGTATGAAACATTTGTCTAGGGAGCCAGAATGGTCTGCTTTGACATTTTTACTTGTGGTTTTAAAATGTCCTTTTCCCATTAGAAAGACCTACCTTATAAGTAAGGAAGGACAAAAAGCTTGTTAAAAAACAATGATGATGATGACAAATGAATCCAAATGTTTTATTTCAGAGTAAATGAAACATTTGGAGTGATCCATTAACACCTGTCTGTTGTTCCTATTTTCCTGAGCCCTCCAAACTGAATCTAAATAATATTTCTTCAACTTTTTCCACTCAGGCACAGAGTAAAAAACCCGTTATTCTCCCAACTGTATTTAAAGGTTGTCAAACCTTACGTGAGTTGTGTGAATTATCGTAAACAGGTACAGCTAAAATTTACAACTTATCAGGCCAACTATCAAGTATTCTGTATGTTTGAACAGAGATTATTGTGCATTTTAAAGGAAAATATAATAGAAGTGTGCTGAGGATTTTAAATTTTCTTATTCTCCTACCTATAGCTACTATAGATCTCAAACAGAGATAGAATCCACAGTTAACACAGTATAGAAACTTCTAAAAAAATTCAACACTCCTCCTTTAAGTTCTTAGAGATTTCAGAGTGCCATCAAATATCTCATAGAGAGCTGAAAAGCTTCCATATCTAGCCCTGGTGAGACACTGGATGTAAAATCTGCCATTAGTTCAGACCTGCTTATTGCCTGTCTCACACCTCAGGTCAATGCAGTTCAGAGCAGATGAACACATGGGAAATATTCTGGGTTGGTATGACTGAAAGGAAAGATAATTTTGAAAGTTCTTCACGTTTTAGAAGCTAGACATGGTCCTTGAGGGAGACTGAGAGGACCAAGGGCAATAAAAGCACAAAATGACATTTAACTTCAGTACATAGACATTATTTTTCAGCATCCAAAAGGTTTGTTACCTTTGTGCCATTTAAAGTGCACTGCTCTTCAGGGTCCACAATCTGAATGAACAGGGTCCCAGAGGTTATAAGAACTTCCTCCTATTATGCAATCCTTACCAAAAAGACAGCTGTTTGCTATGGCAGGGAATGCTGGCATTTTTGGTGCACAACCCAACACAAAAAGGGCTGCTTGCAGCTATGCAATAGCTATATGATTCATGTCTGCAAGATTTTAAGATGACCTCATGCACTGCCAACCTAAAGGCAGCATGTCAGATATTTCCCGAACACATTCTCTATGCCACAGGTATACTTCAACAGTAACAAAGTGCCACTACAGCTGCCAAAGAAAAAGATGACTTTAATTGCATCCCTTCTTTTCATCCCCTAGTAAAGGAAGTGGGGAAAACACAGGGGTCGATCTCTGGACCCAACTAGCTAAGAAAAGCAAGGTGTTAATATGTGCATACACATGCATATACATGGGTATAGTTAGCATGCATGCTCACAGCAGTCAATACCTGTAACAGGTACATTCCATAGGACCCTTCACAGTCCCAGTACCTTGACTGCTCAGCCTGGTGACCTGGCTCTGATCCCCGTGCACCCACGGTTCCTTGCATTTCTAACAAGGAGGAGCGACAGTGGATCCTGGGAGTCAGGATGCAGCCAGAGTAGGTCCCTGGAGCATAGAGCTGAGAAGTTATCCTAGATCTGATTGATGAGAGACACCCTACACAAACAGTCCACAATGCTAAACCTTACAGTAAAATTTATTATCTCAATTTTCCATCAATACATTTCACTGAGGGTTATGGTTACACTCTTCTTATCCCAATTCTACAGACAAGAAAGCCAAAGTGAGCATTGGGAGGACAGCAACACTCCTTCTATCCTCCAGTAGGTCAGCAGCAGAGCTGAAAAGAGAACTTGTATCTTTTTAATTCTAATCCAGTGCCCTAGTCCACTGTCAGCCTTATCATTACATAGATTAAGAGCACTACTACAGGACTCTGAGGTTTCTTGCTGAAGTGTGTTGTATATTAATTACATGAAGAGACTGGAAACCCATTAAATACAACACAGAGGTACAACACAGATTAAATTCAAATATATCATATTGGAAACACATATACAATTTTGAAAATGCTTAAATCAATATGGAAACTGAATCTCTCTGATTTTCAGTCACTTAGACTCCCTGAAAATGGGGGGAAAAAGCCATCCAATTCTGTGCACCTAAAATAGCAGGGCAAAGGCCTTCCTAGGTTCTCCCTCTGATAAGAGCAGACAGAACAATTAGAGCAATTCAGAGCATTGATGCTCTAGATTAATCCCTCTAGGAGCCTTTCTCTGAATACTGACAGGAAGTATTGGTGAAAGTAAGGAAGCAGCTAGTTAACTTGGATCATAAGAGATAAGTGGTGAAGATAACATTTTAATACTTCCATGGCTTTTACCCAGCACTAGCTACTGACTTTTTTGTTTCATTTTCTCTTTAATGTTTAGGATATGTACTGACCTCCCAGCTGTCAAATGCTACAACTGCTAAGTGATGATGTGCAAATCAACACATTGCCAGCCCAGTGTAGAGAAAATATAGACTTTTTGTACTTGTTTTGGCTGGGATAGAGTTAATTTTCTTCATAGCAGCTCCTATGGTGCTATATTTTGGATTTGTGATAAAAACAGTGTTGAGAACACAGTGATGTTTTAGCTATTGCTTGACAGCGCTTATGCAGCATCAAGGCCTTTTCTGTTTCTCACCTTGCCCTGCCAGCGAGGAGGCTGGGAGTACACAAGAGTTTGGGAGGCGACGCAGCCGGGACAGCTGACCCCAACTGACCAAAGGGATATCCCATACCGTTTGACATCAAGTTCAGCAATAAAAGCTGAGGGAAGAAGGAGGAAGGGGGGATTTTTCGAGTTATGGTGTTTGTCTTCCCAAGTCACTGTTACACGTGATGGAGCGCTGCTTTCCTGGAGATGGCTGAACACCTGCCTGCCGATGGGAAGTGGTGAATGAATTCCTTGTTTTGCTTTGCTTGCACACACAACTGTCTTTATTATTAAACTGTCTTTATCTCAGCCCACAAGTTTTCTCACTTTTGCCCTCTCAATTTTCTCCCTCATCCCACTGGGGGGGAGTGAGCGAGCATCTGCATGGGGCTGAGCTGCCTGCCAGGGCTAACCCACAGCACCTTCTAATGTGCATGTTACAGTACATGTTTCCTCTCCACTACTCATTGTGCATACACATCTATCATGTCATAGCTCAGATGGACTTAGGAATCATCAGCTTGGTATTTTGGAGCTTTTCCAGCTTCCGTCCTCAAGGGTGACAGGTAGGTTACTGCTGTTTTTCAGAGTCTTAGATACACACTGTAACAGAAAATAAATGAGCCTCTGAAGGGCACATTTTTGCTACTGTGAACCAGGAATGGAAGCTGTGATATGAATTTACCAGAAGGAAAGCTCATACACATTCTGCTGAAGATGTACCTCAACCAATATCTGGTACACCAAATCAACAACCTACAGAAACTGGAAGCTAAATGGGACAGGTTTTATGCTTGTACTGTATACCTATCCAGTTAATAGTCATTGTTAGAAAGAGACAAATGCATAAGCACGAATAATTTGTACAGCTTGTTTGCAACATGTGGTCAACACAAAAGCTTGATGGATCCTCGGCAGAAATTAAGTTGGTAGAGCTTTGATCCAATGAGCAAAAATCAAATACCAAATTCTGGATATTGAAATATTTGATCAATGACCACAGAGCTCTGCCACTGTTTAGCTAAAAAATGACTCATTGTATGCCAATCTAAGCTATTAATTTTCTGATTTTGTGATGATTTTGTATGGAGTGAATTATTACTCATTGCTGCTCAGTTCCCTCTCCCTGAACACCCCCAGCAGCAAAACCAGATGTTACAAGCCAGAAGATGGCCACTTACAAAGTTAAGCTCAATTGCAATTTGCTGCTGTTGAAGTCTGTGAAGATAAACCCATGCTCACCAGCTAAATGATCCGGTCTCTTACATTCTTGAAGACTACTCATGTACACATTGATTGGGTTAATTCTTTTGAATAAAAAGAGTTTTCTTTAACCTTTTCAACTGTGGCAATCCCATCCACTCCTTTTGGCTTTTCTGTCTTGATGTGAATCCATGAGTAAGCTGCAGCTCATTTCCTCCGGGGCAGAGAAGCAAGGACTTGCTCCAATTACTACATGAAGGCATAAACTCTTTGGACATTGCAGATACTACAATGTACATGGGTTCAAAGGGAAATAGAAATTCATAGAAGAGAAATCCACTGATTGCTAAATTCAACTGTATGTAGCTCAGAAAGCCTCTGAGCTGCAAGTGGCTGGCAGCAGGGAGGGTATTTGGGGAAAGTACTACGTATGCTTGCTTTCTTTGTATGCTCCTTGGCTCATGCTGAAGGCAGGATACAGTGCTAAGAAGAACATTGGTCTGACCCAGAATAGCCACTTGTATATGTTGTATTAATTAAATGTTCACATCTTCCATGCAGACAAACTATCTGCAATTAGAGTCAATTTGTAGTTTCCTGGCTAATCTAAAAACTGCAGCAAGTAGTTACAGCCTCCTCTTTCCCCCACCCTGAATGATCTGACACTACATGCTCCCAACTGGTGGCTACGTTGCTTAAACTGGTGTCCACAGCTTGTGTATCCTCCTCTGCAGAGCTGCTTGTTCTTACCCTGTGCCGCAGCCTGCATGAAGCCAACAGACACTTTCGTATTTTGGGTCTGCATGGGGAACTGTGCTTGGAAACACATCTGGCTGTGAAAGAGTGCATGTCTGCTTGGCAGAGCGTTTCATCAGCCAGGTCGATCCCTTGATCTGTTTCACGATGGTGTGGCTCCACAGATGCATACTGGAGCCACCCAGAGGCTGGTGTGCAGGAGAGGACCCCACAGCTGGGAGAAAGGACAAGATGACTGTTCGCACCAGTGCCACAGTCAAAGCAAAACTGGTGGAACTGCAGCTGGGGCTGCTAGTGATTAACACCACTTCTCCTGCAGCTTCCAACCCACTCTTTGATGCTTTCCACAGCCCTCAAGGGGACCATGACCTTCACTTTGAAAAACACTGCTGCAGCACAACCAAGCTGAGAGGGGAAGTCCACTGACAATACGCAGCTGTAAATCTGGGTTAAATAACAAGTTATCCTGGATTAATGGCTCCTTCCCGTTCTTGGTGCACAGAGGCGAATGTGACCCATTAACAGCAGATGTATATTTCTTTAAATTAGCCTGCTAGAGTAAAACCTAAACGTAAGTGAAACCAAAAGCAAGGCCTTGGGCTTCAAAAGGATGTGAAAGAAAAGGAGTGTATATGCAGAAACTCTCCTACAGGAAACCATTTTTTTCGTTAGCAGAAACAAGCACAAAGATTAATAACCAATGCTAGAAATCAAGATGATAATTTTTGCTTATACTAAATTTACTGTGATGGGGGTTTTTTGGGGGGGGGTTGGGGTTTTTTTTAAGTAATGGCCACAGTCCTTTCTCCTGACTTTTTTATCTTGGGTAAAATAGAGCGTAGTCCTTAGGGATATCAGCTCCTGAAATGGTAGTGATCACTAATAATGACTGTGCAGCTACTACACTGTAGGCTACCTGATGCTCCTTGTAATTTTTTTTTGTTATACAACACAAAACACAATAAAAAATATACTGTCCCTCTGCCATCAAAATTAGGTCAGGTTGAAAATTACACTAAAATATTTCACAGAAAATGCAGCTTTCCAGTTGAGGGTGGAAAAACCAACACTGACTGATATGCAGTACATATAGTCTTTTGTGAGAACATGTCCAACTGTAAAAAAATAATAATCATAGTATAAATAAATCAGCAGATAATTAACATGTCTTGGCTGGAAGATGGGTTGAAATTTATTGTGTCATGTCTGGCTAGGTCAGTAGCACATCAGCCTAGTGAAAACTAGCCCATTTTTTTGAAAGTTCTCTCCGTTGATAAATACTCCTTAGAGCATCATTGTCTTTCCCCCCAACATCCTGGATGCTAGACCATGCAGGATTCAGAGGGTCTGAGCCATTTACCAGGGAGTTTCTGAAGACACATCTGCCATGTCTGCTGCCCAACTAGAAAGCAATCTGGTTTTGCCTCGTTCAATAAATGCGCATACTTGGAAAAGCAAATCTTGGCAAGTGGGAAAATATGATGCATTCCACTGTTTCATGTTAAAGAGACAGTATGAAATTAAATTAAGCCTTTTGGGGAAAAGTATATTGGAGGACAAATTAAGCCCAAACCTAGAGAAATATTCTCAGGGAATTAAATATAACTACATTCCTTTCTTTGGAATATGCTTTTCTACTCTTTTGTCAGAATGTTCTGTATTTGGCATACCACAAAGCTTCAGCTTTCATAAAGACTTTCAGACAGGCAATGTTGCCTAAAGGACTGTACCCTGTGTGGACTGGGACTTATTACTTTCTATTTCAACAGAAGAAAATATAATTTTTTTTTATTGTTGTATGTTCTAACTCATTACTGCTGAAAATGCTGAAAGTTGCACCAGTGTCTATTCTGAGGTCCAGCTGGATTTACAGCTGCTTGCACAGTCTTGGGTTACTGCTTTTTTTTGTCTATTAAAATAAATCTCTAGGATCTGGGGAAAAACCTATAGTATAGGCTAAGGGAGCAAATTTGGCTGACAGAACAGAATGGTTGGAAGGGACCAGCCTAAGCTGATACTCCCCTAAAGACATGAATAGCTCTTCCAAGAATAGGTGAGAAATAAGGTGTACAGCTGTCCCAGGTTATTTTATTCTACCCAAGAACTGTCTAATGAGAAGGCCAAAGTGTCTCATTTGTATGGATGCACATCCATATGAATCATCTGCACTGCAGACAGATAACAAGAGGGACCAAGAATCTGTGTAAAGAGTTACTCCTGAATCCTAGACAAGAGCAGGTCCCAAGAAACAGGGAAATTCAATGCTTTTGGTAGGTTCTGGACTGGCAACCCCAAGGACTGATGACCTTTCATAAGCCACAGTGTAGGTATAGTATAGACCATGACAGTAAACGGTTACCCCATCTTTGTTGCTAACACACTTTGCTCCTCAGAAGGAAAGACTACCTGTAAGCTGCTAGACAAAGAACTTCAGCTGGACCCTGTTCATCTTTGTGAATTACTAGTTATTTTTTGCTCTGATGCAAAACTCCTTTTGGAGAGAAAAGAAAGGGAATCTGTTCTTCATGTTTCAGCAAGAGAAAAGAGGATGCATCCACTGTGGGTGAAATACATGGGAAAACCAGTGCAAGAGAGGGTTTCAGAAGGCTTCATCTGTGCCATGGCCCAGATGTACGCTGGTAGTGTCGTCCATATCTAACAAACCATATATTACAATGCATTGGAAAGGTTGATTTACAGGTAGGTTTGTTTCCTGTAATGGAGAGTTTTCTTTGCCATGTATGGGAGGAATGGGATCTCATACCGCTGCAATGGGAGTGGCTGCCACAAAGTTAACTGCCATGCATTAGCCTGGTTTACAAAAATATCAGTCTGGAATGACAAAGTCAAAAGATCACCCAAGATATTATTCCTTAATCTGGATGTTTGAAAGCATTCCTCACTTTATCATCACTTTGCAACATTCCAGTGTGTTTTATATTTTTCTTACTGTAGGAAAGGTGAGGTTAAAGGTTATTAAATCTTCCACTAACATTTCTTATGATTAGAGAAGAATATATTAAGAAAAGCAGACTGAAGTGCTTTCTAAACTTTTCTACAACTCCTATATCTTGTGTGTGCTGCCTATTACTACCCACCATTCATTTATTTCCATTTTTTCCTCCTGTGATGTTATTTGTTCCCTAATCAACCCTCCACAGAAATACTGGATTTGCTTCACCATTATTCTATTGTTCGTAAGAGACTTTTTGACATTTCATGTTATAAGATGCTGTTATAACTTAGTTAAACTTTTACAAGTTCAGTTGAAATTTTCCATGCCTGGTGTTTGCTCCAGGCTGTTGTTATTCATGTGTTTTTAAATTTCAAGAGTCATGGTTCAGTTGTTTCTGAGAAGAAAGTTAGGGAAAAGTAAGTTTTGCCCACATATAAAAAATTGAGACCATTTCTTGTATGCAATTCGTTTAATGTTTTAAAGCATGTATATAAAATTTGGCAGGGGAAGGGGCACTCCTGCCAGGAGTCCTTTCTGCTGTCTTTGTGAAAGCTTTTTTTAAAAATGCATTTCACACATACTTAGTAAAACCCTTGATTTTCTAGTAGCTATAATCTCTGAGGGCTCTTGCCCCACAGAGCATGGTCAGACTGCTCCCAGCTCCTAGTGATACTAGCTGGGCTGTGCTGCCAAGCCAGGCTAGGGTTACCAGGGTCAGGACAGTAATGGCAACTCAAAATTATTCTAGACTGCGTATAGGAACTTGAAGCAGGGAGCCTCCTTCTCTCTCTGTTAATAACATGACTGCCAGTAACAGACAGCATGGAAGAGGAAACCCTCCGAAGCAAATTCAAAAGGGATATGTGCTTGGACAGTATGGGATAAAAAGGAATAGTTGAGAGTAATGAATCTAATGACAGAATGAAACCAGTACTGGGTGCCTGCAAGATACTGGACAAACTGAGAGCCAACTCACTGAAGGGAGGGTCAGTGGGATCAGGCAAGAAACAAAAGCGTTGCAACCTTCAAGTTTTTTTTTCATGGTTTTACTGTTAAAAATGAAACATGTTATGTCTAGAAATTGATGCCCGATTTATATATTTTGCCAGTGTAACAATTTTGCTGATTTTAAGTGGAGTCACTCTTGCCTTTCGGTGGCAGTGTGAAGAGAAGAATCAGATCCTTCAGTTTCACTGGAAAACTTTCTGCTTCCCAAATACACTGGTAATGGATTTGCATATGACTGTTATGAGTGTGCTCGGTTCTGGAACGCATCAAGTTGTTCTACAAACCTACAACAGTTCTCAAATGTCATGCATATGCAGCAAACTAGGGATTTTTTAGCAAGAACAGTCAAGCAGGGCAGAAATGCGTGACCCTTCAGAAACTTTAAATCACGTTCCAAGTGAATCATGACATATTTGGTTTGCTACATTTTTCTTTATATTGAAGATGCCCTCATAGCAGATGAAGAAAAAAAGCAAACCTGTTGCTTATTGTACAGGTTAAGCCATACAGAAATGTTTAAATTAGAAATGTCATGAAAACACTGACTTAGAAGCTTTGTTTCATTATGGATGGCATTAGTCTATTTAATCTACTTTGATGAGTGTTTGTATTCAGAGCTACATGAATAGGGTATGTATACCTAAGAAAAACAAATAAAACAGCCACATCTGGCTATACTCTCAAGAGTATATACAAAGCACTTGATGTGGTGCAAAGTTCACTCTGGGGTGGAGTGCTAGAGTAGGAGCTGAGAGGGGCATAAGGCCTCCAAGCCCTGCCTCACAAAGACCCCCACATTCTGCTCCCTAAATGTGGCTGGCTATCGAGCAGGTCTTGCCCACAAAACTGGAAGCTGAATGGATTATTGAGCTCAGGGAGGCTCCGTCAGTCAGGTTTCTGTTAGCATGGCCTTCTTCATTCAACCACCCATAGGTGAAAATGTTATGATTTCCCACAAAAGGGAGACCATAAGGCCTTGGACTTGCATCCATTTTTAGAGAAAGAGATTTTAAAAAGAAAAAAACAAGCCCCTGAACAAAACCATGTTAAGACACATACAGTAAAATTTGCAAACACATGCTGGGCCAACTTCTGATCTCAGCTGAACTCAGAAACTCAGCTAAAACAGAGGGAGCTGGAAGAGAAAGAGGAAGAGAACAGATGGGAGAAGCAGATGAAACAAAGAACAAATGTAGACAGGGTGATTAATTTCTTTCAGAATGGACAGAACCACTTATCCATAACTGCCTGTAATGGAACACACACATTTTTCCATGTATACAATGTTTTGAGTTGGTACAGAGACATTATGTGATTGTGAATGGGAGGGCAAGAGGGAATGAGACAGTTTCTCTGGCCCTGGTTCAGAAAAGGATGTGCTTTGTCTTCTGTGGGACTTATGAACATGCTGTAACATTTTCCTGAAATAGAGTTTCTATCAAGAGATGCTTCATACTATGAAAATGTTTAGAAGTCTCTAGGTAGTTTTCAGTGGTACTTTGCACTAATAACCAAATTATATTTTGAAACTTACTCTGAGTGCTGGTTTATCACCCACTAGCATCAAAACAATGATTTGTTTATACAGTCTAGACCTGTTGCTGCAGTTTTATGTTGTTATAGTTCACTTGAGTGGATTTGAACTGGAGAACATGGTGCAGTATGTATGTAGAACTTTTGTTTAAAGAAAATATCCAGAAACAACACTATTAGGACAACAAAATCAAGCACTAAAGTGTGAGGGAATGTCAGAATCAAGTGCTGCTTGATCAACATGAACATGGGCCTCCTGCATGCATGCATTCTGCTGCAACCTTTAATCATAGGTCATCTATTATATTTTCCACATAGAAACTCTGTCTCCTTCCAATGGACAGAAAGGATGGTGCCAACTTTATTAAAACAAAATACTGGATTGCTGTCTTCATTGTCTGATGTGCAACTGCCTCACTCCTAGAATACCTCCGTTTCTCAGAGCAAATGACATTGATCTCTCAGCAATGGACCACAAGGCCTGCTAATTAAAGCGCTATACACAAGCTAGGTATTGCTAATACTTTAAGACAAAGCTAGAGGACAAACAGAGAAAACAATCAGAAAGATTTATACAGAGAACCCATTAATGACTGATACAAGCAGCTAAAGCTAGTGCAGGAAAATACAGAATTTTAGCCATATTCTGGAATTTGTGTGGAACAGCACCAAACCACAAGTTTGCCCATAACCCCCTTGCTTAGCTGATATAAAACTATTAAGATGTCACTATTGTGCTGTTTGACACGTCACTTGAAAGTCACATGAAAAATCCTGGCTGTATTAAAAGAACTTGGGAAAAAAAGAGGGGCCTACGCAGATGACAGGGGCTCCTCTGGAAACAGCATTGCTGTCTGCCTCCCTTTCAGTGAAGCTGGATTTCAAGGATAGTGATTTTTGATAGCTGGCCTGTATAGCATCAGCTATAGGCAGATGTGGCTTTTTTGACCAACGGATTTTAACACACCTTCTTAGTAGCAGCAATAGAAACAGTAGTTCCAGTGGTGTTAGCTATAATTTTAACATCATGTAAGTACACATTCTCATATTCAGAAGACACTCATTCTTGTACTCTTGCAAAAGTGACAACTTAAGTGGCAATTAAACTGCAAGATGAAAACTTTCTGTGGAGGGCTTTCAGAGACCAACTGAGAACTGCTGTGCTTGAAAGTAGCAAGAAGAAAATAATTGCCAAGAGAGGATTCTTTCTTCCAGAATTGATTCAAGTAAGACATCAACTTCATCATCACTTTCAGATCTTGTAACAAGCTCTCTTACTCTTAGTATAGATACTGTCCTAATATGTTTGGAGCAGTGATTGCCTGACTACCTTCTCTCTACTGAGTTTTCAAGTGCCCAGTTGTCAGCAAGGTAATAGTCAGAAGCCACCTACTAAAAATGCATAAGAGGATGTAAAATACGGGAGGTACAGTGTTGGCACAGGGACTGTGAGATCTGGATTTTACTCTTAGTTTTGGCATGGCCTTTCAGGATGCCTTTGTCAAGATTTTCTCCAGATGAAAATCTTTGAAGGACTAGGGCTTACAT
The DNA here is from genome assembly GCF_947461875.1 of Haliaeetus albicilla. Taxonomy (NCBI): domain Eukaryota; kingdom Metazoa; phylum Chordata; class Aves; order Accipitriformes; family Accipitridae; genus Haliaeetus; species Haliaeetus albicilla. The sequence continues at coordinate 39,805,762 of NC_091488.1, forward strand.
CTTTCTGTAAAATAACCTTCCTCTTATCCTTCTCTGGCATATGTATTTTTATTGTGGCAGAGATGGTTTCATAGTTTTTTGGGAGACCTATTACAAGTAGGGTACCTAAGTGGCCGTTTCAGCAGCACAAATGGTTAACAAAAGTGATTTAATTTGTATTCTCTTCATGGATATTCTTCTTGAAGTCCTCTTATCAGTTACAATGTAAAAGTCATACCAATATGAAGCAGGTATCACATCATGACCAATTCTTTTATTATTATCTATCCAGATTTGTTGTATTTTTTCCCTGTGGCATACTGTCAACCACTTGTGAGACACAAAAATGGATCTAACAGATGGTGTGATCAGGTAGAATACAGCTGTGGAAATTATTTCTGAGATGAGTTTCTACTGAATGAGATCAAAAGCGTTTTGCCTGATCATGAAGTCACATGGCATGGGTTAAGATTTCACACAGAGTGTCATTAAGTTGGGAGTAATACCAACAGTAAACTTTTGTACCATAACAAAGTAAGGGTGACCAGAGTCACTCCACATTCAAGGGGCTCTGACAAAACGAGCCTTTCTGATTTAAATCTGGGAGCATTAAAAAGGAATCCTACCTGCAGAAGGAGGGGGGTTCAGACTTCCATTGAATCAACTGATCTTCCTTGTCTATTATGCCTTGTCCTCAATGTGTACCACTCATTTCTTGAGCTGTCCCTGCTGTTTCCATGGCTTGGGATTGATTCTACAAATTGATGGATACAGCACAGTTCAGTGTTGCCAGCTGTTGCACCAAAGTTTTTGTGGATGTGTATGTTGTGGCTGTTAGAGTACAGCTTCCCAGAGCTGTCACCCTTTCTCTTTCAGGGCTGAAAGAAATAAAAACTCTGGACTGCGGAAGATCCTAGAAATTCAGTGCAGCATCTCATGGAGAATAAAATTTGCAAAGATGAATAATTCATAGTATCAATCTAAAACATTAAGTCAATGAGCATGGGGGAGCCTGTACTGGAGAAAATGCTGCAAAACCATAAACCTGAAATATTTCTGGAGAACTTTCTGTTCAGCACAATGTCTGCACTGATCTATATTTTGTATTGAAGGAATGAGTGGAATTATTTGCTTTCTCTGCCTCTCAAGCCTTTTGTGGTGCACTAGAAAAGACTGCTTGTTTTTTATATTTTGATCAATAAATGCACGAATTCCTCATTTCCTTAGGTATCCATTCGTGACCCTGCTTCGTGCAGGCAAAGGTCATCTCTAGCCACCTGGAAATTAATTGTACCAATGGGAAAATACATTCCACTTTTTCACATTTTTCTGAAAAGTGTTTTTAAAATGCTGACATTGTTAGTCAACTAAATATTGCATTTTATCAGGAAGGCTGTTGGGAAAATTTCCAGTGCTGGTAAGAGCCATGTTTTCATGGATTTAGTAGGAAAGAAACATTGAAATATTGGCTGTATTGTTTCGTTGTTATTGAAGTTTTGAGAAATAGTTAAAGCCATGGTGCTAGACTTAGTGCAGCACCCAATACCCCTGGATACAGAAGATGCAGAAAGGGAAGCAGAATGGAAGCACATCAAGCTAACAGTTACAGTGTCCATAAACAAGAATCACTTCAGTGTTAAGCCCAGCAAGGATTAGTCATCTCCTTCTCAACTGGGAACAGTATCCAGGAGGCCTTCTACATGGCAGAGGCCATGAGGATGCAGTATCTTTATATCTATGCTCATTGTATCAGCACCTTCCCTTACTACCTGCCTGAGAGAGATCTAAAGTTGATGGGGTGACACCAGAGCTAGATCAGCTGTGGGAGGTTCAGCTACTGGGGTCCAGTTGGGCCCTTTATGAAATGGCTTAAGAGAAAGTTAGTAGCTAAATCCATCAGTGATATTTGGCACGGCTCTAAGACAGACCAGGCATAGAGACCAAAAGTAACCTGGAATTACAACAGAGTTTTAACTAGTTGTCTAATAAGAGAAAAAGGTGATACCAGGAGGCTGGAGACACCTAGAAAGGTTTCAGTCAGAGAGACTAGAAGAAGAAAGTTGATCGAACAGAAGAGAAGACTATTTCAGGGGCATACCAAGGGGAAACTGCTCCAAGACACCTAGGAAACTAAGGTAGAAATAATGTAATTTCACCTTCTCTTGTCTTGCAAGGAAGGGGAAGTTCAACTTAACACCAAAATGCTCTGTTAAGAACATGAGGTGGGCACCTTTTATGTCTGGCGTACTATGGTATATGGGGAATTGTGTTAATCATATATTTAATACTATAGTGGATACAATAAAATGGTAGAATATTCTGCATGCATAACCAAAATGTAAGATAGTCTGACACATCCTCTTTATTCACTGCATTTTTGCAAAAGGATTATTAAAGTACAACTAAATTTTTTTAAGAGGTGGAGTGTGTAAGTACTATATTAATATATTTTCATTATCTGACACCTATTACCCAAACTAATAAGTTTTAAAAAATATTTCCATGGCTGATGTATTTTTATTATTGCATGTGGATAACACCCTTCATCTTTCCACATTCATCATGCAAAGCTTGTGAGTCTGCTGTGGAGTAAAGGCCCAATTCGGTGATGCTCCTACTGCTTGAAGTTTCACTCATGTCTCAACAGAGCAAATGGATCCTGAGCCCAAAATGCTACAAAATTAGAGGAATGCTATAAAACCCCTTTATCTTGTGCAGTGGTACAAATAAGCCAAGGTTTAGCAGGTTTGGTGCTGCTGTTGGCAGCACTTATGAAGGTCTTTCTCTGCCTTGGTTTCTCTGCGGACAGCTGCCAGCCTAGCTCTAACGCTATTTCTGCTCAGGCAGTGGGCAGCTTTCTCAGTGCCTGCGGGAAACCAGATCCGGCACACCTGCAGACCTCACCCATCACCACCATCACAGCACTTGCCCACCCACAGGTCCTAGATCCTGACCCCGTCATTTGCACAATCTGCAGTACTGACTCCCACCTTGAAGTCATACCTTTAAGAATAAAAAACTTACTGAGCAGTGGGTTTAATTACCACACTTTTCACTACATGCCTTCATGTTGTGCTTCCTTGACTGCTCTGCTGAAATTATCCTTACTGGGGCCAAACTCTCCCCTTCGCAGGGGAGAATAACTCCACCAGTTTAACTGTAGTTCCTCCAGATTAACATAGGGGCAGCAGACAGGAGAATGTTGCTCAGCAGCGTAGCTCTAAGCAACTTCTGGTTTAGAAAAATAAAAGAAAGGCATATTTTCAAACTCCCCTCTTCCCTCCCCTGAAAGCAGAATTAAGGTCAATGTGATTTATGCCTTTTCCTGGCCTCATCTGCCCACCTTGCAGAAATTTAGTTCCAACTTGATTTCTTGAAGCCTTGCAAACTTTATTCTTTGTGCAGCTCTTCTCACCTTTTAATGTATAACACGCATCTTTTGAGTATAACCCATTAGACATAAACACAGCAGGTGAAACGTGTCAGGAGAGGGGTGTCAGTAGCTAACAGGAATGGATAATGCCCTTTCATCTTACTTTCTTTTCTGTCACATTGATATGCAAATTTTTTCAACCTTGATTTCCTCATATCCCCTTTCTAGGAGTAAAGAGATTGTACCAGCATTCCTCAGCATCTCACAGTTTGGCTCTGATACAGGGCATGGACAGATGAAATATGTGTAATGGCTGCCTTTCTGGGTTACAAATGAGTAAAAGGAGAAATGAAATGCCATCTATAACACCAAATCAATAGATAACAAATGGAGGCATCACCCGTAATAGGCTGTAAATTAGTTTTGAGAATAATGTCTTATCAACTGAGATGTTTAAGAGTATTACTTATAAGAAAAAAACCCAAATGTCCAACAGCTGAGGAGTATGCACAGAGGATTTAAGAAGTGACCTAGCTTTCCTTGGCAAATGATCACATTTTGTCTAACACAAAAATATCCAAGGGAATGTCACTGATTCCATGGGAATATCAGCAATCAACTTGATCAATCTAGTTAGCAAAGGAGGTAACATCGTATCTCCTTCTAGAAGAGCTCCCTCCCAGGGGTTCTGATCCTAAAACTGCCTTTGACCTGGAGCAATTTTATCAAGAAAATACCACCTTTTGCTCATTCAAGACTTGGATAGCCACTAAGAAGATAAGCATGCATTCCAGCTGGACCAAGATTGCTAATGCCAGACATATCAGTCACTAGAGTCAATACCCATGATTCCAAACGCTATCACAAGACTATTTTTTTTAAGTGGTAAGCATAATCATCTCTCTAAAAGAAGACTTGTAGCCAATATATTTGGAGGGGTTTTTTGCAGGCTTCTCACATTATACAGCCCTTTTCACTGACTTTCATGTTGAGGAGAGGTGGAAGGAGGGAGAGGAACTCAGACAGGGGAGGAGTTGTAACATATCCTAGCAAGGGCTGTCTTTCCCCAATTGCTGCAGCATAAATGCCATAAAGAAATACGCTAACTTTTGTGGGACAAAGCAAGTTTTAGAAACATGTGATCTCTTCATACCAATTTGTCCTTCTACCAATGTTCTAAATTTAACTTAAACAACTCTTCACATTCCATAATGTTCTGTTTGTGAAAAGAATCATATTCTACTCTCAAAATTAATCTAAGCCAAACTAACTCAACTCTTCTAATCTTCCCTCCTAAAACAGGTTCCTTCCCATTTTATTTACCAACTCTCCTCTACATGTCTTCCAGTGTGTATTCATCTTCCTGGAGCACAGATGACTTGAATTCTTCACTAATGCCTTGTACAACGGCATGCAAGGAGACATGCTGTGTTGATTGGAAATGCTTGTCCTAGCTGCATCCACACAGTGCTTTTTTAATGACTCACTGTGACAACTGACAGTCATCTTTAGGCTGGCATGTCTGCCCTCCTTAGATGTTCTGAACTAATGGGCATCCTGCTTATAGCAGGAATTCCTGTCAGGCCCTGGGGATGGAATTATAGCACTTGAATTTTAAACCACCCAACAATTAGTTATCTAAACCACCCAACAATTAGTTATCTAATCTAATTTAGTCATCTAGATTGTGCGAGTGATGAATTGGGGTCAATTTATCCTTTCCAACAGAAAGGTATCTGAGATAACTGGCTAGAATTGCCCTTAGCAGGAGCCTCTGCCTCTCTCAAATGATCTCAGAGAGTATCTAGGGAAGCATTTTAGACTATGCATCTGCCTTTCAAATAGCAACAACTAGATGTTAGGACTCGCACTCACAGGATCTGTTCTACAGGGGAATGTAATTGCTGCCATGATTTTTAGGCACTGAGTTTTCAGGACAGGAATTCACAGCCCCAAGTGAGTTCTTCACTCAGGGAATGGTGAAAAGTGCACAGGAATACAAGCAAGAAAAAACAGTGGGCTGTTTAAGCCAGGTGAACAGAAATGATCAAAAGAGAAGAGCAACTACAGTCCCACCACTTAGACAATTATGTGAGAACAGCAGAAATCTCGTGGTTTTAGCTACATGATTGGTCCCTTTTGGTAACTGGGGTTACTGCTATTGTTTTCTTTAGTTAAAAAAAAAAGATAGACAAAGGCAAGATCAGTGCTTTATTTCCTGTTGTACGCAGCACAAGGAGTGGAACACAGGCTCAGAAAGGAGAAGCCCCACAGGTCCAGGGGGTTTGAGCCCACTTCTGTCCTCTCCCTAGGTAGCACCCCCACCCCCAAGGATCTAGCTGTGACGTGGAAACTGCAATGCTGAGGAAAGCCATACAAGACTGGCAAGGCCAGAAAGTGAGCAAATAGAGAGGACCTGCTTTTTATTTTAATTTCTTGCTTGCTTGTTTTTGTCCTGCTCCTGAACGCAGGCACCCAGATTCCTGCTGTGTTTCAGACTAGGGGCCTCAGTTTTTTTCTGGATGTTAGCCCTCAGTTCCTTACTCAGCAAAGTTTTGAGGGACGCTCTCAGGCTTCCCTGGATTGCCGGGACTGCAACTCCATTTCTAAAGATCTAAAGAGGCTGCCAGATTTTTAGAGGAAATGAACAAATTTACAGCCTCTGGGGAGTTGAGTGGAAAACCCCAGTTGTTCCACACCTCTTAAAAATCAGACCCCTGTTTATTTTGATGCCTAAGCACGGATTTAAATGTTTAACTTCAGGCTGTACGCTTGAAAGCTCTGGCTTTAAAACCCCTTTTTAAGTGCTTTGCTTGATGGTTCAGGGTCACCGACTCTCATCCGGCCTTCCCATAACGGGTAATTTCCCCCTTGATGGCTAACGAGCAGCAGACTACCAGCCGGCCAAAGCGCAGCCAGCCCGGCAGGTGGCCGGCAGAGGGCGGCCGGCGAAGGGGCCCGGGGCCGGGGGCGGCCGGCGAAGGGGCCCGGGGCCCGCCGCCCTCAGCCGTCCCCCACCCGCGGCACAGGCCTGCGGGCAGCTTTGCAGCGACGGAAACAACCCAGGAGGGAGAAAGGACAAACTGCCTCTTCTGCAGTTTGGGGGAGGAATAATCCGATTTGGGTTGAATAATCCCCATCACTTTTACTTATGAAACACCTTCGTAAAGGCAACGCAGGCCTCCTGAGACCCTCTAACGCTTACTGGCAGCTGCAAACCTGCCGATGGGCACTCTGTAATGATCCCCCATGTAATTTGTTTTCTTATCGGGCAGCCTGATCCTGCCTGCATGCAGCAGTCCAGGGAGGAGAAGGAAGCTCGGTACCAGAGGATGGCCAGGATAGGAGCATCGCAAGACCCTCCACTGCTGCGTAGGCACCGATAGCTGTGCAAAGAGGGGTACAGGCTGTCAGCTTGGAGTAGCAGGGCCAAAGAACCAGTCTGAATGAGCACGAGTTCACTGGCTGGAAAAGAGTTAGGCCACCTGGAACCAGATTAAAAAAACTGCCCATAGTTTACTTCCCTACTTTTGCATCCATTGACCTTGCATAAATTCATGATGGCAGAAACAAGAGAGATGGACACGGGATATCCATCTTGCTTTTGCCCTGAACACAGAACATGTTAATGTGCTCTAGATCATGTTTTGGCAATAACCGCTTTTAACTTTTAAAAGTAACATCTTATTTTTTCTCAGTGAAACCTGCTGAGCTGGTAGTCTCTAGGACTGAAGCCCTTTATTGAACACAGAGTACTTGCTGGGATGACACAGCCAGAAGTGACACTGTCCCCTCCCATTCTATACTGCACAAAATGAAGAGGCTGCTGTACTAGTGTAGACTGCATCCTATTACAAATAAAAATATTATGTTGCCATCACTAAAGCTGCTCCTAGAAGCCCTCAGGGTTCCCTTATTTTTATGACCTGTCTGTAAGCAGTTACTTTAACCCTCTGATGATATTTATAAACTGATATACAGTACTATAAAAGATAGCCTTCCTTTACAATTCTGGATAGTTGCCCATGGACTTGCAGTCCCTCCCTCAGTAGCCATCATAGCATTCCTCTTCAAGTACAATACTCACTATGTAAAGCTTACTATTCAGAGCGTGTTTGGATATCATTCACTGGAAATCATCCATACACTCCCTATCAATTCCTGCCTGGGCTTCTTGGTGGGGTGGCTACATTACACTGAGTGAGGACTGAGAAAAAGTTTTCAGGCTTCAAGAAGAACTGGGTTGTTGCAAGAGCTCAGGAATGTCAGAGGCAGCCGGGCTACTACCATACACAAACCCAGAGAGTGCACTCCTGACCTGATACACCTTTTGGCTCTACGGGTATTCCATCTTCTTGTGTCATTTCCTACAAATTGTGGCTGGTCTGCCTATAGCAGGGATTTTGCAAGAAGATTCAGCTCCTGAAACTCTCACTGACTACAGTTACATGGGATTTGCAGCACCTTCAAAGTCAAAGCATGAATTTGGACAAGATCTCTCAGCCAAAGTCTGAACTTAGGGAACTTCTGGGCTTTCATTACATTGTGGTATTCTTCTAAATAGCTATCCCTTCCTCCCTAGTTCTACAAATCTGAACTCATTCCTAAAACAGTCCCTCCTTGGGCTTCAGCTCTAAATATCCTGTAATTCTCAGCAATCATACCTAGAGTACTGGACCTTGCCTAGCTATAATCTTACCAGTTTCCCAGAGTGCTTCTAGCAACATCAGCTGGATCTTTATCCTTCAGAGTTAGATTACCATAGCATCATATATCCCATGGGACTCACTACTAAAGCCACAGGTCTCTTCCATTTTCCATATTCCTTCCATCCAGAAGATTTTCTGGAAGGGGAAGAGGTGGCCTGAACACGTAGCCCCAGCTTGGAACAAGCAAGGACAAACTGCTTAGGAAGCATGGGCTGGGGTGGTGGATCAGCATTTGTCTTGAATGAATTGGAGGGGGGCTGAGGAGGGTGGGTGAGGATGATAAATGAGGAGTTTAAGCCATTGACTTGACCCAGAGGAGATCTTTTCAATATGAGGCCCAGACACCTTATTTGGCACACAGGTAACATTATCCCTTTCCAGAGGACAAGAGATGCTCAAGCCACAGGCTACAGCTTCAGTGAACAACGAACCAACTTGCAGGACCATTACATTGCCAAACTCCCAAATAATCCCTTGCAGAGCTCGGTTCATGTAACAGGTCATTCAGCTTCATTTTAATGAAGTTCTGCCTAGACTTCTGGCCTAGTGCAATAACATTGCTTAAGCTCTCACAGCACTGGTTAGAAGGAAAAAACACAGACTGGACTATGTTATCATCTGTAATAGTATAACACACATTTTTTCTTTTGTGGCAGTTTCAACAGCATTTGAAATCTTGCTGTGAAGTCCAAGTAAATCAGAATATGAGACCTTTGTTGAGAACTTTTCGTCTGACATATGTTTCACAAAAAACTGCTGACTTCAAGCTCAGAGAATTGAGAAAATTGAAAATTACACAGTGTAAAGACACCAAGAATTGCTTTTTTGCTTTGGAGACCTGGGCAGGTTCAGGGAAATGTCAGCATAATAATGCAATGACTTTGCCAATGAGGGCCTACTGGTAATTGTTGATCTGTACTTCATCAGTGGTTTAAGAGCACTGATCCCCCCAGGCCTAACTTCTGAGTTGGAAATAACATAACTTTTTCGTTGTTGTTGGGGTTTTTTGTAAGCAATTTTGTCTCATAGAGGCCAGGCATCATCTTCTGCATCTTTGTTGTTATTTTGTTCCAGTGAGTTAAGTTTGGACATTGAGCAATCAAATCGCCAGTGCTCATGAGCTGTAATTTTCAGTTTTCTAAAAAGGCAGATACATGAAATGGAAATTGGCAAACTTGTGATTCCACTTCAGGGTGTCTGGTGAAAATATTTTGGATCAGTAACATATCTGAGAGAAGACTGGAGAATTGGCCAGACGTCCTGTATGTAACATGCCAGAAAAGCCAGAGCAGCATCCACTCACAATTCAAATGCTTTTTAAGGTTTTAGAAAAGTTTAATTAGAAGAGTATTCACTCTTTATGAAGTATGGCTTATGGACCAGGGTTATATAGGAAAGCTGAAATCATCCATTAATTGACAGCTCTATCCTGGGGATTTTTCCCCCCTTCAACATAAACATTTGCCTTGAGCATTTTTTTAAAATTACAGTAGACTAGAAGGTTGCCAAATATTTAGTGGTTTTGTGAAGTTGTTTGGTATTCATGTCTACTACAGTTCTACAGAAAACAGTTCTAAGAGCCTTTTCTTTCACAATATGGCAATCTAGAGAGTGGTGCAGGATAACAAACTTTAAAGATGTGATAAAGAAAAATGTGATTTGAGCTGCTTTTATAATTATTTAAAAAAAAAAGAAGCCTTTGCAGAGGCTGGATTCATGTCCTGCCAATATTTATTACAGTGTTTATCATTAGGACAGTGATTTTGCACATGTTAAGTCAATTCCAAAAGACAATGCTGTAATGTTTTCGGCTCTCAGGCTTCCCGCCTTCCTGAGAGTAGGTTGGCAGCTGACGGAAGCTCTCCCCTTCCCCACCCTTGTTTACATCCCCACTGGCCCATGGACGGGGACAGCAGAACGCCAGAGCTCCAGCTCTGTTTGGTTCCCCTCCAGACACATCCCACACAGAGCAAAGGTTGGGCCATGTCTGGCCTTTAGGGGCATGGGCAAGGGGAGAGGGTGCGAAAGAGGCCTGTCCTGCATTTTGCCCTTAGTGTAATCAGGTGTAAACATAGATAAACACAGGTTGCTCGCTTCTCATTCAGGCAATGTAGAAGTTAGTCACTTTATAGCGCAGTCTCCAACCCAGAGCTGCACTGACCCACCTTCTCTTTTAACCAAACAGGTGACTTGATCCACCTTATTCAGACCCCTAACTCGCTGCTTTTGCTCTGTAACTTCCGAGCTGGTCAGAACTGTAGTCTTAGTGCTGGTCACAGCTACCGGCCAGCTACCATTACATTTAAAACAGCAGCCTAGATCCAATGCCAAGGACACGTTCCTCATCAGCTAGCACCTGTTGCTGGCTGGGCAGGACAGGGTATGCTCTGCTTTTGCACCTGCACGCTGTGTAGCTCTGAGAAACAGTTTCCTGCTGTTCTGTGATGGCTCTTTACTACCTTCTTATTTTATTTTCTTTAAGTGCCAGAAAGGCGCATGACAACAGGCTCACCTGGTAGGCTCTGGTACAATAATTTATACCACTTGAGTGTAAAAGTTAAAATTGGAAGCATTGAGGACAGCACTGAATTTATTTTAAACTGTAGCTGGGATCCCAAATTAGCTATTCTGTAATCCCAGTTGAGTTTCAGGAATGCCTGCCTGGGAAATCCTGCAGACCATCTGAGGACAGCTTTCAGCAACCACATATTGTGTGGAAGAGAGTTTGCCTGGAAAACCTGGAGAAAAGACCCCAGAGATAATGATAGAAGAGTCAGCCCATAGGAAGCGATACAATTCATTACTGTCAGCGCAGTTTTGAATTCCCTGAGGGGCTCAAAGGAAGGCTTCTGTTATGCAACTGCGAATCATCTCACTGGACACTCTTTATGAAATGTCTTAGAGATTTATGGTCACAAATAAGCAAACTTGTTTATTGCTACCTGCATTTCAAAAATCAGGTGCTAAGTTTTTATGTACATACGCTATAAACTCTGTCTTATAGAAAACACCCATAAGCCTTTTGTGGCAGAAATGAAGTGAGAACAGGCTTTGTTTATTTTTATCAAGTACTGATGATATGCAAAAGCAGCTTTTCTATTTACAGGCCTGGCCTTTTGTTCTCACAGACTGTTTGGAAGGAATATGAAGAGAGGCCAGATTGCAGGACAGACAGCAACAATTCCTCCACTGTCTCTACTGTGAAGAGGTGAAGTATCAGCTACTTACCAAAGAATCACTACTAACTAAAGAATCACTAGTTCACTTTCAGGTCTTAAGCATTTACCCTTAATTAGTATTTACTTGCACATTCGGGAACATGGGAGTGGCCATAGAAAACCCTTACATTCACAGTGTTTGACATTTGGTGTTCATGCTAGCAGGCAAAAAAAAAAAAAAAAAACCAACAAAAAAACCCCAACACTGACTTCTCTCTGTGCCAGACAGCTACCTGCTCTACTCCCTCTGTGTCTGACTTTGGCTTTTGATACACCATCATTCAGTGCTGCTGTGTCTTTCCTCCTGCTCTGCCCTCCCACCTCATTGCAAGAGCTGACACAAAATGGACTTCCAGCTTGTCTTGCAGAATTTAAGTGGTCAGTTAAGACCATCTGAGACCTCTGTGTCCAGTTCCCATGCTCTACCAAAGAGCCACCACACTACCACATCTCTCTGATGCATACTAAACAATGTAATTTTCCACTTGTTAGGTAGTTAGGTTTTGTATCTATTTCTCACACCAGCATAAGATTGCTGGGCTCTTTGTCCAGCTAACTCTTTACCACACTGCGGTTTCAACCATGAGTAACTGCCTTTCTGAAAATCCATTTCTGCTTTGGGATCTCAGCAACTTGGTTCTACAGTAAAGAGAAAGTATAGAACTACTGGTGGATTAACTGCATCCTAGCTCAGCCACAATCAAATAGTTTTTGTTAACACCTAAACATGTTTTGTCATTAGCTGACTAATGTGTATGTTTTGTGCTACTCCCTTCCAGGCTCCTAAAGCCTGGTGCAACTCTTCATACCTAGTGCATATTTCATACTTTGTGACAGATGATTTTTGAAGACACACAGCCAACCTGATTCAGAAATCCTAACACCCTCTTGAGCTTTAATTCTGTCTACAAACAAAAGAAATATTTGCTGTCAGATACCCTTATTTGAGAGAAGTTGCATCAGTATTTACATTGGTACAATTCCACATCCTTTACTAGGAATAGGATCAGATTTGCAGCAAGCTTCCCCACTGGAGATGTTCCAATATCTGGAGCAATACACCATAACTACTATAAACATCAGCAGTGATACTAACTGTATCACATACACAGGGTAAAAAGAGTAGAAAGGGTAAAATTCAGTAATTTTAGGTCTCAATACCTGCTAACACAGGCTATTAAATTAAAATGTAGGAGAATTAAAAGGAATAACTGGCACCATCACGAACACATGTAAGGCCAAGAGAATAATCTAATATGGATACAATCAGATTATCATAAGATATATGTAATTCAGGGCTTGATGACAGGCATATTCCTAAGAGGTTTTACCTAAGGAACAATGAAACCTCATTTTGAATTCATAAGGACTTGCAAGATTTTGGAATGCAAGCCCCTTTGATATATCTCAAGATTTCTCTTTTTTTATACAGTAAGTCAGGTCTCTCTTACTTCCTACCTGGTGCTGAGTATTTTCTTCTCTTAATGAAGACAGGGGCAATTCAGGATATTCCTCAAGTCCAAGGGGCTTTCAGCACCTCTCAAGGGCAGTACCTCTGTCAACACAAACACAGTCTTAGGTTATACTTTAGAAAACACATATTCTGGCAAATGCTTGATCAGAAAACTTCTATGTGTGCCTAAAGTCAGAACAGGATTCTTCTAATTGCCTATGAATTTTGATCCTTTATGTCAATTAACATCTTAATACTTAAGCATGTCCCTAGTCTTGCCACAGTCTGACACAAATTAGAAAGAAATGCATTTTTTTCCTCCCCATAAACTCTATTCCAGGGTTCATCTTAAAATTGTTTGTTCCTCTCCCCTTGAATTCAACAAGTGAAGAGGATCAGCATAAATTAGAGCATTCTGTCTACTGTTGCACTTATTTCAGGATCTGCCACTTCCATGTTAAAGATGAAGTTTTAAGCAACAACCTTCTTCTGTTAGCGCTCTTTAGAATATCTGCAGACGTAGGCTATTTCCCAGAAAAAAAATGACATTTACAAGCGAGTCCTTGTATGTGCATTTGCAGTGGTGCCAATAAAACTCAAATCCTTGCAGCTCTGAAAATGTTTCATGTATTACTGAGACTGCAGTAATGACTGCACAAAGAGATGTACATCAGATTTTTCATTCTTTCTAAACATAGGCAGCATTTTCCCTTTTCATGTACTTTCTCCCTTACATACTTTTAATACTATTTCCTTCCCCTTCTGTATAACAGTGGTAATGGTAAATCAGTTTCCTAGGCCATGTGGAACAGAGAGAGAATCACTGTCATTCTGAATTCTTTCAACATTATTTCATGTTTTCAGATAACCAGAATTACAAGAAATACAGTTGGATGATTTGTGACAACTGAATAGTATGCTGACAAAAGGGTGACAGAAATATCTTTAGTCATCACCGTTACTAGCATTGGACAACTGGATGAATTTCAGAACCTGAATTCTCAGAGATTTTTTTGTTAATGGTTCTAAATTACATATACATGATGCGGGGAGCTAGATCTCAAGTTAGCTAGCTGATTCTAGATTTATCAGAATTGAATTTTGGCAGCTGTGCTCTGTTCTTAAAAATCTCAGCTGTTATATTTTGCTTTTGCTATGACAAATTAAAAAGCCAATCACGGGACTTTTATCCTATACAAAAGGAAAACATTATGCTCTTTCCAAGTTTTTCCTCCAATAAAACATTAATTATTGTCTTAGAAGTATGGAAAAATTATTTTTAAAAGGCAATGTCAGACATTAAATACGTATGCTACATGTACTTCACTAATATAAGTAAGTGTAGGTGCTCACACCTAAAAAGAACCCCAAATGCCACCAATCTAAATATAGGTGTGAGTGATTAATAAACCCTCTTACTGCTCAAATATACAGAAAATAAGCCACTATTCATCAAGATTGCAATTGCAACAGTTTTCTGAAAACTGTCTCCTAAGTTTAACTTGGGCTATGTATTATTCCTGTACTGTATTATTTACTATTCAAATTCCACCATTTGTTTCATCTTCTCATCCAGCCTGAATGCTTCCTCACCCCAGATTGTGTATTTTCAGAAGTATAATGTCTACTATAAAGAGAACCTGGAGTGACACATCTGCCAGTATAGCTATTTCTGTATAAATATCCTAAGGACTCCTTAATTACTGAGGTTTTTGTTATCGGCATAACATTCACTCTGCTAGGAATTACAAGACAGTTTCTCTTAGATAAATCTACAAGTTTTCTCTTACTTGCTTGCACGTGGAAACTTTGCTGTTCTGGGGCAGTATCAGGCTCTGGGTAACTGGCACTCAAATGCAGCAGATTGAGTTACCATTACAGTCTGTTTCCGTGGATATATAGAGCTATCAGTATATTTTTTCAAGTAACAAATTAAACAAAACATTTACCAGAAAGGGAAAAAATAACAAAAATTACATCCTATCATTTCAGATAGCTGTAACTGCAACTTCCAATTCATTTGTAACAAGATTCATCCAATCATACAGAGGTGCAGAATGCCCTTGCTGGTCCAACAGGAGGAAGGGAGGGCAGGCTATCTGCAGCTTCAGCTGGACTCCCTACGCTGGGGGCTCCTGTGTGCCTTTATAGCAAAGGAGCTGCAGGTGTGTGCTGGCTCCCAGTCAGGAGGTATGAACAGAAGGGAGCTCACCTGTGAGATGTGCTCAGCAGTCCTGGCTGAGTTCTTCTCAAATACTCCACATTCCTTTTTAAAACAATTTTTGTAAGGGAGAGACAGGGGATTTTCATATATATTTTTTCCCTGTGTCACAAGGCATTGCTGTATGTACGTAGGTTGGAAGTTACGAGGCAAGTCTTGGCAAGGATGTTGTATAAGGGCTCCATGCACTTCATGTTTCATGCTAACTCTCGCATGCAACTGTCAGCCCTATGTTTAGTTAGTCCAGCACTGAGGAAAAACAATTGCAACAGTGGCAGTACTGCCAGGCTTGCTACTTCCATGTACTGCAAAGAGTTCCCTCTTATATCCACTCTGTCAGGGAACGGGAACAGTTCTTTGCTTTCTGTCCTTATAATCTTGTACAAGAGGTGATGGCTGCGCTGCGCTTGTCTACACCCTACCACAACAGGGCTGACGTTTAAAGTGCCTGAGACTGGAGATGCTGAGTGTGCTGCTGCACCTGCCCTCTGCACAGTTTTGAAGAGGGAGTCCTTATAGTTTTCACTTCTGTCTATAGGACAGAAGAATTTGTAGCACGTTGGCTATGAGAAAGGATGAAAAGCCAAGGGGTTTCATAATGTTAGTATGGAGTTTTTTGGCTGAATGTTTCAAGTTTGTGTACTTAAATTTACATAAAGAAGGGAAGTTACTGAGTGTGTTCAGGTACACTTGTTTCAGTATACATGTAAAGATGAAGTTTGCTGAATTAGCAAAAATTTAAATGTTTTGGCCCTTCTGAGGGCAAGATTAGGGACACAAAGCTGTCCATTTTGGTAGGTTAAAATAAAAATCTGCTTGCACCACAGCTTCAAAATCTCCACAGTAGCAAAATAGTTTCCATCCAAAACTTAATGAAATTAGAAGGTAAGCATCCATGTGGACACCGGGGAAATAACAGTTATTTGGCAACAGCTTTCTTGGCTATTAGTCCTCTAGATCATCCTTTCGTTTCCATTCGCTTTCTTTTACCCACCTTAATCAATCACTAACTGACTAATTATCTGAGATGACCATCTCAAACTAATTTTTTGATCATTACAAAAAAATCATACTTGAGATGAGATTTGTTCCTTCTGTTTCAGGCATTGAAAACTGGGCTTGAAAATTTGGTATATAATTGACCTCAGCAAGGAACAAGTCAGGTCCTGCACTGATGGGAACAATCCTGGTCTCCTGGGAAAGGAATGTATGAGACAGAAGTGCCCTTTTATTTTGTGACTATATTTTCCTTAGAGTAGAAAATACTAAATGAGAGACGTTAGGGCATAAATACAAATTCCACAAGACAGAAACAGACAACAAGGTTGATAAGAAAAAACAAATGAATGGAAGTGATGAAAAGTGACTACAGACCAGAAAGAAAGAGAATGGAAAGAAAGAACAGATGAAACCAATAACTTGAAAAGGATCTAAATGTTACGGAAAACAAATCAGTGAAATATCGAGAAGAAAAATAAGTAAAAAATGAGATGCCCCTGAGAATGGCAGGCTGGGGGAAGGAAAGCTATGAACAGGGAGCTATTCAGGAGTAAGTAACAAAGATCAGAAAATGAAGCATGTATTTAAATTGGCACCAACAAGAGAAAATGACTACAAATATGGCAAAAATATTTAATGCCCTGTAAAATACCAGCTTTATGCGTATAACAGGCTGGCTGGTATTAAAATGTTTTTCTAGCTCCAGGCTTCACTTGACATTAAGAATTCTTGGAAAGGTAGGCTAGAGCTCTTCTTTTTCTACTCCAGGCCTTTTCTGGACATGCTAGGAAGTACACGCTGCTTTTTCTGAGCAATCTCATGTGAGTGCCTCACTTTGACCAGCCCGTTAAGCATGCTTCTTCCATACCAACCTAGACTACAGAAGAGGGACGTAATCCTCGAACACTGGTCTGACCAAACACAGAACATACCAGCCCGGTACAATTGCTCCAGTAAATGACAGCATTTGTGAATACATGATGATGATTTTTCCATATGTACCACAATCAAAGTAAGAACCATGACCTAATGAATAGACTCCTAGTGGGAACTCTTTAGTTATTTCTATGCAGTATTTTAAGACCAGTTCGTGATTCAATTTCCTATTAAATATGCAATATTTAGCACATATATTTTATCCTTAAAAAGCCCTGAGTGTTAGAGTGACCCCCTTGAAAGTATGCTTCACATTTAACAGATAAGAAACAGGGTGAAGAAACCAGTATGCAATTGAAGTTAGTGAGAGGACTCAGTGTCGGGGTCAAGGGCAAATATCAAAGTTCACTTTGGCCTTGACCAAAATATACTGACTTGGGTTTTTTTATATGTGTTCCAGGTTCTCTCTGTTGGAAAACAGTCCTCCTGAAAAATGTCCTTAGAATACTGGGATACAAGTCAGCGAGTTTGGGTGGTTGTTTTTTGGTTGGTTGGGTTAGGGTTTTTTGGTGGTTACGCGGTTTTGAATACAATGCCTGCACTCTGACAGCCATTTGCTTGCTATATTGGTACAGTCAGATTCCAGGGTATGGCATGGTTACACGAGCTCCTTAGTAAACAGAACATAAAGCACACAGGAAAGGGGAGCTTTCCAAAACTTCATGGAAGCATGTTATATTTTATGTTTTCCTGATGGATAAACCATTATCCAGCTTCGCCCTGAGTTATGTAAAGGCAGGCCTGAAAGATGAGGGCACTAACCTGCAGATGTGCTCTTACTCTCTGTACCCATGGTGAATCGCTCTGAGAAATAGCTTGGGTTTGGTTTGGTTTTTGTTTGGGTTTTGGTTTTTTTTTTTATAAGTACTGTATAAATCATGGAAAAAAGACCCTGTGATTCACAGAACTGACATGCATGTAGTTAGCCATGATTTTGTAAAGACAGGCTTTCACCTGTAACACTGGAAGTTGTCCTAAATTTACAAAAGAATTTGCTGATAAAATGCCAGCTAAAATGACCAAAGTACAAAAAATCTTATTGTGGTGTTGTCAGCACACATACAAGGGGCTGCAAAGCAAGGGTCCTTTCTCACCTTTGTTACTACACCAAAACCTGTGGGACAGCATTTGCAGAAGTGATCAGAAACTGACAGTTTTTACCATGTTGTAGGCACCAAACTTCCAACAGGCACAGCACTTAAGCTAGAAACTGAAGTCAGACGGTGTTAATACTCTTGAAATACAACTTGAAATAGTGCATACACCCAGAAAATTAGCTCCCTGGTTTCTAACCCCCTCCTCCTCCTTAGTGTTATCATAATACTCATAAGGGTATGGCACCCAAAAATCATGAGTATCTGGATAATCTGAGCCACAGTGTATTCTTTTTTGCCACCTATAAATGCTCCATATAAAATTGATTTTTTTGTTGTTTTCTGGACAGCCCGTGGTCCAGATAATTCTGTCTGCATGTGGAAACACAAGAAGAAGAAACAGCAGCTCCCTGACAGCCTTACTGATGTATACTGCTGACCAACAATATGTAAAGCAAGTCTCTGATCATTTGCCAGAGTCACATCTGGGTGCAGAGAAAGCAGCAAGATCACAGAAAGAGATCTTTTCTTGTTCCTATTACCTGAATGGATTATGACATGTGTTTTACATTGGATAGGCAAATTGATTCAGATAAAATAAAAGCTTAAATGTAGTCTATTTCTTAAGCCATGCTTTCCTAAGGTTTGTTCAGATTCAGAGAGGTATATCTTACTTTCCTTTTCAAGCCTTCCTGCCTGCTGCCTGGGCTTATCAAAATATTTTCCTAGGGGGTTGAGTAGAGGAGAGTTTCACTATTTTTAGCTGTTTCTGCCTCTCTCTAAGTATCATGGGATATCATTATGAGAAAGAAGCTCATGAGTTCTGCGACCTTACAGGTGAGGAGAAGCAGCAATGAGAAAAGATTGTTTAAATATTAAAAATAGATTAAACCCAATTAGGAAAGGTTCATACCTTTTGTTACTTGCTCAGCATTATTTTAGAAGTATGTAAGGAGATACAGAGTCTTCCTATAGGTAAATATTGCACTTGAACTTGGGAGCACTACTTCTATTTGTAGGTTACTGGCCCCAAATCTATTGAATTTGCTTGGCATACTACCAGATGGCTTAATACGGACTCAGTAGCCTCAGACCAATTCCCTGCCACAAAGCATTCCCATGGCAAAAGCCATTAATGTATTGGGAATGCTGACAGTTCCTCTGGCAACCTCAGCAGTGGAGCCAGAAAGTCACTTAACATTCCATGCCTTCGATTTCCGTGTTTGCAAGTCAGGCTTTGGGCACATGGAGTGCTTTCTAATGCAGATTTGCCTGTGCAAACATAAACTCCTGCTATAATACAAGCCACACAAGAAATAAGAAGATATCCTGTAGTTATATCTTTGTGACTAACACTTATGTATCAAGAAGGGGTAGCTTGCACCAATGGAGTAAGGAGGGCTCCATACGCACCCAGGCATCCTTGCATAGACCCACAACAAGGCTTACAAAACTGTTCTTTGTGCTCATACTTAAGTTTTGTTTTCTTTTTGGAGCTTAACTCACTTTTATTAAGTTGCTCAATAAAATTTAATGGGATTGGAGTTTCATGCTGTGCTGAAGAGTTTACAATGTACAAAATACTGGCACTGAGAGAAAAAAATTACAAACTCATTAAAATATTTAGACATTGTACTGATGCAGCCACTTTCATTCAAGAATTTCAAAACCACATTCTGATCATTAATCACCACTCCCAGATGCCATGTATAAAAAGTATCACTGAACCAAATACAGATGAGACATAGCAAAGATGCTAATTGACTTGGCTGAGCTCATTTGCGACCTAATCCAAGTATTCTGTTCAAATACATGGGTATTGCTATTGCTGATGCCTTACAATGGATCCAGAGGATTGACTACAGCTCTGGAAAAGAATCGAGGAATTGACACCTCCACCCAGCCTGCTCTGGTCACCATACCTGACCTAATCCCAGAATGAACAAAGGGAATGTGTATTGTAGGTCTATGCTGAAAAATGGCTTAAAAGTTGTCACTGTATGATTTTATGGTTTTGATGGATCTTCCATTTCTAAGCAGATTTGCCATGTGCACACGCACATTTTCCTGTGGTTTCTTTCTTTTTCATATATCATTCTGGTAGTAATTCCCCAAGCCAGGTACCCTGAACCTGTCTGCAACCTGATAAAGGAAAAAAGAGGTGGCACATATCTGTGAGGGCACAGTTCAGCCTGGAGCCCCACTAATGTTGCAGACTGAAACAAAGAGATTCCTCTGGCTATAAGCCTGAGCTAAGTCTGCATCTCTAGTACTTAGGGACAGCAATCTTTCTGTATGAAGTCTGATACAGCACCACTGACAGGAAGTAAAATCTGTAAGCCATTTTGACCACCATCCTCTAGAGAGCTGTACCGGGGTGGAACAGTGAGTCAGTTGTGATAGGATGCCATTTGTTCCAAGCAGGAAGAAGGTGAAGGCAGGTTTTTTGGTAGTATAGGTGACATCCCACTTTCTGGGTAGCATGTTGCTGAGGTTCCTGTAGTCATCATGTGTTGCTCCCTATTGCTGACAGGGATACAACAAGGTAGTAACTGACAGGTTAGATCCAGGAATATGGCTGCAGTGCTTCAGATGCATGTGGACCTCCCTGCATGGACCCACAACAAACCTTGTTGGGAGACCATCCTTAATGCTCACATTTCTGGAATTTGTTTACTGTTCTGTATGCAAAGCATTTTTTTTAAGCATGGGGCACCTGTACATCTAAATGGCTTACTTTATTCTCAGACTTGTTTGTGGTAAAGATGTTACGGTCCAAGACAGAGTCCAGGGAGCACTGCAACAGCAGCTAAATGCCCTCTGGGGAAGCACACACTGCAGGGTGAACCCACAGGTACCATGCCACACACTGCTGCAGGTTCTTTGTGTGTCAGACCTTCCCAGGACAAGCACACATTCTTCACACAGATGCTGCGTATTTCAATTTCCATCCTACATAAATTTTCAATATAAAGTCAAGAAATCATGTACATGCATTACCCAAATTCTTATAGACCATTTCACTTCTTGGAAAAAACCCAACACAGTCTGAAATGGGGATTTTTTTTTTATTTTTTTTTAAACTTTGCTCCCCTTTCTCAGTGACTTCTGCTGGAATGAGGAAAACAGCTAGTCTTAGGAGGTCAAGATTTTATGCTAATCTGTCATACAAGGTGTAAAGCATGTAAATGTTGTTCCAGAGGACTCCTTCAGAAGCTGTTAATTCCGATAATGTCACTGTCTAAGATCTGGTCAAAACTTACAGATTGCCCACTGTGAAAACCCATGGGAAACTCACACCAGAAGAATGGCTGCTGGTACAGCAATGCTCCTTTCAAAACAGAAGGGAGAGCCAATAGGTTGATGGCATCTGTTCTTTACTTAAGACAAGTTTATTATTTTAAACTGCTTTTGAGAATTGCCCCGCATTTTGGTTGGTAAAAATAGCAAGCTCTGCAAAGACACAACATAAGAATTACAATAAATAACCCATTTTAAAATCATTGGTCTTATTGTTCCTTCACAAGTCTAAAACCCGAAGAGAAATTTGCTTAGGGCCATGGTATCATTCACACTAGTATCCAAAGCATTAACAAAATAACTATGTTTGTGTATTTGTAAGTAATTTCGCCTTAGTCTGAGAAAGCAACTCTTAACTGGGAGAGGTTCAGGAAAAGGCGGTTAAGAAGTTACTGCCAAAGACTCACATGTAACAAATGCCCCTCTGTGTTAAAAGTGTATTAAGTAACAGCAAGACCTTTCTGTTTTTGGAAACTGTAATTTTCATCTAGCTATCAGTTCCTCAGAGATTATTACAGATGATCTTTGGCCCGCTCAATGGGACTCATGGTATGTGCTTGTGCCATCAGAAACAGGCCTCTATAATAAATGCTGTACCTTGAACTGAACTTCACAAGCAAACTGGGGTCTCTTCAAAGTGCAAGGAAAGCACCGCTGTAGTTTTCACAGTCCCTCACACTGAACCTCACAGAAAATATCACTGCATCCAGAAGGATCATGTAGGAGAGAGGTTCACAGATCTCATTTCTACTGTGTATTATCAATTGCTGTGTATGCTAAAGGTGTTAGGTGATGAGGATCCTGCAATGAGATACTCTGCTGTTAGCTTATTTTGCCAACCAGATAATGTCTTCCCAGCTCCTACACCAGAACACACACGTCCTCCTCAAACCTTGTCAAGGCTTTTATGCAGCAGAAGGATTAGGAGTCAAGGACAGGAAAGGAAGTTACAATTTGAAAAAAAAAATATGCTCAGGAGAAAACATAGCTGATGTGCCTCTTTGTTGTTGTGAATCCAGTTGTATAACATCTTCTGAATGCAATTGCCATGCCATTTCTGCATGCCAAGAAAGAACTGCAGTATGGACACAGGTGGGCAAAGGAAGGACTAACAGATCTACTGCCATGCAGGTTACGCATGCAAGAGCAAGGGATGTTGTTCTTGCCTTTTAGCAGGAGGAACAAGTGCAGCTCCCACTTCTGCTTCACTGACAGCAGTTAATGGGTGTTTCTCTGTAGATTGTTTCGGTGTCTAGACAAGACACCGATGCAGAGCTCCAGGGAGATTTTTTTCTTTTATATTTCTTCATCTTCTTAGGTATTGCATAACTTTGTGGCTGATGTAATGGAACAACCACAGGACAGGCAAACACTGACAGCTCCACCACACCATAAGGCACGAAGAGTCCAGGTCTACAGGTAGAGTCAAGTATTGTGGCCCATGATCAGTCGGAAGCCAAGAACAAGGGAATCGGAGATAAGTAGGGTTTAGCATAAGGCAAACCCCTTATACTTTGTCCTCCCCAGTGAGGACAGTTATCATACTGCAGTGCTGGGATTATCACATGAGGTAGGAAGGCCTGACTCAGACCATGCTAGCTGAGCAGAACCTGTAGCACAGAGGTAAGAAAGAAGAAAAAGAGGACGAGGGAGAAACTGGCCAGACTCAGGGTTCATTGCTTCACCTTACTGAGTGTCTTCTGTATTTGTAACTACAAAATGGTGCCAACTAGACACCAGGGTCAGAACTGGAAGGGATGTGGCTGACTACAGCCAGCTGCAGACCCACATGTAAGTGCAAGTTCTCATACTCTGCTACCAAAAGCATCCTGGTATATCTTTAGTCTACACAGCTGCACCATCTTTCTCCTTCAGACAGAGAAAGCAGACAAGTTACTTGATTCCTAAGAGCTACAAGGCATGTGAGAATCCAGTCCCAAATCTTTTGATGATGCTCAGGCAATATGAAGAAGCCTTGAAGTGAATTTAACTTACACTGATTCTCTGTGGCCCTTCACTCTACCAAAGGAGAATAAAGTCTCCCTAGATAAATTAGGAATTAGGCCTATAATGGCTCTGAATTTCTTCTGGAGTATTGGTTTTTGAAATCTTCTTATGAGGGCAAGGAAGGTCCGTGATCACTACTGGCAGGACCATAGGATAAAACAGACTGAACAACCTACTGCCCAGCAAGATGGTGGATGAAGCTAGTTTTGCTCCTACATCATAAATCCAAGGCAAAAGGCAAACCTCTGAATGTATCAGCTGAAAGAAGGATGAGTTTTAGGTCTCTTTTATAAACAGTAAAAAAATTCACAAAGTATGTAGAGGAAAGTTATGATTACACATGATTATATGCATCACAAAAAACTTCAGATAAGTGTACTTCTTATTCAGAGGTGGAGCATAAGTAGCAAGCAACAGGAGGCAGTCAATATTTGTATTGAGACTTCAAATATGAATTGACAAATTTATACTTGGGGAGCTTTCTTACCTCCTTCCCACCTCTCAAAACAGAAATACATTCTCAACCTAATGTCAATGTTACTTACAGTGAGGAACTTGAATCAAGTAAAAAATAAGTATTTTTATGCCAACATCAGTGAAAAATAGGTACTTTTCAGTAAAAAATAGGAGCTTTGAACTCTGTAAAGACTTGTTTTATCAGTTGTTGCCTGGGAGGACTATACTATGATGGAATTAACTTTATCACAGCTTGAACGAAACAAATATAGGTCCAGTAGTTCCATGGCAGGTGTTAGCTTTGCCAATATACTACAAATGTGATGCACTGAAGCATTGCCAGAGCTATAGCCTTTTGTATCAACTATTCACGTTAAAAGGTCCTGGAAACAAACCTGCCTTTTGCCATTGTATCTCTGACACTATTAAAGCCAGGCAGAGAAAAAGTGAGAGTGAATTTATTCCCAGGCTAAGTGAGCTAGATGATTAGCTCCTTTGACTGCTGAAATCCCAAAACAACTCTTTGACTGAAAGGCAACAAATATTTGGAAGGGATCCTGGCTTGGAAACTGATTTTCCTCCTGGAATTACATGATACTGAAGAGATACTAAAAGGGGTAAAATTCTTTATATTATGTGGGAAATCAACCCAAACATTTAGAAAATCTAAAATACTTTTCAGTCTGAGCTTCAGAAAGAAATTGATAGGCAAACCCTTTTACAATTGCCCAGAATACCAGTGGTTGATTAGACACTACTTGATCGGTCTGTGATTTAAAGGAAATCACAAACCTCTCTATAATTAATCAACTGGGAGAGGCCACTTATACTCAGGCAAAAGTAGAGAAGGTTCAGTGCCCTTGTATTAAGCAAGAAAACAAAAGAAACCATCAGGATTCAGAGATGGATTTGGCCCTAGGTGTGTACTGTAAACAGCAAGGAGAAAAACAGAAAGGAGGAGACAAACAGCATGGCAAAGCACCAGCTTTTTAGATTGCAGCTTGCCAGAAAGACAGGCATGGAGCTACAGGCCAAGTAACTGCTTTTGTTCAAATATGGTCAGATGAACACGATCTGTGTACATCCTTTATGCATAAGCAGGACTACCTCAAATGTGTACCCTACCATCATCAGGTTGTTTTTTCCAAATGGAAATAACATGTAGGAACTTTTTATTGCCTAATTGCTGGCATTTAAAAAGGGATATCAACTTTCCTTGCAAAAGGAAATAACTTTGTTAATTCTCATTTTCCCAACAAGAAACTAATTGTAAGATGATATGGTTAGCTATTTGGTTAAATGCCTACATTAAAAAAGGGGTATGAATTCAGACAGCTAACAGTCTAATATATTACATTCTGTATTGAACATAACAAAAATGACAAACCTCCTCAAAAACCTTCAGATTATAATCAGAGCAAGGCTGTTGAGCTCTGCTCCCAAAACAGTTTGCAAACAATAGTGATATCCACAGACCTAATAAAAGCTGTTAGCAAACATACCGAACATCACCTATCAATGCACCAGGAGGAAATAAAGTGAGAACATAATAAACCAAAATCAGCCAGTAGATTTGACTGGAATACAAGTGAAAGGCATCACACCACACAACTAACAACTCACAGTAAGGGTTAAGTGTCATGCAAGCATTTGGAACTGAGTATGGGGAACACAGAAAAAAAATGTATTCAGTAACTGGTCAGTTGGGGCTTTGACCTGGAAATTAATGAGACACAATAAAGGACCCTTGGTGTCATTTTTGCTGTCCCTTTTTGGAGCAGGAACTGGGAATTGCTAGCCAAGAGAAAGCCTGCCCCTTCAGATAACCATTGGGTTGCTCAGAATATAGTGTAATTATTTATAGGACAGCTTTCTCAGATGTTCGCAAAGTTCAGTATAGACCATTAAGAAACAGACAATACTTTAATTGCTACAGTGGTAGCTCTAGTATAAAAGGGGCCAACCACTCACCACTAACACAGTGCCAAAGGGTAAGGATAAAGGAAAGGTGGTTGTGGCCAATCTTTGTGAAACAGAGTTATTATTAATGTGGAAGTGAAATGATGGAAATGGCTTTCCCTGCTACTTCTTTTCTTTTTTCACAGTGCCTTGAGATGCCTTCTTAGTTTCCTATATTGTGCCATGGAGATGGTTTTGTTTGGGTTTTTTTGTTTATCCTGTTTCCATGTTCCCCAGGGAGAACAGACAGGTAGGCCTTCTTACCCAGT
This sequence comes from Haliaeetus albicilla, assembly GCF_947461875.1. Taxonomy (NCBI): domain Eukaryota; kingdom Metazoa; phylum Chordata; class Aves; order Accipitriformes; family Accipitridae; genus Haliaeetus; species Haliaeetus albicilla. The sequence continues at coordinate 39,831,735 of NC_091488.1, forward strand.
ATCAACGGATTCCCCTCTACCATAGCATTTTAAACAGGTGTAATTTCTTTCGGATGTTGACTCTTCCTCATTTTTTCAGTCAACAAAAGGCGTATCCTGTTATGACTATGTTCTACTGATTCTATGCATTTGAACTTTCCCTAAACCTTCCTTTCTAGGGAAATTTCTAAAAGTGTGTGTGGCAGGTTCTTTAATTCATTTTTAGCTGTAGCACAATATTGTATCTGGCTGCCCGATTAAGACTAACATTTACATGACATTTAGGGCGCACTATTTTCTAGACTATCTGTCATGAGTTGATGGACGGCAAAAAAGCCTGGATGTGAAGTCTTATATATTCATCTGGAAGAAGGGAGTGGGGCTGCTTGGACTGGAGGGGGGGAGGAATCTGGGGCTTAGACAACCCTATTCTCCTGCATGCAAATGTGTGGGGGAAAAACATCTGAACAGAACTCATGTTACTGTCCTACGCCCAGATCCTTTATCACTTTAGATGAATACATCCTACTTAAAAATTTTGGAGTATCTTTTAACATTTATAGACTAAACCAACATATTTAAGAACTGTGGCTGGGAATTTCAAATTGAGTTTAAGGTATTCAGATCTCACCAAAATAGGTATTTGGCACCCATTTCCCTTTACAAATTCCACTCACTAACAGTACCTGCACACTATGGCAAATCAAATAAAAATTATTCCCTATAAACAAATTATTTCAGTCTGAAATTCTTCACATTGTTTTAACAACTTACTATATTTGATAGATGCTAATGTTAAGACAAAAAGATAAGAATTTATTTAAACACTCAACTCTATGTGGACTGTTGCTCATTTGCAATCTGATTTTCCCATGAGAACTTGAGAACTGCTTCTGAAACAACCCACAGGAAGCTCTACCCGTTTGTCAAAGTATACTGTCTGGTATTCATTTTAGCAAGTTTCAAAGAGAAAAAAAGAGACGGAAGGAAAAGGGAGGAGGGAATGGGTTTGCATTTTATCTTGATCCTTGTAACAGATATATAGCATTCTGTGCCGAATAGATAAATTTGATTTAAAAGCAAAAACTGCCCTATGATTTTGAACTCTGTGATGAGCTAAATTCCTAGCCCATCTAGCTAGCTAGTTAAATCAATAAAAACACAGGCAAGAGAACTGATCTGGAGATAAGCAGGAACACTCCTTACCTCTCTGCCTTTTCTCAGTTGCTCAACGAGAGCAACAGCACAGCAACAGCAGGTTACACAAGGCAGCTTTACAGCATGTATCTGTGTCTTACTTAGTATTTTGAGACTTGAAACTAACCATGCTCCATGCCAGATGGACAAGACAGAAGTAGCAAACAGCGTGGCCCTAATAGCTTGCCTTCTCCTCTACTTCCAAAATATCCCCATTATCCTTTTTACCCAGGTACATTTTCTTTCAGATGGTGAGTTATGCCTAACCATTGTGCTCAGAAACCTTTCCTGCTTGCCACACTAGAAGGTTTTTTTAACATATCTTCAGCCTATTTTGGCTTTTCGCAGAGCACAGGGAAGAACATGTAGATGTACAAAAAAAGATATGTTCCTGCTGAAATCACAACAAATCACATTATCTTCCACCTCTGCCACTTTATGTCCATTCAAATCTTCCATTTGAAAATGCATATTACAGATGACTTGCATGTACAAGCATGTCAACCCAAAGCAACATACACCCTGCCACACACTCTATTGAAAGTTTGATTCATTCTATACATGTGCGTATAGTTTATTTTCAAACTATAAATTTAAAACTATAAACAAAATTACAAAAAAACAATAAATTTTTTTAAAAGCTTTTAAAACAAATAATAGAGTCAAACACTCAAAAACTGGGAAATGTCAAAGGCAAGGTTAAGTTAGTCTAGTTCTGCATGTGCATGATGACAGCATGCTTAGTTATGTGATCCTATCTTTTTTTCTTGGGACCATTACAGTCTTTGCCATATCTCCTCAATCTTCCTGCCTTCTGCCTCATCTTTCCTAGTAAGGCTTCTTCCCAGGCTTTTCTCTTTCCTTCTTTTGGGCTTTTCAGGCTTGTCCTCTTCATTGTTTCTAGATAGTCTATCCTCAGGCTGGGCAACTCTGAGAACGGCTGCTCTACCGCCACTGTGGGACACAACTGGTTTGGGTAACAGTGTGAGGCTGTTAGGGCTGCAGGTCCTGTTTCTGTACCTGACTTAGTAAATTGTGTTCAATGGATGTGAACTCTGGCCTCCGTATGTTCCTAAACCTTTTCCTGACTCAGAGGTCTTCCTCACAGGAAATATAAATTTTACTGATCTTTGGCTATGTTTTGTGGCAGTGCAAATCTGTGAAATATGCTGGACTACATGAAGGGTGAATGTTTTCTAAGCACCCATTTTCTTCCCTGCAGTCATGTGGGACTATGTGAGCCAACGATGCAGAAAGTGTTAGCAGAGGTGTATAACAACAATAAAGTTACTGGCCTCTAAAAAAAGAAAAAAAAAGTACCCTGAGTTGTCTTTGTATTATTGATCTGTTTAGGTCTGTCAAATAATTTTCTTTGACAAATTTCTTTTCCATTACATTATTTGTCCTAAAAATTGAACTATAGAACAGGGTTCCCCCCCCATATGTAGCATCTTATTTTTTTCCTGGCTAATGCTCTGCCATTTATTTTGGAAGGAGACTCTAATTAGTGAAGGGTGCAAGACTGAACCATGCGTGTCACTCAGAGTTGCCAGGGAAAAATACCCAGCTCAACAGGCACAGTGGTATTCTATTGAGTAGAATATATGATATGTTGCAAGATATAGTCTCTGCCTGCAAAGGAATAATAAGTCTTTATGTGTTCTGTAAAGACTGAAAACTCAACGTGAGAAAATGTCCCCTATAAAAATAATACACACTGCAGTTTGTTATCTTGGCATAAGTCAGCATAAGTCAAAGCTTAAAAAAGAAATACATTTTTTTTTTATCAGAGATGGATGCAGGAATTAGAAAGCTTTATTTACACATGACATTACAATCTCTTATGCTGGTAAGAGCCATCTGAAAACAAGTCCCCATATGAGCCCTATTCTCAGTCTTCCATTTCCTTAGACAGAGTCTATAGCTATGTAATAGCTTTATATTAAAAAAATCTTATATACCTCCTTTGTTTAGCTTTGTATTGCCCTTGTCACCTTCTGCACTATTGTTCTTCCTATGTTGCATCAGCCTTTGCACTAAAATATGAGCTCTCTATGGAACTGGATTTCTTTCTTCAGCTTTGCATTAACTGCATTTTGAATACCCTCAGGATATAAACTACATGCATACCCATACAAAAGAAAAAAAGGTTAAAATCATATTAGTTATAATCCAAAGCGTTAAAAAAACCCTAGGAAATGCCAAAATGAAGACTGCCCAAGTGACATCAGGATGCCCCTAAAAGAGGGTAATAATCATTTTCCAAAATGTCTCAAAACTAACTGCTGAGAGCAAAGGAAAAGAAACACTTGGGACTCACAGGTTCAAAACAACATTCAGGAGAGCATTGTTTAGATAGACTGATCCCTTAGGGCTTGTTTCCATCTCATTTCTTCTTGCACCTCCTCCTCATGGCTTTCCTCTTACCCTAATGCTTCAAATCTTTGCTTCAGAGAATGAAAGACTCTAGAGATTCCTGATGGACTTATGAAAAAAATCAACAATGGAGAAAAACAATGCAGTTTTCCCTAATCTTGTTCTTGGAAACATCTGTACCATTTAATCTGAAACATTAAAACAAAAAATTCAGGCTAAGGCAGACATGGAAAATATCAGTATAAACAGTTCAAATTTGGCAAAGTTAATTCAAATGAAAATAGAGCCTTATAAAGGGATCTCTTCGTAAACCTTGAATTTAAGGGGGGGGGGGGGGGGCATTTAACAACTTTGCATGTAATAAAAGGCTATATAAAAACCAGTATAATGACTCTACATAACAAGCATCACAGAAATGCGTTATGCATTTTTGGTGGATGGTATGGCCTTTCTAAGCTCAATTTACATGCAAGTAAGAAATAAAAGATTGTCCAGACTTAGAAAAAAAACAGATTAGTAATGACAAAGTAAAGACAAATCTGATGAAAACCTTAGAAATCCCAAGCCAACTATTACTTTAAAAAGCAAAGGAATTCAAGGAGTGAGTCAGTTTTTAATTGCTGGCAGTAATCAGCATGAGTGAGAATTTCAGTCTAGAAGAAAATAATGCCACAAATTGGCAATGCACCAGCTGTGTTTGTCAGCTTAGAAGCGCTTTTTTTGGTCATTGAAAACCTACAAGTAGGACTCTCCAGCTCAAATGTTATTTCTATCTTAACAGATAAACATGTAACCTCGAAATCTATCAGGTACACAGACAACTAAAAATCTTCACAGGCAAATCACTTAGAAATGCATTAGGTATTAAGTGGATTGCATTTGTAACAAATTCCGGTATCTGTCAGAGCCAAATGTTTCCTTATCTTTTTGTTTATGCACAAAGAAAGATAAAAATATTTAGAACAGACAGAAGTATGAGCCCAGAATATGTGCCATGGGAAACCTAAACCTGAACACAACTAAAGGATCATCCAAAAGGGACCAACCCAAAGAATCCCTCCATCACACAGCAGTTGAAGAGGAAAAACAGATGGGACTTACTGACATAAAAGAAGTCTACTGAGTGTCCTGGGAGACACAGAGACACTTCAAGAAAACTTCTGTGTTACAGGAATATTCCAGAAAAAAAATCTATTTTATTTCTAACACAGCCTCTGTTCTGGTATCCAGCACATAGCCTACGCAGTGGGACTTGTAGTCAAGTAACTAGTACTGGGGAATTAAGCCACCTGCAGATGCTTTTCATTCTTAGGACTGTAACACCCCCTGCACATTGGGCGTGATGAGTGGGTCATTTCAGAAACTTGATTCCTCCCTCTGTAGTTGCATGCAGGAAGCTGTTAAGGAACTTCACTGTTACAGAGGGAGTCAGCAACAACAAAAATGAAGCAGTCTCTGCCTACTGTCTGGCTACCCTGGAATGGCAAAACTTCACTGACCCACTCAAGAAAACAGTGAATCCCCAAATCCTACCCCTGAAATTTATTAGAGTGGTTAGCTCGTGGGACAGCCATTTTAGTCAAGGCACTATGATTTCTCTCACTACAGCTAAAGCAGATATATAAAAATGAGATCAGTCTCACCTGAAGCCAGTAAGAAACTACTGGCCCCAGTTTAAGTAGTTCAGAGGAATAAGTCTTACATGGGTTACATGAGCAGCACTTGGCCAACATCAAGTGCCAGTCAGCTGCATCTAGTGTGGAGAGAGGTCCCTGAAAACCATAGCACTGACCTGCTAAGTGATACCAGAGTATGAGATACATCTTGTGATGAGTCAATCTTGTGGTAAAGAATGAAGCTCAAACAAACTCCCTCTCTCCCCTAAAATTTGAAGGGCTGTCACCTTAGGTCAGAAAAGGAAAGGAAAGAAAAGTTTGCATTTTAGGGCAATGAAATTACAGTCCCTTCTTACTCCATGTGCCTAATAATATGGTATGTGTCTGCTTCCTGGCTGGATGAACAAAGCTTAGAATCTGAATCAGGGGAAATACATCTGCCAATATAAGCCCCACAACAAACAGGTAAGTATAGACCCCTAAACCTGCTAACCAGCGTTCCCCACTATTCTTCAGTATTGATTAAATTTTGCTGTTTCCATATGCTATTTGGCCAGGAAATTAATTTAAAACAAGGAGGGTAAATTCATCTTCCTGTGTAAACTGTGTTCATTTGTTAATTTGTGCTGGCATCCAGGCGTTTGTCCAGCTCTCACAGGTAAGCGCTGAATCTCCCAGAATGGATCTATAAGTAGATTCCCCGTTGGACCTGGGAAGAGTCAACACTCCCATTTATTCAACAAGTGCTGGTCTCTCTGTCAGAGCACGGAAGTCCTACAGATCCAGTGGAATATACTTCCTTCAAATGGGTTCCTGAAAGTCTGTTTTTGTTATAAGTATCTGGCAGTGCAACTTGGAAAATCCAAATCAAATTTCCTCCTACTTAATTCATTACAAAAGCAAAAATCAAAGCCATTGTAAAGTCCAATAGAAAGTCGTCTTAATTCTAGTCAAGTGACAGGCTTTCCCCTCACCTTATCAAGTGTGTGAAGTTTCTTTTTTATGAGATTCTTTTTCATCTTCACAGACCAAAAAAATGTCTTGCAGTTATTCATTTAATCACAGTACTTGATTTGCAATAAGGTCATATATAGTGTCTTTCTTACAATTCCTGGAGAACCACATGGCTTTGAAATGGAGACTGAACCAGTATTAGTATCTGTTTTCACTTATCCCATTCTAAAGTTCCTTTTTACTTAAGCTGTGGCTGGCTTGCTTGGCATAAAACTTCCTACTCACAGTGCTCATCAGTGTTTTCAGCCAAATACTGAAGGTGGGGTACAGTTAGCAAGCTTGGCATCTGAGTAAGTATTCTAGGCTAAAAAGCAAAATTTAGCTACTAATTTGGGGTCCATCTTTTTTTTTTCCTCTCACCTAAGACCAGACATTAGTCACTTTGTATGAAAACTATTCATGTGCTTAAAGCTAAGCATCATTTCAAGGAACTTGCTGTTTGGCACGTATAATTCTTTTGTAATATGACTTTATAAGACCCATTTACACTATATCGCCTCTAGTTTTCCCTCAGCAACTCCTCCTCTCAGACCTCACAGAACAAAATGCATATGGAAGTTACCCAGGCAACAAAAACAATGAATCCAACTTCATATGCTTTATACCTGAACCAAAGAATGTGTATGGGCAGTTGGATAATGTGTTTGCATGGATCTCCACTGGAAATGTAGTGGATGCATGCCTCTAAAATCCTTACAGAAGAGGGAGGTCCAGATAAAAAACAGGGTACATAAGACTACAGTCTAGGTCATTATACCATTGTGCTAGCTGTAGTACTTGCATTACTATCTCATAAGAGTGTCTTCAAGGAGACTATGTAATTTTTTGTGTCAATGCTGGGCATGCTAAATTGAGTACTGTAATGAGTATTACTCTTAATATTTGTTTATTTTCAGACTGTGAACTTAGGGCCACTGAATTGCTTCTCTAGAATCTGTGAAAGGTGAAAAGGAAACTTATAGACAGTGTAAACTAGACTGCAATCTTGATATGAAAGGGTAAAAAAATCAGTGTTGAAAACAATTGCTCAAAATGAATAAATGGTTGCAGATCACAAAAGATAGACATCCACCCTTACAATGGTGTTTTGCAAGAAGGCTCTTCACACAAGGAAAAATTAACAGTTTACATTCCTATTGAGATATAAGCACTCTAACATTTTATTTTTAAAATAAAACCACGCCTTTCTATCCTAAAATTAATAATCATAGTTTCACTGTTTTAAAAAGTACAAACCAGATTAGGTGAAATATAATTTGTGTTTAGTTTTGTGAACAATTAGATCTTAACAAAATTAACTAATTTCTAACATGCCAAGCTGCTCTCTCCTGGATACGCTGCTGTCAGTTTCCATTTTTCTTGGAAGAGTTTGGGGAGAATATTAATTTTTGCAAATATTAAACACAATTACAAAAAAGAATTTTTTTTATGGTTTGCAGGAAACACAAAACAAAGAAACTGAAACAAAACCCACCCTCCTCCAAGACCTGAAGTGTTGTCAGCTCTGTTTACAAGATTTTATTCAAAAAAATAATTAAATTATATTTCCATATACATTGTCACTTTGAGTTAAAAGAATATTAAACTTTTCATTTCAAATTTCAAAATTGTTCTCTTATTCTACCACAGATGACAATCTGATTAATCTGGATGGCCTTAATTAGCATTTTTTGGCAATAATAATATATTTTTTAAAAGTGATATTCTGAAAATTTTTGTAATCCACCTCGAGTTGTGCGTGTGAAACTGCATGTGCATAAAGACATGTTCTGCAAAGCTGGTGTGAAGAGAACTGTATGAAAGCTATGCTGTTTATAGCACAGTTCCTCAGATGTAGATATACAGAAGACGACATTAACAAGAGAGCAGTTGCCAGTGATTCTCACACTAGCATAGCCCTCTGTACCATTTGCAGGACACCTAGTGCAGCATCAGAATTCAAAGACACTTAAATTTGCTTATGGAAACAAATGAAAGCTCTGGATTGTGACTTATTTCTGCTTCACTCCAGCTTATATTGCTGAACCTTTTACAGAAAGCAAGAGAACTAAACTGAGAGAAGCCTGAAATCATCCATACAATCTGACTAAACCAGGATTAGGGTGCTAATTTTGGTCTCCTTGAAGAAGTGAACACAGTTCTGGTCTGATGACATGTGCTGTGTATCTGTGCAGCCACTTCTGTGGCAGCTGAACAGAGTATGAGCTAGGACATCACCAAGAGCAGCAGGATGTGGCCTTTACTCTCTTCGCACTTCTCCCTGACCAGCTTGTATACCTGCAAACCAGTAAGTTTAGTAGACTTACTCCTCAGCCAGCCATTGCAGCTCATAAGTAGTATGGTAAACTTGTAGCCAAATCACAAAAGCTCTCTTATCTTCCATGGAGCAAACAGCTTTCAAGAAGGAGGTAAGTTTGTAAAGAACAAAGAACATTTCTCATGCTCAGTGTTGCCTTAACTGTGTGGCCTCATTGTGCATCTAAACCTAGACAGCTAAGAGACTTCATAGCAAAAGCATTTCCCATATTCTTTGGTGTAAGATAGGACTTTTCCAACACTGCAATAAGTATTGCAAGCCAGTGCTCTTTAACAAGCTGCATACACAGTATGAAATCTGTATATCCCCATTTGCAGTTCACACACAGTGCTAATATCAGATTTAACCAGGGCAAGTTGGAAAACCCATTAAGCAATATAAAACAGTGACTACAATTTGAAATAGAGCTTCATAAGTCCCTAAAAAAGCACATACAATTATCAGGTTGTAAAAGAGACTGAAATGCAATTGGTGTTGATATTTCTTCTGAGACGGTAGGTTTATAGAAGTGCTTAAGTATGTGTTTACTGGAAGGATCCCAAAAGGAGATAGCGGTGGAACAGAAGTCCCCCTTCCTTCCAATTTTTTTCTTATGCTCATCTACCCAATAGTGGTTGATCCCTAGGTTGTAGATGAGATGCATACCTTTTCATTGTAAATATTAAAAATTTGTTAAGAAGAAAATGCAAGTTCTTTACCATACACAAACTGATTTTCCATTATAAAGCTGACAAATATATTAGCCAAGCTTCTTGGCAGATAAATATAATGGGATGATATACAGAGAGGTCTTCAATGATCCACCGGTTTAATGAAAGGCATGAGGTCATTCAGAGATATTAGACTGTCACTTAATCTAGCTCATCTGGTACATAAATCTCCACTGTATCCCTCTCTGTGAATGCTGAAAACGGATATAAAAGGTGAATTAGGAGTTTCTGCTGTTAGCACATAGATTTGTGGCCTTATATAGTATTTCTGTAAAGAGTATAAAGTTTGTATCCAGTGCTGTGATCTCTCCTGTTGCAAGTGGTAATATATATTGCTTTTTCAAGTAGTTTAATCTGGGAAGGATAATGCAGCATCAGTGCCTGTTCTGTCTTTTGATTATCTTCTCTTGAATCCTTGCCAGTGGACATACATAATGTGAAATCAATCAAACATATGGAAAGAAATAAGGGAAAACATCAGAAAAGCAGAGTGCTTAGGTTTCAGATCTTGGTCTTGCCATCTGAACCCTGGTTGAAACCATAAAGGATGCAAGCTATGATACTTGAGTGCACCCTCAGTAAGTTTGCAGACGACACCAAGCTGGGAGGCAGGGTTGATCTGCTTGAGGGTAGGAAAGCTCTACAGAGAGATCTGGACAGGCTGGATCGGTGGGCTGAGGCCAATCGTATGAAGTTCAAGAAGGCCAAGTGCCAGGTCCTGCACTTGGGTCACAGCAACCTCATGCAGCACTACAGGCTTGGGGAAGAGTGGCTGGAAAGCTGCCTGGCAGAGAAAGACCTGGGGGTGCTGGTTGACAGCCAGCCGTGCCCAGGTGGCCAAGAAGGCCAATCGCGCCAATCGCATCCTAGCCTGTATCAGAAATAGTGTGGCCAGCAGGAACAGGGAGGTGGTTGCTCCCCTGTACTCGGCACTGGTGAGGCCGCACCTCGAGTACTGTGTTCAGTTTTGGGCCCCTCACTACAAGAAAGACATTGAGGTGCTGGAGCGTGTCCAGAGAAGGGCAACCAAGTTGGTGAGGGGCCTGGAGCACAAGTCTTATGAGGAGCGGCTGAGGGAGCTGGGGCCGTTCAGTTTAGAGAAGAGGAAGCTGAGGGGAGACCTTATCGCTCTCTACAACTACCTGAAAGGGGGTTGTAGTGAGGTGGGTGCTGGTCTCTTCTGTCAGGTGGCTGGAGATAGGATGAGAGGAAATGGCCTCAAGTTGTGGCAAGGGAGGTTTAGGTTGGATATTAGGAAAAATTTCTTCACCAAAAGGGTTGTCAGACATTGGAATAGGCTGCCCAGGGAAGTGGTTGAGTCACCATCCCTGGAGGTATTCAAAAAGCGCGTAGACAGGGTACTCTATAACATGGTTTAGTGGGCATGGATGATGGTTGGACTCAATGATCTTGAAGGTCTTTTCCAACCTAAATGATTCTATGATTCTATGATTCTATACTGGCCTCTGCACTCTAATTCACTGCATGTCTGAAGATGTTTGAAGCCAATAGCCCAGTGTGGATGAGGTGTTGGGTTTGGTTTTGTTTTGTTTTGTTTTTTAAGGGGATTGACTGTTAAAACCGTGGTTTCAGACCCACCTCAAACCGAAGCATATTAACTTGTATCCACTTTTCTCAGGATTCCCAAACCAGAAATACAAAGGCTGCAGAAACAACAGGTATTTTTATGTTTTCTACAAAATGAGATGTAAGGGTAGGATAGTGTGTCCAAGCATTCAGAGAAGAGAATGGCAGAGCTGGACTTCAAATCTGTCAGTTTTCCTGGCTGCCAATATAATGCTCCTACACTATACAAGTGCCTCTGTCTTTCTGCTTTCTCAAAGGCTGCCGCTGTTATACTCAGCACCTTCAGGTCTGTCCTGGTTTCAGCTGGGATAGAGTTAATTGTCTTCCTAGTAGCTGGTACAGTGCTATGTTTTTGAGTTTGGTATGAGAAGAATGTTGCTAACTAATGTTTATTCTAAAGTCAAGGATTTTTCAGCTTCTCATGCCCAGCCAGCAAGAAGGCTTGAGGGGCACAAGAAGTTGGGAAGGGACACAGCCAGGACAGCTGACCCAAAGTGGCCAACGGGGTATTGCATTCCATGTGATGTCATGCCCAGTAAATAAACTGGGAGGAGTGGGAGTGGGGGGATCGCCGCTTGGGGACTAACGGGGCGTCGGTCGGTGGGTGGTGAGCAATTGCATTGTGCATCACTTGCATATTCCAATGCTTTTATTATTACTATTGTCATTTTATTAGTGTTACCATTATCATTATTAGTTTCTTCTTTTCTATTCTATTAAATTGTTCTTATCTCAACCCATGAGTTTTACTTTTTTTTTTCGATTCCCTCCCCCATCCCACTGCAGGGGACGGGGGGAAGTGAGTGAGCGGCTGCGTGGTTCTTAGCTGCTGGCTGGGATTAAACTACGACAAGGTCTCTTTCCACATGCCTAATGCTGGTACTCCAGGAGTCAGTATCTCTGTGCATGTGTTGTCCTACACACCTATAGCCATGCCCGTCATGACGGCATTGGGTAGATTCAAGTATGTTGATGCCTGTACTTGTAGTCAATTGCCTGTTTTTATGAAGGTAAGAAGACAACAGCAGTTAAGATATACAAACTGCATGAATACAGTCTATTAATGATTTCTCCTAAGGATCTAAAGTGAATTTAGTGGGGTTTTTTTGATGGTGACAGCAGTGCTGCAAAGACCACACTTGTTCTGGTCTCCCTGTCTTCGTCTATAGTGCCTTGACTACTATATGGAGACTAGTGAAACTATAGTTAGTCTGTGTATCCAGCAGGCATCTTCCTGATGTCTTTATGGATCACAGACAAGAAAAATTTAATGTGGCCTTGATAAATTCCTGAGCTACATATCCTTTTCAGCAATTCCCATTTGCAAGTGGAAAAAACCATATCCTAAATAGATATGCCACCATTCTTGATGTTCTCAGCAGGCCACCCAATGGAAATCAATGAAGATGGTTGAATAGTCAAGCTCATTATTTCATTTTTTTCCTAGTTTATGTGTGAACTGTTCTTACACGCCCCCTTCCCTGACTGTGCCCCTTCCTCAGGATAACTACAGCATCACTTTCCACTGAGCAGAGAGGATGATGAGATGCCAACTTCCCAAATGCTTGCAACAGCTCTTGCACGTGGTCCTGGGAATGACAACAAGGAAACTGATAGAGTGATTAGTCAATACTGAGACAGAAGATAAGGCTACACAGAGTACTGATGCGCAGTCCTCTTGGAAGGATTTAATAAGAGACCAAGGAGACAATGTCACCTGACTTAAGTCTACAAGGATTGAAAGTTAGTCTTCCTAAAACAAAGATATAAGACCAAAAGTGCTTTTCCTGTCTTGAAGGCACCTATCTTCCTACACCCTCACTTCAGGTCTGGCTCCTTTGGGCTGACAGCTATGAACATCAATTGGCCATCCAAATCCATTTTCATTAGTTTGGTGCATCTCTCTGATACCAACAATTTGTGAAACACCACACTTAAAAACTCAAACCTAGACTTCGTTACTGAAGTTTTTTCTGACACGGTGGGCCCTTCCAGTCACTAGTCAATAGAAAGATCAGACATACCATGTCCCTCTAAAGCCTAGTCTTTCCTCTTATACAAGCCCTTTTCCCCCAAATTATTTGAATCCACTTTCTATCTCTTTTCTCTGAAACTCCTCCTCTCTGGGCCACCCACTGCCCTTTAGGCAGTGACACTTATCCAATAACATGCTGAGAAAACTTTTCAAGTCCTGGCTTTTCCTCATCTACAGCCTCCCAGATCCTGTTCTTCCACCTACTAAAGCCATTGGCAAAACTCCATATACTTCAATGGAAGCAAAATCGGGTTGCTGATGGATAACTGCACTTCTTCCACCAAATCTCAACAACAGATACAGAGTTGGTAACTGGGTGGGCCAGTTATTTTTCTCTATTGTATTATAAGAATACTGCAAAAGTATCGTAACTGTATAATGCTGTACGTGTCTTTAACACTATTTTTTGAATCTTACATGAAGTACTTGGCTTCTCCCATTTTATTTCTTTCGATTTCAGGTTCACATGCCAACAACCACTTGCAGAAGAAAAAAGGACTGACTCTCCTGGCCAAATGAAAAAGTACATTCCTGATATGACATCCAGCTGAGAACTTGAATAGGAAGCAATATACTCAACAGGCATCCTGTGTCTTCCTCCAACCCATCATCCCACCAATTTTCTGTTCTCTCAACACTCTCAGAGACCAAGCATCAGCAGTTCCTTTACAGGATGAGCTTAGTCCGAGATATTTTATTACTTTAACCATTTGTTTGTAGTGGTCGTTGCTGAATGCAACCCTACAAAGACATGGATGAAGAGAGAGGAAAAGGTTTGAATACAACAAGCTGGCCTGAATGTCAGCCTAGAATGTGTGCTGAGCTGTTTTTCGAATTACACATTTATTAAGTGTCTCTGCATCCTTTTCTCTTAGTGCACTGCTTGGTTGCTTTTGTTCACCTAGTTCTGCGTGCTTAATGTCAGGTGCTGGTCTGTCCACCAGAACCTCCCTGCTGTTGGCCTCTCAAGTTAACAGCCCTTTTCTGCAATTCCTCTCCCTTGTCCTGCTGCAACAGAAGACATTCCTGATGAGACCGAATGCAGCACTCCTTGCAGGTGTGTCCATGATACACCTACAACCTCTAGGAAGACTTACAGGCCTTTCTGAATAGTCAGACATTTACTTTGCTATGATTGGCAAACTTTGCTGAAAAGGGGAATAAAACCAGTCATATAGGCTCAATATTGGTTATAATCAAAATGACCACCAAAGTAAACTCCGGAACTGAGCGTAAGCCATGACAGTTAAGACCTGTGCTGTGAGCCTCCACCAGAACACAGAGACCCTGGATGTGGGACTTCTCCTCCGTCTGTTATGGAGCTGGCCAGTTAGACAGGGGAAGTTTGGCTGCTCCCATCAGAGATTTTGGTATGCCTTTAATCATCTCAAAGTGCATTAATTATGGAGACAAAAATCAAGTTTACTTGCCAAAATATCATTATGGAAAATCTAAAATATGATGAAAGGTAGACTGACATTCCTGGAGGCTTGTTTAATCACATGTAAGTGTTTTATTTACCAATGAATTCCAATGAATGTGTTATGATGTCAGGAGCACATTTTAATGGGAACTAATGTTATCCAACCAATATTTGTGAATTTGCAATGTTGAGTAATTCTCACTGTTGGTTTTTATTAGTAACATCCTGTTGCAGAAGAGGCAACAGATCAGTCTGTACTCTACCCATTTTCATCTTGGGCCAAAACTGTTTTCATTTATTCCATGTCCAAATGAAGTGAACTGTTTAGTCAGACAGACAAGATACCATTATCACTCCCTGCACATCTGCCACATTTAAGTATAGTTACATAAAGATGAATGTGCTTTTTTTATATATTGTCATTAGTCAAGAGAATTAAAAGTACTTGGGCTTTATTATTTTAATTATAATTTTATTTTATTATAATTATTATTTTATATGGCTTTTATCTTGCAAAATAATCACTGTAGGGCGTAGTTTGGATTTTGGAAATAAGAGCTACAAACCCTATCTGGAGTTCTAATAAAGCCCAGAACTAAACAAACCCCAAATTAAAACAAACAAACAAACAAACAAAAAAGGTCTTCAAGATTTTAAGATAATTTCAATTGTGACAGACATTTTGTGTCTGGAGTCCCTTTTGGTACAATACTCCATGGGAGCCCTAGCAGACCTAGAGTCAGGGACCGTAGATTTTACAGACAAGAGCTCAGTAGTGCCCCACAAAGAATTCAAGAAAACCCACACCCTTCTGTTTCAGGTCAGCTTCACGGACAGGCAACTTGCCATCTCTAATAACTAAGCTTACCAAAACGTCTGCAGGGATATAACAGATATGGCAGGTCACAGGCGACCAGAGATGCAGTACTATGTCACAAGAGTAGCAAAATGTTACACTTGTCTTTGTCAAAATTCACAGTCTCTGTGAGATGCTGTGCAGGTATCAGACCTCAGCTTCTTTTCTTCAGAAGCCTTGATAAATCAAGCACAAACCTCAGGATGACCACATACCTATTTTGGCCTCCTCAACATTAACAGAGCAAGACATTTTTAAAAAAATCTTACCACAATTCTTTGCTTTTTCCATTGCACTATCCCAGTCCCACAGGAGACTCAGAAAGAATCTTACCCTACAGTCATAACAGGAACAAAAATAATTGCACTTTACCAGGACTTCTCCCTGTGGGGAAAAATCCTCTTTCATGCATTCTTTGACATCTAAGCAAAACTAGTTGCTTCAAGCAGCCCGGGACCTCACTCTTGTTTTTGTAGAGAACACTGGTGTTACTGAGAGGGTACAAAGACAGCTCAAACAACAGATACAAAAGAGAGAGTGAGAGAGAAAGAATAGTTTGACCACTGAGAAAACATGTGATACAGCATCTGAACCCAGAACTATTTTCCCTCATGACAGAAGGGCACCAGCCACACTGTGGCACTCAAGCAATATCAATAGCAATGCCAAAGGATATGTAATAATGAGGAACAGGAATATGTGCTTTTCTGTGCTTCACAATGGGGCAAGAGTTTCCAAAACAAATGTTTCGAAGGCAGAAATGCCCATGCAAACTGATGTATAACTCAGCATGCTGAGTGATAAATAACCATCTGGGAATTTGCTCTGCAGTGTTTATTTCTCTATAGACTTTTTTATATTATAATAAAAACCTAAATTCAGATGCTTAAAATTTCCTTTAGAACTAGATAACTATCTTTATACAGCTGATTCCACAACAGTGCACTGGGAGTGCCTTAGGAACTGAGATGGCAACATCAGCCGAGCATCCTCACAGACTCCAAGTGAATCAGGACTGGAAAAGTCATTTTGACTTTAGTCCTTTGAGTCCCTCTGCATGCTGCCTTTCTCTCCTTAACCCCCAGAAAGCCAGAAGAAATGGCAGAGACTGCTATTAATGCAGAAAGGCAAAGATCCTGAACAGTGCAGTAATTTGTGTAGTGAAATCCCACTGTAATATTTGCATGTTTCTAAAGCATTTTACAGCAGGGCTGCTACCCATGAACTACAACATGGTGATTTTACATAGCCATGGCTACGTAAAGAATTTTTTGCTCATACAAATGTCACTCCATTACATCACAAAGGGAAAAATGATAGGGTATGTGAATGGCAGGGTAAGGGAAAGAAACAGCTGGACATCATATGGTGAGATGCAAAACGGCTGGACCACACTACTGAAGGCATGAAGTTGTTTCAACAGGACTATGTCCTATCAACCTCTAAACCTCTGCCAGACACCACAAAGAAAATTAATAACATTATAAACCACAAAAGTGAAAAACACAAACCACACTCCTTGCAGCATTTTGATACTCAAAAAGTTAATGACAGACTATTTCATAGTAAAATGGGGTCCCCATTAGTGATGTTAATGTGACTTAAATGACTCTCATAAAGTATGATGATGGGCTGCAAGTAAAACTAAAAAATAGACATTAGCACTCAGGAAAACATGGGAGAAGTATAAATACTAGTAGTCCTGGAATGCTAAGAAATTGGCTACTTAGTTTCAGTAGTTCACAAAATAACTGTGACACCTCATTAGAGAGGTGTGCGAGAGAGGAAAATCAGAACTACACAAAGGACCTAAGTTCATAAACTGTGAATAAGCAGCAATGGTTTCCAGCATGATTTTATCAGCCTGCACAGATGAGGCCAAACATTGGTCTTCATTCAGATGTATTAACTATTCACAGTGGACTACAAATTCAACTAAGTTAGCACTTTTTGTCTGTTCACAGGTTGTAGAGACCTTCAATGTCATGAAATAGGTTAGGCAAACCAGTGCTGACCTGTAACCTGGTCACAGTGTATTTGAAGTAACTACTGCTTTACATTTTCATTCTTCTTACTGTGATGGTTGCCCAAGTCACATGGTTTCACCTTACTGCTTGAAGAGATAACCCTTCCAAACAAACATGTGAAAGTGGGATCTGAATACTTCTGGTGAGAATTTTGATACGCATGTATGTTCACAATTCATGATGTTGTTCAGCAGTTTCCCCCCTAAATTTCTTGGTTTGTACAAATAGTGGTGGAACACTAATATCATGACTTCTGTGTAAAATTTTGTATTTTGTTTAAACAGATATTAAAAATATTTTTTGCACACAATCTTCCTACTTCTAATGAAGTTTCATTCCAATGGAATTAGTAGGAATCACCAAATTAGAATTCCACTTACCAAACTATTTTAATACTCTAATCTGTCTTTTCCAAATTCTTCTTTGCTGTGCTTTCATCCTTCAGGAAATTATAAACCTACACAAACATGTCCCTAAAACAGATTTATAAGCAGAGTTGCTATGTGAAAGAAATTGCTCACCTTTTTACTTAGTTAACGGAACGACCCTACGCAAGCCAAATATGGTATTTTTCAACAACATATGAAATAACTTCACTTTTTTTTTAACATAGCCTGCTTAATTTCACTATGACTTCTTAATATTAAAGTATTTGGAAAGAAGAAGAAACATATTCTTATAAAATATATCACCACATTCTATAATCATGATATAAAGCATTAATAGGAATGATGCCACATAATTATATACCATAGTGTAACTTTTTTTTCAGAGAAAAAAAGAAATAGTAAGTTAGTAGGACATGGGGCATTTTATGGGAATGATGGGCTTCTTCAAATCAACCCAAAATCAAGTATTAGCTCTCTGTACATAGCTGGGAAATTACTACTGACTGCTGTTGCTTGGTAGATCTTCTTACTTCCACTCAAATTATAAAAGCTAGTCAGTAGGAATAAGCAAATAATTGCTTTTCATTTGACAGGAATTTTTTTTAAATATTAGAGTGAACCAATTTTTTGGTTTGCTTGCTTTCTTTACTTCAGAGGAAAAACTGGGAAAAATAAGTATTTTCCTGCACACAGAGCATTTCATTTGAGCATTAGCAGAATGCTGCATTCTGCAACAGCTGTACGAAAAGCAAAGAAAAAGCCAAAGAGAAAATACTCCTTTTTTATCTCAGAGCCCCAAAGCCTCCTCATTGTTTTTGTCCACATTCCTTGAGTCTAGTCATTCATCTCCACTTATCTGTTCTTTTTAAATGCCCAAATGCTAATTTGATCTACAAACCCCCCATCATTTATTCACACTGGGCAGGAATAGAAAACTCAATTTAGATCTGACTTTTTAAATATTCAGCTATTGAACAAAAAATCAGTTGTTAGCACAATTGTCAGTGGAGGAAATCTGGGCTGAAATTAGTATTTTCATTTGACAGAAGACCTAACTTTTTGAGGGAATTACATTGGGAATTATATGTACTACAAATGCCTACACACTATATTTGGAGAAGAGTGGAAAGACCACCTATTTCTATTGTTATAAGAATAACAAAATATTTCCATTTTCAACTATGAAGTTATACACTTGAATCTTAATCTAAGAGAAATGTTTCCCCTTTAGACAAGAAAATGCTTTTCGAATGATAAGGACAAAAGTTAGTTTCCTGAGTGACCAAAGCTGAACTCACAGCTGGACTGTTCAAAAGTTTGTTTTCTTAAACTGTAATTTTATAATCTCACAGGTTATAAATCATCATTAATTTGACAGTCTGGCTTTATGTAGGTTTAGTTTAACATGCTGGTATGCCGTATTTGACTCAGGAGTTAAAATAAATTATAACAAAGCTCCAAATTCAAACCAGTTTTCTTCATATTATCAAATCTTAGCATGTTTTTTAAAAATCTGCTTACCAGATTTAAAAGGTCAGCTGACTTGACTTCCCTTATTACTGTCTCCTCTGGAGTTCACACTTCGTTCACACTCCTGGCATGAGTATTAGTAGAATATGATTTAAAGGTTTCACTTCTATGAACTTACAAAGTCTTTGGAAAGGGCAAATAACTCTCATATCTTAAGACTGGAGACTAGCTTGAAGAGAGAAAATGAAATGCTGAAATATGCTATAGCAATAGATGCAAAGCTAAACCTGAACTTGGCAGCTTGGTGTTTGACACTCTTGTTGCACCAATGTGTTCTGCACCCTGTAATGCCACTTTTTACCAAAGTTGTTATCAAAGCTCCCTCTAGGTTTTTGTCAGCATAGAAGTATTTTCTAGGATCTGGATACTATTCTCCCTGTGTCCCCAAATGAACTTCAAATTTCTGCTACCATCCAGATAGGTGCAGTACCTACTGTATGTAAACAACAACCCATGTCCCATTCTTCCCTCAGTTGAGAAGTAAGAAGATGCCTGACCCTATTCCCCTCTAAGCTATTTGGCTTTCTGTCTAGAGCTCCTTTTCTCCAGACAAGACTTTCTTCTGGCACTGCTTCCCTTTCTCCAGCTTCAAGCCAATACTGAGCTGAATACTGAGTTCAACTCCCTGTCACCACTGTCAGAGAAGTCCAGGAGAGAGCTCCTGCCCATGCTCAGCCTATTTCCTCCCCTGACAATACCCCTCTGCCTTGGGGCACTTGTCTCCCAAGCACAGGCATTCTTATGACTCCAGGCAGTCTTATCTCATAGTCAGCCAGTACTCAGGGCTTTTTCACTGCAGTGACCCTCTCACTGTCTAACATTTGATAAGATAACCAACTGAGGGAATAAAAAAGGAAGAGGAGGATCTTACCAAAGGAAAGGAGGGATCTTATCAATATGTATAAATACCTGAGGGAGGGAGTAAAAAAGATGGAGTCAGACTTTTCTCAGAGGTATGCACTGACAGAACAAGAGGCAATGGGCACAAACTGAAATACAGAGTGTTACATTTAAATGTAAGAAAAATCTTTTTTTACTCTGAGGGTGGTCAGACATTGGAAAAGGTGCCCAGAGAGGTTGCGGAGTCTCCATCCTTGGGTATATTCAAAACCCAACTGGAAATGGCCCCAAGCAGCCTCTTCTAGCTGACCCTGCTTTGAACATGCAGACTGGGCTAGAGACCTCCAGAGAGGTTCAACCTCAGCTACCTGGTACAACTCTGTGATTCAGTGACAAAGATGGGTAGGAGTGGATGCAGGTGCACAGGAGGAGAGAGGAGATCCAGAATGAGAATGAAAATACACATTTAAATGATGCAGGATGAAGGACAAAAATACACTTCAGGAAGCTGGAGAAAGAGAAAGAGAGGCAATATAGAGCAAAAAAGTGGAGAGAAGCATGGTAGGAGATCCTACCAGGCAAATCTAGAACCTCAAGGTACTAATACTTATTTAAATGTCTAAGACAGCATTCTCACTGAACTGGCATCTCAACCTGCTGGGACTGTGAAGTTTTGTTTCAGCACTTCTCAAGCTACCAATCAGTGGGTGATAACCCAAACATCAGCTAGGTAGATGCTAAGGAACACACTGAACTAATTTATTAGTGTGAAATGTCTAGAAACACGGAAGAAATGCCAAATCCCAGAAAGTAGAGATCTGCATGAGGTCTGAAAAAGACTGCACATATTCTGGCTCTTGCTTCCACCTACTCTAACCCATATTTCCCCATCCCTTACTCCTCTCCCTGCCAACTCTTACAAGTAGGTAACACTGCCACCGCGGTGCTGTCCCATAGGGACAACAGTCCGTCCAGAGGGACAGGAATGTTCTGATCCTACGCAGCTGCTCTCTGCCTGGTACTGAGATGCTGACCCTTCCCTCCCAAGTCTCTTCCCTGAGTATGCATTAATTACCTTGTTGTGTTACTGAAGAGTCATCTAAGTTTTGAAGCTCTAACACAGAGCTCCCCTTAGCCATCACCAAAGAAGCCTTCACCAACTTCTCTTCCCTCCCTAGCAGTGTCTGAAATCCCCAGTTTGTGAAAGCTCAGCCCAATCCAGGCAAAAGATGGCACGTAAACAGATGAGGAACATGTGTTTCTGAGCGGGAAAAGGGGCAATGCAGACAGTGAAATTAGCACAGCTAGGCCTGAGTTGGCAGCTGGGGTAACAGAGGAGTGGGAGGGTTGCCATTAGAGGGAGCTGACAAAGGAGCAGGATGTAAAACTCAAGACACTAGACAATCAGTTTATTTCCCAGACCCAGGCAGGCCTGGATTTTGATTTTATTTCTCTGTGATGCAGCTAATGTGGATTTTACTGTCTTCTAGTGCATACTTGTTTAACTCAAAAAGCAGTTGTATAGGAATGATTTCCACTCTATTCACAACCAGCAGGACCAGAATGGCAGGTGGTTGCAGGGATGGGCTGAGAAGCATGGGAAGAATCAAAGGCAGCACCTGCCTGGGTGAAATATTGTTTCTACTTTTCCATTTCCATCCATATTGAAACTATATTTTAAGGGCATGCTCATGGTATACATGCTTTAGTCATTTAAAAAATCATCCTAAACCATAATTAATGTTTCTGAGGGGCTAATATCAGTACATCACTCTAAACCTCCCATAGAAACAAACATAATTTTTTCCCCTCTGAGCATGTGCACGTGTAAGAGAACCATGGAATATACTATTTTCAGATACATATACCCTTTTAGCGATATAGCTGGTCCTAAAGGAGTGCTTACTCAGTGACTGTTTAACAGCTGACTACAGCTGACAACTTTACAGACTGGTTTCTACTTAGACAATGGCCAGATAAATTATGAACCATGTAAGAGAGCAAGACCTAGTACTTGCTTCACAGCATTTTTCCTCTCTTGATATCAGAGAGCTCTTGGAGGGAGAGTAATGTCACAACCCCATTTTACAGCGAGGAAAAATGAGGCAGAGATAAGCTGAGCTATTGACGCACCTAAAATCAAAGAGCAAGCCAAGGGTAGGGTAAGCAGTAGGACCCAGATCTCCCGACTCCCAGGCTGCACCCTCCCACACTTCCTTTGGCAGCTTAAATCTGCTAACTTCCCTACATATGTTGCCGAGCACCACTCAGGCTTTGTAAGCTTTTGATGGGTTAATTAGCACCAAAGCATTTTTTCTTCTGTGGTCTAGACATAGAAATATCCAGATTTTGTTTCCCTTGAAAGGCAGCCCATCCTGGAAACTGTACTCAATCACCCATTTCCATGTTTTTCTAGGGCCAGATGGGGCTAAACATGATTTGAAGATTTTTTTTCCTTTCCTTTCTTTAATGTTTCTTTTCCTTTCTTTCACTGACTAGCAGCTTGTTTGTTTTCTTTTGAGGATGACGCCAACTATAAAATAAAAAATGCAATTTCCAAGGTGGGGAAATTAGAGAATGATGGATTTGCTGTTGCCAAGAAGAAATAATAATTCCTGGACCTAACAAATAAGTCTGAAAATAAAGAAGGGATTATTAAATGTTATATAATTTCAATAGTATAAAAGGAGGGAGAACTTTCAAGACACTGCCCTCATTTTTTTTTTAACACTCTGGAGACCATGGACCATATTGTTCACTTAGTCATGCAACTGTAAATACGTGGTTCTTCCTACTCCACTTGAATTACCCCAGATATCTCTGGTGTAACAAAACAGGGTCTCCCTTTCACCCTTCTCTCCTATGTGTACATGCTTGCAGGCAAATACTGTATTATAGGCCTGGGCCTCAGCCAGACACTATGTAATTAGATTTGAATTTTCCCAGGGGGTAAGGGCTTCATGTTTGGCTTTTTTTGCCTCTAAATTGAGTGGTTCAAATCCACATACTTCAAAATCTGGTTAAGTACCAGCTCCAATCTAATTCTGAATTTTAATGTCACTGCTATTCTATTTATTCATAAATTTTTTAAAAATTGCAAATACAATTTTTTAAACACATTCCTGAAGTAGTTTTGCTAGTATACATACAATAAATACATAACAGTAAGTTTGAAAAAAGGTGTCACTGGCACTCATTTGGGATTAGCTGTGCAATTTTTTCCTGATGTTCTCATTAGATAAAATGTTCCACATCTGTACTTATAAACTGTGTATGTCACACCACACAAGTTCATATTTTCTTCTTCCTACATTACAAGTCACCACCTGGTATAAAGTGCTGTACTCCACTAGTTTAATTTCTTTTAGTTACAGGCACACTGTCAAATACACCCTACTCGCCTAAGCAGTCATTTTGCCAGTACTCAGAAAAGCACTGGCCATCCGAACATCAAAGCTGGTTGATCAAGACAATAGCATATAACAGAGGTGTGGTTCTTCTTTTAAATCAGCTATGCACTTGTTGACACAAACTGAGCTCTGGATTTATTAATAAGATTTTATCTTTTTATGTCAAACCTGGGTTACTGCATAAAATAATCACCTAACATACTGCCAGAAACAAATGACTTTCATGCACTACAATACGAATGTACAATATTAGGATTCACTCCAGACACTAATGCCTTGGGCACTCCACTCGTATTTACTGGATGTAAACACTGTATTGTGTTTCTACCAAAATCAAGTTTATGAATGCTGACATACAGTAGTGACATTTACATTCTTGATCAGGACTTGAAAAACCTGCTTTGACGGTAAAGCGAGTGTCAACGTGATCAATTTTTACGAAATTTTAGCCACGTTCAGAACACACCTTCCTGATCTGCCAAGGCTTAATTCCAGTTCTTCGCTAGTGCTACTGCCACAACTACAGTGGTGTAAAACTATAGTAATGAAGTGTCAAATCAAGCCAAAGGGCTTACCCAGCAATGAAAAGCATGTAATTTTACAGTTCTGCACCCTGATCTCATTTGTAAAGACATCCCCCAGCCCCTTCCCTTCCGATTCCTCTCAAGACAGACTCCCAGTCTGTCCCATCAAAAAATAACTAACTAACAATGTAAAAGTCAAAGACCACCTGGAAATGGTGGATATTTCAGATGATGACATTTTTCATGTCTTCGACTGTTGTCAGTGTGATCCATATGGAAGCCAGAAAACCTGGATTATAATTTGGTTTTTCAGCTGGTTTGATGTTGATGATTTCACATGTCTTTGCACCTCCCAGTCATCTTTTTCCCTCCTATCTTTTGTTTTATTTACTGAGATTGCATTTCCGTTGGCAAGAACACACAGCACTTAGCATACTGGGCTCCAAACTCATGTGTGAGCTTTAGCTGCTGGATTGGTACAAACCATATTAAGGCTTTACTTACAGGTTCACTTTCCTACCCTATTTAAGCTGGTGAGTTTTTTGTATTTCTCGTTCAGAGGTCTTGTTCTATAGATACCTGAACAACAACTTTCCTACTGTGCATAACTAACATGCGACAATAAAATAACAACTTACATTAGTATACATCTGTAGAGTGTTATAAACACTAATTCTCCACAGGAAAAGAAGTATTTGCATTTCTGCTAGGATTTCCATTTAATGGTAAAAAAAAAAAAAAAAAATCAGAAAAGTTGGTGCATTTCACAAGTAGTAGCTGACAGTAGAGAAATATTGAGACTTCAGTATTAGTACCACACCTCAGGCTCTCAAAAGAGCCTATGTCTAGGCACAGCCTCTGCCTGTCTTCCCTGAATGTGTTTACTTAAGTCCTATTTCCTCTAACATCCTCCATGATGTCCAGAGGCATCTGAAGATTTCTCAAAACTGTCAGGGAGTAACAAGAGTGGTACTGCTTCATAAAGGAAGGGCAGCCAGGAGCTGGAGTGATAGAAAGGCGAGCAGGCATAGTGCCCTCACTAAGAAAGGGTGCAGTCCTACAGCATCCAAACAGAAGCAGAACAGGTCTGGTGATGGTAGCCAGGTTCTGTCAAGAGCCCAGACTGCCAGACAAGTCCATAGTGATGAGGCAGGTCTGAGGTCAAGCCAGGATGTCAAGTCTGCAGGTGTGAATGGGCAAGAGATGTGGTCAGGAATGGGCACAGCTGCAACACAGCTCAGACAAGAACCAAGGGCAAAACCCTCAGCTTAAAAGCAGTTCCTCAGGAAAGCAGGCAAGACCTTATCAAGGCTTCTCTTTGCTTCAAGGCCAGCTGTGCACACTGCACTAGCAAAGTGCAGTGTTCACAGATCCTGAGCCCAGGCAGCCAAACCCACAGAAAAGAGGAAGACATGCTTAGACCCCTGTCCTGGTTTCAGTTGGGATAAGAGTTAATTGTCTTCCTAGTAGCTGGTACAGTGCTATGTTTTTGAGTTCAGTATGAGAAGAATGTTGATAACACTGATGTTTTCAGTTGTTGCTAAGTAATGTTTAGGCTAAAGTCAAGAATTTTTCAGCTTCTCATGCCCAGCAAGCGAGAAAGCTGGAGAGGCACAAGAAGCTGGCACAGGACACAGTCAGGGCAGCTGACCCAAAGTGGCCAAAGGGGTATTCCATACCATGTGACGTCACATCTATTAACATAAACTGGGGGGACCGATCGGCGGGTGGTGAGCAATTGCACTGTGCATCATTTGTATATTCTAATCCTTTTATTATTACTGCTGTCATTTTATTAGTGTTATCATTCTCATTGTTAGCTGCTTCTTTTCTGTTCTATTAAACCGTTGTTATCTCAACCCACAAGTTCTACTTCTTTTACCGATTTTCTCCCCCATCCTCCTGTGGGGGAGAGGAGTGAATGAGCAGCTGCATGGTGCTTAGTTGCTGGCTGGGGTTAAACCATGACAGGCCCTGACAAAATCTGCCTGTTGCCACCCTAGGGATAATGCTGGTGCTTGTTCAGGGCTGGCCTGGGAAGAAAAGGTGTGACCCATGACAAATTGCCAAAGTGAGTCCTGAAGAGTAGGACATTCTGCTCCTGCAGAAACTGGGAGATTAGAGATTTAGGAGAAGCACATGCTGCCTTGCATATCCCATCACCTCTTTCATCATCCTCAGAAGTCTGTCAACCTTTCAGGGCTTTGGCATAGGCAAACTAAGCAGCAAGTAAATGGACTTTGCTCTCCTAAGTATTTTGCTTATGTCTAGGGCCAGGTCTGCAGAGTTCCTCTTCCTTCACTAGTCCATTCCCTGAAACCATTCAGGACTCCAAACCTAGCACCAA
The DNA here is from genome assembly GCF_947461875.1 of Haliaeetus albicilla. Taxonomy (NCBI): domain Eukaryota; kingdom Metazoa; phylum Chordata; class Aves; order Accipitriformes; family Accipitridae; genus Haliaeetus; species Haliaeetus albicilla. The sequence goes on from NC_091488.1 coordinate 39,857,912, forward strand.
TCTTCTGGTTCAGGAACTCACAGTTTTGTTCCTTTAGATCTTCTTCCCTTACTCCTGTCTCCTTGACTAGCCACAGAAAATTCCTTCGTCCCAGCTCTATATCTGAGTCTGAGTATCATTCACATTTTTCTCCTTGTTCAGTTCCTCATCTACTCCCATCTCCTATCATGGGCCCGACTTTTACTGTCTCTTTTCCCCTTCATCTCCATTAGCCTTATTCAGTCTCTTTTTCCCAGCAATCCCAGTTCATATCTCAAAGAACATATCTGCTACTAGATCTGCCTCCTCATTCCCAGCAGTTCTCTGTGCCAGTCTCCTTCTCCACCAGTGTTAATTTCTCCCTTGGTATTTCACACAACCATTAGATATTGGGTCTCTGTCCACTTCCCCGTTTCGGCCCTTGTCTGAGTCATGAGCTCCACCAGTTCTCTTCTCTCTGCCCTACTTTTCTTCCCCTCTTTGAATCTTTTTCTCTTGTCCCCATACAGGTTCAACTCTGTTTTCTTTGCCCTTACCTAGATCAGACATAGCACACGTCTGCAGTTGCAGAGAAAGTCCTGCCAAACCCCAAGGTGCAAAATGGCCTGTACAAAGATAGATTTGGGGAATATTAAACTGTTATATTCAAGTAGGTCTCTTCAGAGCCCATGCAAAATATCCTTAGAGGCTTATAACTTGACCATATGTGCTCAGCATTGAGTGGAACAACAGAAGTTATATTACTGACATGAAGCTTTTCCTCTCTGCTTTCAGCCTCATCACCCCAGAAACTGCTACATCTGTGCCTTAAGGCACTGGAGTTCTAGAGCTTTTCAAGGAAAAGTTTGCCACAGCTTTTTAGACATGGTCAGAACCAACATATTTTCCTCTAGTCTTATTTTTGGAAATGGCTGAACTGAGTTTTCCAAAATAATCAGCCTTGGGCAGACACCTGACATGGAAATTGTCAGCCCAAACTGTGTAAGTTTGAAAAAGTTACAAAGCAAGGAAAAGCAAGGTCTTATTATGGGAAGAGTGGGGGCAGACGCACAGTGCTACCAACCACACCTGTGATACTGACATGTTATAGCTGACATCATTAACACCTACCTTTGCAGAGGCTATCAAGTAATTTCCACGATAATCCCTTAGCTTCGCAAAATATTAGTCTTTTTGGCCAAAGTTTTCCATGCTTGGTATTTGACCAAAGGAAATTTTTTGGAGAACATTTGAAAAAAAAAAAAAAAACCACCCCAAAACAAAAAATCTACTGAGACACTTCTGAGTTATGTGTGTGAGAAAGAAACGTACTGAACATTTTGCCCATTGTTAGAAATTTTTTCCAGGACAACTATTCAAGGATGGCTAAACAACGAAACATGAAACTTGGCATTTGAACAGCCTGTAAGGAGCACTACTTGTCTGGATAAACTGGGAGGGAGGGGGAGGAGAGAGGGGGAAGATCACCACAGGGGCTGTCCCCCCAAAACCTGAAGACTAAGGTGAAGGAATTTTCTGCAGTTTCAGAACTTCTCACTATGTGTGAATCCACATTTGCCTCCCCTCTGCCACTAAGTGAGAATGAATTCACACCCTGGGTTGCTCTTCTGAGCTCCAACTGAAATCTCCACTGTTTAGCAAACTCCTGGATCCTGTATTTATAAATGGGTGATGACTATAAATGAGTTACTGTAGGTTGCTGTCCCTGAGGTGATGATTATATCTGAAGGACAGACACACCAGATACCCCTCCAATCAGCCACTGAGAAGAGCATTTTCTGTACACAAACAAACGAGTACCTCACTCTCTGTTTGGCATGCTGCAATCACTGTGGGATGTTAGCCATTTCTTCAAACTGCTGTCTTTGTCTTACTTTCTAACTACTTGTGGGTTTCTTAGGCCAATGTTACTGTTCTTCCTTCATCTTTAAATCTCAGCCCTGAGCCTTCTTTGGAAGTGTCCATTTTACATAAATTAAAACAGAGTCTTATCAATTCTCTACTGTTTTGCCCCCTTTGGGCTGGCACCTCTTGCTACCCCAACATTATTTCAAACATGCCATTTCCTCTGCTCTCCAAGTTTTCTGTGCTGCATATGTACATATACTTACAGTACCAGGTGGATTTATCATAGATAACTGTAGTCACTTAAATCACTTAGGTGTCTAGACTTGGCTGATTGTATAGGCTTCCTCTGTAGTCAATGAAGGGAGACAGACACCTCAGGGAAATTCACCAGATCCCAGCATAGATGTCAAAGGTAAGTAGAATAATTGCCTTCTGGAACTGTAGATCTTCTGCTGACCACAGGAAAAGCCTATATAAGGAGCTAGACTAATTGTCTATATGGCAAGACATCTCATATTAGCGGAAATAAATACTCCCCAGCATGTTGGCATCTACATACAGACACTATAGAAACCTTCTTGATCTATTTTCACTTAAAATCTGTATCCCTGATGGTCAGAATATATCCAGCTTTCTAATACCTTCTGAAAGACGACCATCAGCCAACAATTTCTTTTTCCAGGAACATCTTTACTGTAGCTTAGAGTGGAATCAGACTAACACTGAGCAGTAAGTGGTAGAAATATTTATTTTGGCTCCTAAATATGAAATTTAGCTCATTCAGCATTCAGAGATGTTGGCAGGAGAAATGGTATAGTGAAAGCTTTGATTTTTAAAGAGCATCTGCCCCACCTGACACAATGGAAAATATTAAGGATTTTCCTTGTACCTATGAGCTTTGAGCAAGAATGCTGCAAAGTTCAGAAATGATTTAACAGCATCTGAGCTGTGAATGTATGTAGTATCTTTAAAATAACTGAGGTTGATAAAGAACACTATAGAGTAAGTACAACCAATTGCTTTTGCATCAAAAAACATATCGTCAATGACAGGATAGTACCTATGTGTCTGCCAGCACAGTTCTCAAATTCACTGAGGCTTTTGTTGAAGATATGGTTTCACTAAGTATTTCTTTCTTACATCTTACCTAGCAAATACCAAAATAATATGAACACTCCCTATGGCACAAGCTCCCAGATTATAGTTGAATAATTCAGACAGAAGGAGAAGATTCTGCCGTGGTCACACTGCCAGCAGTAAAAGTCAGGTGCTCTCAACTTCATGGCTGTGCATCTTGCAGAGAGCCCTCTCCCCTTCTCTGCAGCATTCCTATCAATGCCATTCATACACTTGGTTCAAAATCTCATGGTATTTTTGTCTCTGCTACAATCACCCCTCAGTACCCACTCTACATGGCCCCCTCTAGCCTCAGCACCTTCACTTTGTCTTTTGGACCTTTCCCCGAGCTTCACTGCAACTTTGTTCTCCCTTCCTTACACAGAGCTGCATGTGGCAGCTTTGTCCCTTCACTGGGCTGAGCAGGTGGTGTGCTCCCTTCCTGAGACTGCTTCCAGATTACTGTGGAGGGCTCAAGGTTTATTACTGTGCTCAGCCTCACCTGCAGAAGGCCCCCAGTTCTTTGGCATCCTGAATACCACCAGTCACACACCTCTGCCCTCTCAGACTGTGAAGGCCTTGGAGATTTCTTTTGCCTTTGATGAGTTTCTTCCTATCTTTTAAGACATATATAAACCACCTTGCTACAATGACATAAAGGTATTCTTTCAAATGTTTGCCTTTGAAAAGCATCAAGTTTCTGCTGGGTAGCAGACCACATTTTCAAAAGCAGGATAGTGCTCTCAGAACCATTTTGCACAACAGTATACATAGTACACATTTTAATATTATGTCATACTGTTTCAGGAATAGAGACTACACCATTTTTGGAAAATCCCAATATAATAGGTAATTGCTTAGTGGAAGAACAAAAAACATTTTCCAATACCTTACCTACTCTTGCCTCCTAAGGCTGATCACGCAAAACTGGATCAAGCTCCAGATATACAAGGTATATTACTGAAGCAGCTGAGGATCAAATAAACTGGACTCTGGGACAGCTGAATGGCTTCAAGAGCATCTTAAAGTCCTAAGCTGATAACAGACAATTTATTTTTTTGCCAGATGTTTTCATTAAATAGGAGCTGCACTTCAAGCTCTGCTGAGCAGTGAGGAGGCAGGAAAAATAGCTTGTGTAACAAGGAGCAAGAGCAGCACATGTTTTGTGTTCAGCCCTTTCCCTGACTCAACAGCAGTGTTGAATGGCCCTGCTGGGAGCCACATACAGAACTTTTTGGCCAGGAAGAATAGTTAGCAGAGTGCCAAGGTCTGCAAAGGTAAAATCAGAGGGAACAGGGCGGGCTCCCGGAGACCCAAGAGTTTGCAGAGAAATATCCTGTGACGGGAGAGGGTGAATTACCCCTTTCCAAAAAACTGTACCAAGTGTTCAGGCTGAGGAAGGCCCGGAGAAGTAATGTAAACAGAACAGTGGAACTCTTTTGCAGATGGAAAATTAAGCTAATATCTCTCACTTTGGATCAAACCACATCCTATTTTCAGGATGACTGAGCCTAGCCACATTAGACATGCATCTGGCCTACTGTGCTTTTCTAAGCCCGGCAGTACCATAGCAGACATACAGTTTAGCTCACAGAAGCTGTTACGTTCCAGTTTTCTACCATTAGGGACTGCAAAAATTAGCATGACAGGATAGCCCAAAGTGTCCAGAGAGGATTTAAATGCACAAAATCCCTTTAAATCTCAAACAGGCTTGATCTTTAATCACCAAGATACTTTAAATCCCACGCTCAGCCTGAAAGATACCAGGGAGGCAGATCACAGACTAAGCAATTGCAAACTGTTTCTACATAAGTATTTACACCTTTCCCACTTCGATTTATTTTTGAGAGTGAATGGCAGTAATACCTCATTTTGCTTTCTTCATTTACTTCTTTTGACTCAAAGCCAAGAACAAGCCTCTCCCCTGTAATAGATTCAGAGCTGCCCATGATAATTCTGAATCCTATGTACTAACTTACTGTGTTGTTTACTGTATACAGATACTGAACTAACATAACAGTAGGACAGTCAGGCTGGAAAATGAAGGTGGAGCTGGATTAACACTCTTCGCCATACACCCGAGACATAATGCAAGAGCCTTTTTTCTTCTTCCTTTTTTTTTTTGTAACAGAACATGTAATAGAAAAACTGGAATTTTTTTCCCAAGAGATAAGCAGTGCTTGCAGGGAGAACAGGAATCCAGGGATTCAAGAATTTTTCAAGAAGTACGCTTGAGAGAAAGTAAAAGAGATGGGAAGTGGAAAGTCAGGCCCTTGGAAAGGTGAACTATGTACAGACCTGGTGTAGTTTTAATACCCTTTTTCTCTCATGTTTTGCTTTGTCCCTGCTGTTAGAATTAAATAGCAGTTTAGCTTAAACAGACTGGCCTCTTTATTCCCACTCAGTCATAAATTTGTTAGTCCAAGAGAAGAACAACAGTTACCAGAAACACGTGAGAGCCTGCTGGGTAAGTCCAACTGATTGACAGGCTGCTGTTCTTCGGGAGAACTCCAAAAAAGATGAAGGCATGAGGCCTTGTACATGCCTAGGGGGATACTCACAGAGATCCAGAAGGGGACAGCTATGTCCCATCTCCTTGAACTTACTGAGCTTTTCATACTCTGCAAGAGAAAACTGTTGGCAAGCTAGGTAGGAAGCACAGGAAAGCTGATCGTTCATCAGCAAGCCTTTTGTTACATGGTCAAAGAATTATTTTCAAGAAGTAAGAAGAAATAATGGGGAAATGTCTATTTAAACACTCAGATACTTAAATCCCTCCACCTGTTACCCTATAAACCAACTTCAGAGGTCACTGTTGCTTGCATGAGTGAATCATGCTTGTGCTACTGAACTACCAACTTTTCCTGTCTTATATCAGACAAGGCCCTCCAAAATCTAGGACTGTAGCTTTTTGTCTGATTGTTATTGTCCTAACATAAAACCTATGTGCAAATATATAATTACAAACATGTACACCTGCAAACAGCAGTTAGTCACTGCAGCTAGTTTTGCAAAATGGACCCTCCATGAAGCTCTCTGCTTACGGCATTCAGTGACTCACAATTAAACATAATCATCTACAGAGCGTGCAAACACAGCCCATACTATGCAAATTATGTGAAGTATTTACTTTCTCACATATTGGTGACAGTACCAGAGAGACTGTGCACACAAACCGATACTCCTAGTGTGAGTCGGTGATACTTGCTAATCTCTAGCAGTGGGTTTGCTCCTGTATTGTAAATGCTAAAAACTTAGTAAACAGCTTTGATGCTGTATGTGACACAACATAACTTGAGTCCTTCTTTCAGAGCAGTGTTAGCTCTAAACGACAACAGAAGCAAAAGGCACTAAAAGGTTATTTTTTTTCACTATGCCTTTGATAAACACAAGCTAAAGCTCTGTTGAATAAAATGGAGCTAATGTTTTTGTGTTTCAAAGCGGAATCACAATTGAAAAGGTTTCTACGGAAATGAAGGAAAGAGGCCAGAAGAAAATTGTGTTTTCTTTTTTCCTTCAAATGGACAAGTTTTGAAGTGGTTATATAATATTTAAGTTACTGAATACGGAACGTTACTCTGTTCAGGAATAAATGATTCACATATGCAGAATGATTCAGCCAAATTTATATTCTGTGAATAAATGTTTATTTACGAAATTACACATGCAGCACAACCAAAATGAAGCAGGGACAGGCTATGACAGATCTCCTAGGATACGTACAATACCAAATCTTTCATGGAGCTACTAAACTGGCATATACATATTCAATAAGTAGCTAAATTCATGAGAAGCAGCCTGACAGACCAGAAACAAGTTTCTCACTACAGTGTTCCTGCTTCATCTTTTGCAGGCCATAGACAAACTAGGTGGACCTGCAGAGACAGTATACTAAAAAGATTTTTTGAGACACTGAAGAGACAGCAGAAGGAAAATAAGAGAGTCGAGAGAGTTCAAGAGAGTCATCTTCTACCTCAGCAGTCAGTAATCTGCGGGGTCTGAGAGGGCAGTGTTCTAATTCAGACCAGAAGGAAAAGCAATGATTAACAACTTTAATAATGTCAATACAAGTGGAACCTACATAAAAGCTTTCAAAAGCACGGCTTTCTAAGCTGCTGGAAAGGTTGAATAAGTTTCTCAGTGTGAAAGTTCCAAAAAAAATTTCTTCAAATTTGGCTTGCATGTGTATTTCTTTGAAACTTGAGGACAGAGCCACATATGAAAAATACATGGACTGTACTGAAACTTCTTGCACTTGAACTTTGCATTATATAATGCATTAACTTACAATTTACCACGGTGTCTTCCTTAGGCATCTTCATATAGTCAACAACTAAAAGGGCTAATAAGCAAAGGAAGAATTTTATATTAAACAATTGAGTGTTATTACCTTTTGATCACTTCTTTTTTTCTTTCCATTTTCAGGTAAGAAAGCAGAGACTGATGAAGTAATTTGCCTGGAGGTAAAGAAACAGCTGACATCTGGGGGTTACAACTTTGCTTATGGTGGAGCCACATCCTGTTTCAGATGCCGATTCCTTCCTCACCCATATCCCTGTGAACCCATATCCTTTCCTGAACTTGAGTTCTCCCACCTGTGAAATGGTTGTAATAACTAGCTCAAAGGAATGCCTATTTATTTGTGTTACAGAAATATTTGTATGGCCAGATGATAACCAAGTGGGAAACAGAACTTGAGACTTCATCCTAAGACTTGTTCTTGTTCTTCTAAGCCTCCTAACTGAGTACATCAGCAACAGCACCAAAACTCACAGCTTTCCTAAAGTGTTTGTGAAAACATGCCAGAGTTTTAAAGAACCTGTAACCTTTAAATTGCACAAAAGCATTTCTCTGCACTCTAAAGATCAAAGCTAAATATTACAGAAGGAAGACCAACCTCAAAACACATGAAAGATGGGGAATATATTTTAGAAAAGCTATATTTATTCCTTCCCTTTTGCAATTTGCTAACCATGCCCAGGTAGAATAAGTACAGAGGCGCTGCTAAAGCACAGTATTTCCTGTGTCCTTGACACTACTTGCAAATAATAAGGTACTGAAAAATCTAGGCAAGTGATCATAACTTTAAAACCTATTCTTCAAAGTTTTGGAACTCAGTGAGAGCCACAAAAAAAAGGGAAGTTATAGCATATGCAGCTAAATTACTATTAAGATAGGCACGTGCACATTTATATTTTGGTAGGAGCAGTAGAAGTGTTCTTCATTGTGGTTGGGTTTCTAATACTTGGCATCAGTGTGACTTAAAAAGGGCAGATATGTTTTGCTGAAAGTTTCCTGATAAATTTTTCAGTTGTCTATAAGAAAGAATGTAATAATTCTGCCTGAAAGCTGTGAAAGTTATGAGTATCTGAAAGTTATGAGTAGCTGAAAGAAGCACCTTGGTAAGTTACAAAAGTAACTCTACTTTTAATCAAAAACCACCATCACCACCCTTATTCTCATTATAAAAATCCTGTGGAAACAATAAAAGTCTATTTAATCTACTGTTACAGAAATTGCTGTTAGCCAAACAATTTGATCATGATCATGTATGTTCTTACATGATATTTTGATTAGAGGATGTTCATAGTGTTTAAGATGAATACTTCAGTGGTAAAAATTAGTGTGTATAGATAAAGTTAATCTTTCTTTTTGGAGTAGTGAGAGGAAGGAAATAATTTTTATAAATACCATACAGTAATAATTTAATGCATGATAAACATTTTTATGCACGGATGCAAAAATTTCAGTGTTGCCAGTGGAAGGAAAATAAGAATTTTCCAAAGTGCTTTTGGAATCTTGCACATATTTAGTGAGCTTGGCCCATCTGACACTTTACAAGCTTGGATAGCCTTTGTGTAGATTTCTGTACATGTGAAATACTTCGGTTCTATTCCAAAAGGCTTCAGAGAAACAGGATCAGTCACCACAAAAGGGTGGGGTTTTCATTCTATTTCTCTAGACAGCATAAGGCCAATTCATCTATTCCTAAAGGTTTGAATTTACAATCACATTTTTCACCTACAAGTCTTGACCTCTCTCATAGATAAGTATGATTCCCATTTTACAGCTGAGACCACTATAAAGGCACAGAGAAAGAACTTCCTCACAGTCCTATAGGGACTCATTGTGATGGGTCCCCAGGAATTTGCTCAAGCCTCTAGCCTTGGAAGAAGTTAACAACAACATGTATTAATAGTGCAAAGTACTAACAAGTCTCCTACCTATGAATGGTTACAGGAAAGATAACCCCAGCAATGAAGAGCATTTTGCAAAAACATACCAGAGGAATCAACTAAACTAAAGAGAGCCTATATTAGACATTGCATTACACATTTGCATCTGTGTTTGCCATCAAGTTCAAAATCATCAAAAGTCTGCAAAACTGAGTTATTTTGCCACTGTAATACCTCAGACATTTCTGGGAAGTTCAGATTTTTCTAAGAAATACAATAGCGTGCTTATCAGTCACTGTAAAACCAGCGCAAACTGAGACAAGAGCCTGCAACTTTCAGCAATGCTTGTATCTCTCAGGGCCTTAGACCCAAATAGTAAGGTGAAACTTACATGTTTTATACATATGTTACAATATTTGTTAAAAATTCTGAAAAGTGTATCCCATCTGCATGTAATCAACTGTCAAGCAATCAAACTTTACTTACTTCAGCTTTTATGATAACTAGCAACTAATAAAACAGATATAGAACATACACAAATATAGCAGCCTGATAAGAAACCAGAGCCCTCTCACAATTAGAAAAAAATGCAATCAATTGCCATGTGAGCTGACAGAAGGACAATGATACCATTTCATGGCAGCCCTCTAGATTACCAAAATAAAATTTGCTTCAGCTATAATTAAAACCAAGTGATGTTTAATAAAAACAGAAGTTATCAAAATGTCTTACTGAAACTTTGATAGGATTTAAAATGTTATTGTATTTCTTTAAATTTGGCATTTCAGTTTTGTGCTCCCGCTGTGATTCTGAGCAGAGACTTAATTCAGACACAAGAAGGATCTGAACCTGGGCCCCCATCCTCAGGTCATTACATAAAGTCACTCTTCTCCCATCTTCAAAGCTTTCCCAGGAAAAAAGCTTTGTGGAAATATTCGTATTTCTGCGGTGCACCTCTTCCTGAATGACAGGGCCACATTTTGTTTAGCTGAAAATTTTCCTTCTCCAGCTCTAGTCACCAGCTTCTATGGCACTGCTGGAGCAGCAGACAGGCAGCCCCATCCTTCTGTCCCTCTGCAAGCCCCTCCGGCTGTCCCACGGGACTTCAAATCAGTAAGGGTGCTAGGAAATCAGACGTAACCACGGTGAATAGCTACTTCAGTGATTTTCTCCATCTCCCCCCATATTATGAATTTGTCTAGACACGGAACAATTTTCCCCAGGGCGGATCATCCTCCTCGGCCCTCCCTCCCCCAGGGCCGGACTCACCGGCCGGGGGAAGGCGACGCGGGAGGCAGGGCCCGCGGCTCCCCATACCCCAGGGCATGCCCCCGGCCCGTCGCGGAGGCTGTTGGAAGGGCTGGTACCAGCGCCCCGGCACACGAACCCGCGGCGAGCCCGACCTGCCGCGGCTCCGGCCGGCCGGCCAGGACAAGGAGGCGGCCGGCGGCCGCGGCCCCGCGGCCGAGACCGCGCGGCCGCCCGGCTCCCCCCGCCCCGCCCCGCCGCGCCGCCTGCGGGAAGGGGAGGGCGCCACCTGGCGGGGCGGCGCTGCCGCCTGGCGCGTGAGCGCGGGGCGCCGCGGGAGGCCGCACGTGCGATACGGCGGCCGCACGTGCGCGGGGCGGCCGCGGGGGCCGCACCTGGCGCGGCGCGCGGTGCCCGGGGCGGGCGGCATCACGCGCCGCAGCGGGGCCGAGCGGCCAGCGCCGCCTCCGGCACGTCCCCGTACGTCCGTGTCCGTCCCCCCACCCCGACCGGTGGCGGTTTCAGAATGTCACCCCGCATTCTTTGGCCCCCTTTCACCGCCTTTTGCATGAGAAGGTACTGCCGCCCTTCGCCTTTCTGTGGCCGGTTTCGGACCGGCCTGCTTCAGTAGCAGGCGGGGCTGTCTACGTACCGGCCTCCCACGTATACGAAAGGCAACTTTTCCTGTGTGACCCAAGTACTTGTGTAAGAATAGGGGAAGGAACAAATTAAACCTGCCTCGTTTACATAGCCCCACGCTATCCCCCCCCCACGTCTGTGCAGTTCTAAGGGATACGCATGCAACTGCCTGCGTGAACGTCTCCCTGAACCCCACTGGTGACCCAGCCTGTGCCGGGTGGCACCAGAGATTTGTGAGCCGCTGACATGCCAACGACTTCTAGACCAGCCAGGCCTTCCTCTGTGACTCCTCTGCTCCCAAATGTTATTTTGTTGCAGCGTTAACAGATGTTGTGCTACTGCATCTGCAGAAGTGAAAGGTTTCTATTCAAAGGCAACAGCTAACTCCACAGCATTGTGCATCGGTACTCCACAGCCTCCTTTTTACAGCCCTTTGCGGCCAAGTGCTGCTAATAAGCTGGCAAGCCTGCCTGCAGTTGATGTTCAGTGAAAATTAAGTCAGCGTGCTTTGATTCCCCTAAAAGCAGTTGCAAACTTTTCACAATGAGCTGCTAAGCTCCGCTGAAACCGGAAAATTTTGAGGCTATTAAAGCATCAGAGTTCTTTATGCACTCAGGTGCAGACAAGTGTAAATTCGCTCTGCCTGTGTTTCCAGCTGCCTGCATGTGCGCGGCTCTAGAAGCTGCTCAGACACGCTAGGGTGGGATTGGTGCCCGAGCTACCAGACCACAGCCATGCATCAAAATGGCTGCCAGTCTGAGCTGTCACCAGCCCCTGTCCCTGTGGCTTGGAGTTTGGGTGGAGCTACCATCACTATGCAGATACACCCCAAAAACATTGTAATTCAGTTGTGGCTTTTAAAATATTAGGCAAAAAATGCACATTTGGGTTAAAAACCAGAACATTTTTCTTCTGCTCACTGAAACAGCTACTAGCACTTGGGTGGAAGGGGGATGAGGAACAGCACTTGACCAAGTGACTGCACTTGTTTACATCACAAGAACTCTACAGACTTCATTGGATCTATTCAGTTTGCACTCAGAACAAGAGGATGGGTCCCCAACTTCTGATTTTACAGAAACCTGCAGGTATGTTTGCATGGATTACTGCTTTGTTTATCTCCTTTTTCCCCATGTTCAACTTTGACTGGAATGAGTAATGTTTTAATCTTTTTAACATTACTTTTGTCTGTCATGAAGCAAAAATTGTTGCTGACCATGCAACACAGTTGTATTAAGAATACCTGAACTGTCAGTAGAGGCAACCTTCTTTAATGAACTCATTTATCAGGACCAGTTAAGGAAAGCCTTTCAGCTTACTTCAGTGGGTCTGGGAATCAGGCCCTAAATCATTAATCCATCCAGAAATGAGTACATTTTAAGGCTAATTCTTGCCCTGGTCAGGCCTTTGAGGGGTGGCTAAGGAAAGGTTAGAAATGGTCAATACAAATTAGACCCCCTCAACACCTCCCTGAAGTTTTGGGTTGGTTTCTCCCCCCTTTTTAAAAGCTCTTAAGAGAGCACAGTTCTAAGGGAAAGGAAAAGGAAGACTAGAAAAAGATGCACTTGTCTTATGCAATCCTGCTAATGGCAGAAGTCCATGTGTGAAGGATGAGTGTAGAGGTTTTCTATTCTCACAGTTCAGGCTTTGCTGCTCTTTCTAAGGACAATGCATCCTCTTTGTTTTAGACAACAGCTTATACATGTGCAGGCTAAAGGAGCTGTATGTGCCAGAAGACAGCATTCTTTGGGAAACATGGTGTGCAGGACAGCATGGGAACCAGGCTTTGCTTTCTCTGAGGATTCAGGACAGCTCTAGTTTTGTTGCTGATGGAAGAAAGAAATAATTTCTCTCTTTTTAATGCATACAGAGTAATCTTAGCTTCATTCCAAGTGGCATTGGTAAACTGTAATTAGACAATAATCTCTTTTATTGTCTAAGTGGGACAATCACTTTACAATTAAAAAAACTGAAGTAATTTTAAAATGTAAAGTAGCCCCTAGGTCTACAAAACATAAGGCCACCTGGACTGTAAGATTTCAAAGAATACAGTTCAGAAAGCGTATCTTAAAAAGCATAGGGTATAAGAATTAAGGAGAAATTAATTAAGAAGAGCAGGATATTCAATATTTGTTTGCAACTGTACATTTACTTCAAAGTTATGGCTTCAGTCAATTCACTATCTAATAAGTATCAAATTTTCCCACTGTAGTGTCAGCTTTGGAGAGAGGAGCTTTCTGCCTGTCTGCCTCCCTTGCCATTTCCAGTGATACAGCAGCTTGTAACATTCCAGGAACTTCTCACTTGCTCTCTATCCTTTTATTTTTTTGGTCTCCCCAGTCTGAATGTGGTCACCAGATGCAGTGATAGTTAAACAAAAACACCACCAAAAGAAAAAAAGACCAAAGAAAGGTCTAGCTAGATGCAGTATTTCCCAGTGGCTTATTTTCTAGTGGGTTATCCTTGCTAAAATGAGTATGTAACAAACCCTGCTAACCAGTGGAAATTCCAGAGATAAATTCATACCAGAGATGCTCAGCTCCATGCAGTTCTGGGCAACTGTTGTGCAACAGTCGATCTAAACAATCACTTCAATAAAGAACTACTAAACTTACTTAGTGGCTTTTTTTGTGTGTCTCATTTTGCTTGTAATTCATGAAAGTTCGTAGGAACAAACGTGTGTGCAAGAGAACGTTTGCGATGGCAAGGTTTTGTAGATGTTTGTGAGAAGGCCTATCTGCAATGGAAACATCCGCTTACCCACGCTGAAAATTCGTTTTAAGCTTGAGAGTTATAAAGTCAAGACCAAGAACCTATACTGTCTGCCAATGAACCTTATAGCAGACTCAAGAAACAAACATTCACAGCTCTCTGAGGAAATGATTTGGAAGCAACTCATAGGCTGGAAGGTACGTACCCATCTGAACCATTCACCGAATGCTTCATGATGACCAATTCATCCTAAACTGTATTTCTGTTTTGCTAACCTTGAGCGACGTTGGGTTGAGTTGTGAAGGGTATCTGCCTGGAGGATTTCTAGCGTCAGGTAAGGTATGTGAAGGGACGATGCAGCTGAAGAATGCCTCCAACCTCCCCACTCATTGAAAAATCTGAGTAGGGGCAGTATCACCATCAATGCCCCGCTAAAGGAAAGCCCTGAAGGTGTGGTTGAATCAGTTACATGATTGGAGAAACAGACTGGAGACCACAACAGAAACAAAAGCTGGACTACAAAAGTGGAACAGGTTGGAACTGTCATGTAACTACTTTTCTGTGAGGTCTGTCACTCATCCAAGGCTGAGAAGTATCTCTGTCGCACTCCCATGTGATGTATTTAACACCAGCTCTGCAGAATTGCCAAATCATACGATGAAACTACGGAAAACACGAGCTAAGGGAATAAATCTCACATCACTCCAAGCTGCATTTCAGGCTGTTTCCCTGCTCCCCTCCCCTTCTAGCATGGTTCTTTTTGTTGTTTCACACTCTAAACCCCTAGGTTCTTGATATACTGGGCAGGAACTGATACGTTGTGCATCTGTAAGATGCATGCCTTGTAGCCCCTTATTCAAAGGGTGGTGTTTCATTAGCAACGGCTTAAAAAATCGATTTAAACATTATGTTCATTGCACACAAACACTTCTCACAAAGCCTTCTGTTCCCATTGAGGCTAAAAAATTCCATTGTATGCGTAATCTTTTATGAGTGCATTCTTTGAATACTTTATTTCTTAGAACTGTAACAGTTCTGTTTATAAAAAGGAATGATACTGATAGCAATGTTAGGAACTTTCAGAAGGGACCACTTAGATGGATAATTTCCATATTAGTCCTGTTTCAAGAAAAATACAAAACAAAACAAAGAGCCTCAATTACATAGTTTAAATTCTTTAAGAAACAGCTTCACATGCCAAGCTAAGAGGATAGAAAAACCAATCTTTACCCCCTTGATCAGATCTTGCAGCCCTCTGAGGACAGCTCACATTGGAGATTTTAATTTGGCACAGTTGCAAAGTGGTTTATAACTACCAAATCAGATGTTCCAGGTTATCATGCTGGACTGGGATATTTAGAGAAGAGCAAGCTGAGGGGTGAGAGGCCTGAGGAAGCACAGGGCTGACTGCTTTCTGAGTTGCACAGACAGTGGGGTGAAAAAATCCAGGAATCCTCTGTGTGTCAGCCAGGATCTGTGTCCAAGGCGACACAGATGAATGGTGTGCCCACTGTCCTCTTCTTAATATCCAGACATCTTTTAACATGAGTTGCTGCTACTGAAACAATTGCAGTACAGCACTTCAGGACGGTACCTTGGAGACTATTCTGACCACCTGAGTGATGCTTAAAAACTCTTCCCACTGCATCCCCTCACTTCAGCCAGCAGCTGTAGAAGTCTAGCAGGCGAGCAGTTGGTCTGATTTACAATTTCTTTTAATTTAGAAGAAATATTCTTCTTTTTAATGAACATCTTGTTTCTCAGTTTAATGAAGAACAATGTTAAATGCATATTGGTTTAACAGTTATAGTTACCAACTAATCAATCTCAAGTAAATATTCTCTCAGGGAATTATTCACACTGCCACAATGCCATGTACTGGAAACAGGGCAGTGAGCAGTGCCGTGGGTGACCCGTTTTAGTGGCCTTCACTGTACTGGTAACAGCTTTATTCTTCCACAAATCTGCTGAGAAATGAGGACACACGGGAGCACAGGGATAATGTTCTGCTCTGCTCTTTCTGCAGAGGTAATTATCCAGTGACTGAAAAGTATCATATCACTGGATATGTAGACAACTAATTTCAGAATTCAGTAACTCAATAACCAGGGTGAAGAAACAGATTCGTCTGACACCCTTCTTTACAAAATTCTCTTCAATGCCTCAGCACAACTTGTCAGAATTAAGTGCAGATTTAAGAGTTCACTTCCCATAGAGGCATTGCACTAGATTAGAAGTAAGGGCATTAAAAGTTTTCAGTGCTCAAAGCCTCAGTTGTTACAGAACAGCACTCTGTGGCCGTATTAAGAGATTTCTCTGCTCTACCTGAGCTCCTTCTGTACCTTTTATTTTTTAATATTTTCTTCATATTTGCTGAGACACTGCTTTGAAGGAAAGCAGCAAAATATGCTGCCACAGTAAACCCTTGGAAAGAGTGTGCTGGACAAAAGTACCCACAGTGACCCTGTAGCATAACATTTGAAGAGCTTTGCTAAAGTTGCAGCACAGATAATACAGAGGCCCCTTTTCAGCTAAAATGCAAACGTATAAGTCATGGCAAAGGGCATATACCTTCCATAACAGAAAAGAAAAATAAATCCTTTTGACCACTTGGCTCCCTTGATCTTCTTCAGCTCCCTCTTTAATCCTCACTTTACTTTCTGCTTCTTTCCACATCAAGCCAGCCAAAGCAAGTTTATTAATCATCGCACAGTTAAACAGTGATACTTTAGAGAGATTGCCTCCAGTTAGCCTGATCTGAATACAAGCAGTCACAATACAGTCACCCTCTAGATACAGATGGGGACTGCATGCCCTTATTACCTCCTAATCCAAGTTAGAAACACCCTGTCTGAATTAACAGTTGTATGATGCATATGGGTCTCATGTTAGAAGAAACAACTGAATTGTAGCTCTACCAGCAAGGCACAACCTTTTTAATCTAAAGCTGCTTGATCTTTCTGTTGCCCTTAGCTGAGATAATCTCACTTTTACTTTGCTGCTCTTTCTCTTGTTATTTTCCTGGTTCTTCTCTTACGTTGCTTCTGTGGGAGGAAATCACTCCTAATTCCTAGCTCCTGTTAAGCTCAGTAGCAGCCCAGGTCTAGCCCATTTCCCCCCTTTCACAAGGCTTAGTCTGAATTTGAATAAGTTGGTTTATTTGCAAAAGCACTCGCTTCTCTTTCTTCACATTAAAACTAGTGCAAATAAAAACAATACCAGAATATATGAAGTACTTAGAATACATGAAGTAGCCCTTCAGCTTCCAGGTGAGGTACAGGTAAAACTTCAAGTGCAGTGCATGAATAAGATATGAACTTGCTGGAAACAAGTCTGGAAGACAGCAACATGAACAAGTGGACATCTACACAGCAAGACCTATTAGGAAAAACTGAGTAAGCTGAACCTGTTTTCTCCAGTGAAGAGAAAACAAAAGGGAGAAGGAACAGCAATATTTCAATATGTAAAGGACTGTTGCAGAGTAGAGAGAATTCCACTGATTTTTCTGTTCATTGGAAATAGCACAGGTAGAGGGACAGGCTATTTGTTGAGGTAAGGGAAAGGAACCATCTGGTTTAGCTGGTTTTCTGTGATTCCATGAGAACTTCATTCAACCTTGGCATGTTCTGTCCTTTTCACTACAGACTCTCTCTCACTTGATTTAGTACAGGTTCTTTTATTCTATACTAGCAGTCGTCACTATTTTGAAACATCTGTGTTGCTATACTCAGAACAGTGAGCCAGCTGACCTTATTTTACTGGGTTAACTTTAATTTTAACTATAGTTAAACTTCTTCACTTTCAGACTTCTCCACTCACTCCTTCCTTCCTTCCCAATACAGTGGCTAGGAGTACTCTTCTGCAAGTTGGAAACCCAATTAAAAGGTTCAGTGAGGGTGACTATTTCAAATCCCTTGCAATTCTCACCCAGGAACCTTTGTATTTAATGTCTACACTGTATATTCTGGCTGGCTGCAAGCCTGCTGTGCCAGCACTGCTAGAGATAGCCAGGTTACTGTGCACCATGAATGACTATGTTAGGACAGCGCTACATCTTGGAAAATGAGGCATATTAACTTGGACTCATCTCTATGGCAATACAACCACCTAACTTTGAACCGGCTTTGAACTGGAAGAGTAAGCTCATTACTGCCCACAACATATCACAGAGAGTTTAATCAGAGTTTCAGCACCTTTGCTTCCATTCTCACGCCACTTCCCTGAATAATTGTTTTAAGAACTTGCTAGTTTAGCAATAAAAAGTAACATTGAGCACTTGCAGTGGCATGGCACCTGCTAGCTGATGGTTACAACTGTAAGACATACCTTATAGCATGTCTATGTGCATACAGAGAGCAAATGGTGACACTTAAGTGGTTCCACTAAGGCCACATACTGATTCTTTAACAGAGTGAGGACTAAAACCTACAACTCTCACCTTTACAGAACAGCTTGCACAAAACTGCACAAAACCTCAATTCCTTAAGATTTCTGAAGAGTCACAAATCATATTTGTAACTGCTGGTTTTATGGGAGAACTTAAATTTTACTTTTATTTAGCATGTCTTTTTTTTTTTCCCCAGCCATTTGAAATTCAGACAGCTATCAGCAATGTCTGAAATATATTTTAGAAAATAGAGAGAATGTGGTATCAGCAAACAGCTCTTTGCCCTTACAGGGGGTGGAAAAATCCAACCAAAAAAACAGACATCCTGCTGCCCTTTTAGTGATAAAGGCTGACCATATGGTGACCAGGGTGAAGAGATCTTTCAAGAAGGTATGCTTTAACTCAGAGGTAATGAGAGGCATGAAGGGTCAGTGAACTGACAAATACCAGCAGGTCAGGGAACACAGTAAGAAAAAATAAAAAGCATATTTTTCCCCCAAGAATGATACATTCAAAAGTAAATTTGATTTAGAAAATGCGAAGAAATGGCGGGGGGGGGGGGGGGGGAGAAAAAGCTGTATTTTATATTAAATTTATAGAGTTATTTGGAGAACAATATCAAAGCAAAATTGCTGCACTTTCCCAGAACACTGTGGAACCTACAAATCTTTGCACAGGAGAATCAGCTAACACTAGCAACCCTGTTTGTTGATGAGAGCAGAGCTGCCTGTAACTACTGCATTTTTACCCTTGTAAATTTTTTGCCACCCTTGCACAAGGCATTCCTACCCACTGAATTTAATCAGCTGAGCTGTAACTATTCTGGTACAGCTATTTCTGCATAACTCCCTCCTGTGGACACTCTATTCCGGAACAATTAGTAAGAGTAATTATTTCAAAATGAAGTCAGTTTTATTCCAGAGCACAACGTCCACATGGGGGAGTTGCACTGAAGTAAAGCTATTCTGCTTTAGCAATGCTGGTCAATTTCCCCATGTAAACAAGCCCTATGACTCTGATATTAAATTACTTTAATACAGATGTCTCTTGAGATTAAGGTTCTGGAGTCCAAGAGAATCAATCTTCAAAACATAAGAGTACGGCTTCAAAAAAATGACCCTAGAAGGACCCAGAAACACATTAATTCACTGGTTTATGCATCATAACTCAAATTCTAACTTGCATGAAATGTAATAGAAATAACCCTGGTATTGAGCAGCCCGCCCGATTTGGAGTCTCTTTGCTATCCTGGGTTCCTACAAAGCTCAGAGGAGCATCACCATATATGTTCCTCTGGAAGATTTAATGTCTCTCTCAATGGGTGACAGGAGGGAAGGCCAACAGAGGATAGGTAAATGCTACATGAAGATGTATTAAAGGTTCAATAGCTAGTACACTGTGCTATAGAGGTGCAGAGGCAAAAATTTAATGCCATAACATGTTGTAGTCATTCATGATTGTCATAAAATCCTACGAAGAATCTCAGAAGGAAGTATTAATCCTTGTTTCTATATTCCTAATCATTCTGTAGGATGAGGATAGGGAAGAAGTATGAAGAACCGCCTCTCCTAGGGCTCGGCTAAAGGGTAAAAAGTATTTTTCTCTCCAAACTCAGGAGAGTACAACAGCAGTTTCCTAATTCTTTTCATGGAAGCTTGCCTTACCATGAAAAGGGCAGAGAGTTCTTGGACTGTGTGTTAAGTCCCATGTGCAACAATGGGGTAAAGAAGAGTGGTGCTCTCCTCATGTGTTAGGCTCATCCTGAAGGCATCATGAGTCCAGAAAGAGAACAGCCTCTGTTTTTCCCTCCAAGGTAGGTTAGCTTTGCACTCTTCACAGCCCTAATCATGCCAAAGCAACAGCATTTACCTTATGAGGAAAATAACCTATTCAAGAATATTCTTCTTTAGCTACCACCCCACTCACAGAAAAAAATTAAATAATTTGGAGCTGTTTTTTTTCTAAGCACATTCAAATGTACAAAGCCCTTTCTGGCAACTTTCCCACCAGACTTCAACATTCTACCCACACCCACCTCAGCAGTACAGCTGTTCAAAAAGACTGCAAACTTCTTTAATAATGGAAAATTTCTTTTCTTTCATTCTCAAAAGTGATTTGGTTACTTGAGCTGTTACTTGAGCTGAACCTTATCAAATGCATTCATAGCTAAGCAGAGAAGAGAAAAAGTTTTCCTTCTCCACCTAGCCACAAACAGCAGAAGTTTGGGAAAATCTAAGGCTCATTGAGATGACACTACAGCAGAGGTGTTTTAGCCAAGGTACATACAGCTGTCTGCAGTTTCCATCTATAAAAGAATTTTAAATGACAGCTGCAACAAACTCACACATGCGGAAAAACGGCATTCAGTTTAAAATCACATATAGTAAAACATCTGATGTAGTGATATATCACATGCAGATTTCCTTGGTACAAATTCATTTAATCAAATTCTTGCAGTGTTTCTCTGGTTTGGAGAAAAGATGCAACCTTATCCTTACCGAGAGCATGATGGTATAAAGGATATTTCATTTGCAGAAGCTGCAGTAGTGCTGCTGGTAAGTCTTACTGCTGTTCTCTAATACTGAAGAGATAGATACATTATGTCTACAGACACTGATTGAAGCTTTCACTAGAGCCAAATGGATTCGTAAGAGATCATCATAAACAGGTTGTGAAATCAAAGAGATGTATATGAAAACATTTGAAAAGTGTTCAAGGACTGTATATAGGAAGTCAATCCTGATTTATTCAACAAAACTGTCAAAATTATTTATGCAATGGAAGCTGCATACAAGAATATTTGCCAAGACTTTCATCGTTACATAACACAAATGTATACACACTTAAAAACACCACACAGAACATGTCTACCCCAGTGGGTGCAAGCTGACCCAACCTCATTCTGCTTGTGCTCTGAACAGGCTGGACAGAAGCCAGTCCCAGTCTGAAACCCATACAGCCTTCAAAAATTGTGCTGTGTCTACCATAATGTGGTGGTGGGTTTTTTTCCCTCTCAAAAAAACCCCCAAAAACCCAGAGCAGTATAAAGCAAGTCATCTAAAAAGAGAATATTCTTTCTCCCATCATTTCCTACAGAAGCCTACCACCCCAAATCTACATTTCTTGCTTATGACTGCATCCACAGAAATACTAAGTAAGCCAACATTTTATCAGTAATTCTTACAAATCTCTGTGCAGCTCTCTGGCTTCTTCTGGTACTACTATTTGATAGACCATTTCCTACCTTGCCTCCCAGTAGGGATGGCATAATGGCTGCAAAGTAAAATAGATCAACAGCTGAAAGTCTATTCTTATGTGGGACCTTTGTTTTCTTTTTATTTGACTCTAAGCACAGAATTCTGCTTTTGGTCAGCATCATTATTTGTTTTGATGTATCTAACCTAAAGAATATTGCCAGCACATTTTGGATCGTACAGAGAAAGCAGATCAGACAACATATTTCTGACATGCTTTAAACACATACTATCAGCCTCAGATACAAAATACGTACTTACAAAAGCCTTTACTGACAGAGATTCTATTTGGCTTCATGTGGGGAAAGGAATTACGGCAATCACAATATAAGGAGAGACAGTTTCCTGATCTGCTACCCTAATTCTAACCATAATAACAGTGAACCCTGATGCAAGTCATTTAAAGTCCTTCCTTTTCCCAAAATGTGTTAATTCATTTTGGGGGTCTCACTTTGAAACATCTTAGTCCCTGTGTTCAGTACCACCAAGAGAAGGAGCATGTATCCTGAAAGGGCAGGTACTCAGCCCCTTGGATTACAAGGCGATGTAAAATGGCTTGCTTTGAGACCCAAACATAGGGATGGCCAGAATGTAAATAATTCTGAAATTTTGGGACTGGTAAGCATAAGGTGTTCATTACTGTTAATACTAACTTTAACTGGAGATGTTACTCTTCAGTGCTTCTGAATATCAGTTTGAAAAGTTTGGAATTGAACAGATTGAATAGGTAGAGGTACAGTCTCTTTGGTGTGGTTTTCCATACCAGTAAAATAGGGGTAACAATCTTTACCTAATAAGCTTACCAGCTTAAACTGGAATTAATATTTTGTGACATTCTCAGAAGATTATGCTACCTGTACAAATTATAGGAAATAATCTTAAATTTCCCACCCTTTATTTTGTACTGTTCATAAGGTGTTCATAAAATCAAAGTTTATATTAATCAGCAAATAAATTTGGCCTCAGCTCAAGAGAAGCAGTACCAATCAAAGATCTTCAGGAACTGTTAATATGTTTGCAAGCTGCTTGAACAACTCACAGATTAAATGAATAAGCTTTTTTCCCCAAAAAAGAAATAGTACAGGCAGAGAACATCCCTGATTGTCTCCCCTTTACCTTCAACTTGAGACTTAAGATGGTTCTACATGGATATTCAGTCTGTTCTAACCTCTATAAGGTTAAGTCCCTGTGTAAGAATGTAAGGATGCTCCGGTAAAGTTGACTTCTTTCTTACTGTGGACTTCGTAATCAAAGTTACTAACCTCTTCAAAGTGTTTTAAATATGTTGAACATCCTACAAGCAATGCAGTGAAAATCCAGATGGCATAAAGAAAGCAAAAGGAAACGTAGCAATTTCATTCCTTAGGGATGCCAACCAAAGAGATGAAAGTGCAGCTAAGGATTTTAACTGCCATTTCATATTGTCCAAATCCAAATCAAAGTATCTCAGAATCACACAATTCCATCAAAAAATAAAGCTTTCTGACCTTTGTGAGAAGTAAACTCTAAGGCCAAAAGAAGTAAACTCAAAGTGCCTTCCAAGACAACAGATTTTATTTCTTTGACAAATGATTATGCTTTATATGTTTCCATTATGGCTTTGCATGCGTTTCCTTATATGGACAGATTTGAATACCTCCAAAACTTCATTTCAATGAATATATCCTGCAAGTCAAAAGGAAGAGGAAAAAAAGCCAGCAAATTTTGGAATCTAGGACTCCCACAGACACAAAACACTTGCTACCTTCAATGTGAAGAAACAAAGCAGAAAATTGTTCAGTGAAATTCAAAATTACTTGCACTGGCAAGGGGACCAAGGCAGAGCTAGTATATATCTATAAAGACAAAATGAAAGAAAAATCACATTGCCCAAAATATCCTCTGCACCGAATGACAGTATTTAATGCATATACTGTATTTTCCATCTCCCTATGCTGTTAAAAAAGATTAACTACTTAAATCTCCTGACAGTCCCATGAAGATAAAGAAACTGCAGTGCGGATTATATAGAGCGTTTTTAAATGGCAAATAAGAGCATAAACAAAATAAAGCAAGGAGGCTTTCCTAACACCTCTCACAGGTAGACAGTCTTGCCTTTGCCCATGTTCTCTGCATAAACAAAGGTGATCTGATACTTAATGAGTTCAGTTCTTCTACTTACTAGAAAATGAAGACAGTTTGCATTTCTAAAACATTTAACCACCTAAATTTAAAGTCACTCGCAATTGCTGCTGCTTGTAATGTACTGAGAAATTGCAGGTTGTCATCTGTACAGACAATATCGAGAAAAAGGTCAAGAAGAAGGGTAGCATGTCAGGCGCCTCATGATAACGAAAGACATTTCAGCTTCCACTTTACAGCTACAAGGCAGCAGGAGTTCCAGGCTTTGGATAACATTTCTCTCTTTTCCATTCACAGGCTGAGTAGAGAGGTGTTTACAGGGGTTTGCAAACCTGTGGCCAAAGAAACCTCTTGGCCTGTGTTTGATGAGAGCTGCAGCTTTTTTCTTGCAAGCTTGTTCTTGGTCCGTGCTTGTCACAGATTAGTGGTTGTGCCTTAGAACCCCAGAGACAAGATACCCACCTACCTTCTGCAGTGCAGAGTGGAATAGTGGCATTATGGATTTTTCATTGGTTTAATTAGAATTGAATTTAACAACCTTTTAACAATGGCACAAACCAGGTCAAAGGCAGAGGTTTGCTTCAACAACATTTTTAAAAATCTAATAAAATTCTAAGATTATTGATTACAGTGTCTAGAATATGAAGAAATACACTATTTTCAGTACGAAGTCAAAGATAAAACGCTGCTAAAGAAAAATGCCAGAACCCAATCCTTTCCTCTCAGGATGGGGAGAGAAGAAAATTTCAGTCATCTTCATTCAGCATTTGATGCTGGCTTGTGTTCCTTTCAGACCCTGGTACCATACTTCCCTCTTGGCAGAGAGTGCCTAGCAGTCAAACCTGGAATGGCTGCTGGTATGAGCAAACGGTCCTGGGATTGATTCAGAAGTTTTGGACATCGCGGCTTTCATAAAGCAAGCTAGTGAACAGTAAGAACTGCTGGGGTTATTGTCATTGGTGAACTTCCCTGGGAAAACAGCATGTTAGAGAATCACCAAACAATTGAAAGCAGTAACTCAAGTTGTCGGGCTTTGTTACCAGCCATTCCAAATTAGTGGGAATCATTCCATTCCCATCTGTCATCATAACAAGTAAGAACTTCCAACACAATCTTTAATTTCTAGGAAAAATCTTTATCGTAATAATTTACAAGTAGGACTTTCTATCAGAGACTCCAGACATCCCTTGCAAAACTGTTCAGTCCTCAGCACACTGCACTAATTTATAGGTGAGGCAACAGAGGCAGAAATGGCCAGATTATCCAGTGTAAAGGAAAGACTTTAGCAAGTATTTCGAATTGATCATGAGTGGTAAGATAAGGATCCAGTCTCAAAAATTACTGCATTATGGAGCACCATAAAGGGCATGAAAAATCTGTGTGATTGTCTGTGATGCTACCAGATCAAGAACTTTGTTTTCAGAGGCTCCTGCTACAATTTTTTTCCTCACAGATACTGGAAGCTTAGGCTACCTTAACATTTACTCACTGATCCTATGAGAAGTATGTGTCTGAAGTTTCATGGCACAAGATCTGACCTGTGGTAATGAAAGGTGTAATGTTGGTTCAAGGGACAGGATAAACCACTGAGTGCTCCACTTGCACTGACTTCAGTGACAAGGGGGCTCAGGCCTTGGCAACAGGTATTCTGCATGTAAAAGTATTTCCAGCCATATGGATTTTAATTATAAATGTGTGATTTATTAGCATTTAAATAATTCTTCAAGAAGAAAAGTTATCTTCAAAAGGAAAATGAAACAATGAAGAGAAGGGAGTTTCGGGAGTTGAAACAGAAGCTGCATGCAAAACCAAGAAGGAAAACAGAAGCCAAATACAGAATTTTCTTCTGGGATCATGAACCCTCCCTGGAATTTGATCCAAGAATCCATATCACCTACATGTCAGTGGGGATCTGCAGATTTGCAGGGATTTCAGTGGGAAGTTACATAAATAAAAGGATCCTCTTGCAGGAACAGGCTGGAGGCTAGAAGAGCTCCCATGATACTCATATATCTAATTAAGAACAGCAGATTGGAAGGGACTCTTGGGTCATTGAGTTCAGTCCCTTGTTTTTGCAGGCAACGATGCCATATAATCTTTTTCATATGCCGCTCAGGCTCTGCTTATAATCAATTAGAGTTTTTTGGTTTGGGGGTTGGGGTTTTTTTGGTGTTTTTTTGCTCTTGGTACTCTTAGTGGAAAGTTGTCATAGATTCTCATTTCTTTTAGAATTAGAAACGTTCTAAAATCCAGAATAACTGTACACAGTTAGATTATACCCATCTGTTCTTGTGTCAGCATTTCCCTTAGCTTAAATAGCACTTCTTTTCCTAATATATTTATAGACTACAATCGCATCCCTCTCCTTGTTTTGCCTGACCATGCTGGCTAATCTTTCTTACTCTCCCTTATAGAATCCTTCCAAACTCAGACAATCTGAGCACTTTTTTACACCTGTTTCTTTTTTAATTAAGCTTTCTTAAGTAACAGGTAATCTGGCTGTACCCGGTATTCCTGATGAAAACCATCAGCAACAATATTTCCCCAACAATGTTTTTGGAAGTATCTTGACTGAAGCAGCATGATGCATTTAAGCCCATTTCTGTCAGACACACTAAATGGAAATTTCGGAAAGAGTCCCACTGACTTCAGTGGGTGAGCCCTGTCTGCTTTCTGTTTTCCAATATCCAGACGTCATTTTCCAGTAAAAATATCATTTTCCCAACTATTAAAAATTTGGATAATAACAAAAGCTAGCAATATGTATTTGCAAATAATTATGAAATGAAAAGCAGTAGTACTTGTAACCAGTATTGGTAAGAGAGTTTTCTGAGAATGCATGTTAATTTGGTTGAATTAAAAAGCAACAACAGTATTTTCAAGTTATTTGAGGAATAAATTATTTGACCAGCTTTGATAACAGTATATACAGAAGATTTATCACAAATAAGAATAAAAAAACCAACCCACTGTAGCTCACATGAAAGAATTCAGATTTATCTCACTGCTGGATGCTATATTTGGCATGAATTCCAAATTTGCAACAGGGTGGAGGATTTGATCAAAAGATCCAGAAAATTTATGTGGGTAGCCAAAGCCAATCTATTTGGCAAAACATACAGATGATGTTCCTCTCACATCACTTTGGTATTTTGGAAAACTTGCAATATCAAAGAAAAAGCTTGTATTCTATACACTGGAAGCAGCAAGTCATAAAAAGGTATTTTCTGTAGGAATAAGTAAGCATAGAAGATGTAGGATTTGAGGCTGCAAAGAATCTATTTTCATACACTCATAGTACAAATTCTGGAATTTAAAAATTGTGCCTCCATCTGCTACACTGCCCAGGCTTTCAAAAATGACAGCTGATACTTTGTACCAACTTGATACACCCTAAATTGATAGGGTACCTTCCTGATTCTTCTGAAAAGTATGCTCTTTGGAATATG
Source organism: Haliaeetus albicilla (assembly GCF_947461875.1). Classification (NCBI taxonomy): domain Eukaryota; kingdom Metazoa; phylum Chordata; class Aves; order Accipitriformes; family Accipitridae; genus Haliaeetus; species Haliaeetus albicilla. Next base: position 39,884,841 of record NC_091488.1, read on the forward strand.
TCCTGAACTGAGGCATCTCAAAGCACTAATAACACCTGCAAAAGTTGGCAAGCATGCTTAATACCTTCACATAGAAGCAAATACCTTCATATGTTAATATGTTCATATGTTAAACATAATTTCCTAGTCAAGAACAATGAAAATATAATCCAGCTACAGAACGTTGGTAACGATGAATTCTCATTTATGAGAATTTTTCTTTTTTAACCAGCAGCAACCTACAGCGCTGGAACATGGACTTAACTGATTTGTAACATTTTTATGGCCAATTCATGCTTCCAGAGTAATGCCACTAATCATACTGTAAATCAGAACTGGTCCTGTATTAACTAGATATGCTCGCAAAAAGCTTTGAACACTTTTTAAAGACAAATTCTAAAGCTGGAAGTCTTCCTACACTTCCTTCTTGGACAGTCACTCTACCTAATCAATAGGCAGGATTAAAAGCTTCACACTTTCATCTGAAATCAAGCTGGTATTTGTTACTGGTGCAATTGCCAATGCTAACTAACATTTCTGTCAGCTGGGAGGAGTCTCCGTTTAACTGGAGTGACGCTCTTTTAATCCTGGAAAAGTGCTGAGCTAAATTAAGATAAAATAGACATGCTTTCAACAAAGAGAGGTTGACAGTTTCTGATCTTATAATATGGTTTCACTGCAATTACCAATATTGCAAGACATCAGTTTTGTGTTTTGTTTTCCAACATGAAAAAGGAAGGGTAAGTAGACATATGACTACTGTCAAATATCAGACAATTAAAAAAACAATACAAACAAACTCATTTTAATGTAATTACTGAAGATCATACAGAATTCCCAGTATCATCTGCAACTAAGTCTATTCCTTCTCTAAAGACTTTCTCTGAAGTGTGGCTGAACTGGGAGGACTGGGAAAGAGGCAGTCTTTGTCCTGGCTGTCGGTGTTTCTCAGCACAGCTTTGATTTAAAGCAAGCCAGCTCTAACTCCAGCTTTCAGGCACTGGGCAGTAAAAGCAGAACAAATAGTTTCAGCTACAGCTTATCCAGGAACTCAAGAGGAATGAGTTATGCTGTCAGTGAAAACTGTTCAAGCCAAACAAATTTAATTTTTCATCTGTATGTGAATGCAGACATGCACAAACTTGGCACACACAAGGCACAGGAAGTGTGTGTTATTTCGTGAATTTATTGTCAGCAGTAGTAGCAAGATACCCCTAAATGTAATTTGTGGGTACATGAATACATTCGAGTGCTTGAATCAGAACTGGACTGAAAGATAGGATGATATAAAAGCAATCAGTAGTAGACTAAGTCTTCTCCCCCTCCTTGAAGTCCGATTTCAGTGGGATCAGAGTTAAGCCAGTGCACGGCATATTTTACATCTGTCCTAACATTCAGATCTGTCTGGACTACTGCTGCATTAGTCATAGATCTCTGTGGCTCCCTTCTTTCCTCCTCTTCTATGCCCACCCTATCAGAGCTTGTGCTACTGTTCCAAAGGTGCTCCTGCTTTTAAAAATGTCCTCTGAGGTCTGCTTGCTTTTTCACAGGCATGGTTCTTACTGTAATCAAATCCTCCAAATCCAATAGAACTGAACAGAATCTCTGGGAATCCAAAGAATACTCCTGAATTTCCATGGTACCCTGAAGCAAGCACCAGAGCCCAGCAAAGAAACAACGCTCTTCCCAAAAGAACTGGCCAAGGAAGGGAGACCCAAGTACCACAACATGCGAGAAGAATCAAGAGTCTGTAGTAATTGCACTATGGGAAGGAAGAGAGGAAAGAGGGAAAGAGGAACAAACTACTTCCTAGCATGACAGGATGATTAGAGGTATGCACTAGGGAGAAGTGAGGGGTTGATGCTCAGATAAGTGAATAAGCTTTGATTAAAAAACTTGGATGTACCGTCAAATTAAGTCTCTGAGTGGGTCTATCCATTTGTATATACATGTCTGCATTAGTAGCATTAGTTTAGCATAGCTATTCAGTGGAAACTATGCTGCACTGTAATAATAAACAAATAAAGCCACTTAGCTTTATAGTCACTTAGGCCAACTGTGCCAGTTCCTACTCAGAAATAAATGGGCTGATGTTGCATGGGTGTGTGTGCATGAATTTGGCATATTAACAGGTCATGTCTCACACTTCAGATGGTTGTAAAATAATGTTATTAATTTCTTCCCTTTAGGGTGCTATGCTATTTGATTAAAGAAAAAAATAATTTTCATTCTATTTAATAATTTTTGTTTGCTGGTAGACTGAGTAGCATTAAACAAAGAACCAAATTATTCTCAGACCAAAAATAATGAACTAGGGCTTTCTTTTTGATGAAAATGATCTCTTGTTGCCAAATGCTTCACATCTGAATTAATGGCTTAAATCTTGGCTGCACTTACTAGATAAGTCTTTTCTCATAACCTCTTCACAAAGTATTTTCAATCAGTCCATCCACCCTATTAAAACTTTACATCTAATTGTGAGCCCTGATATTTTGTGTTGGGTTATGGACAAACTGGAGCATAATCAGAGCCACAAAATTCAAGGTCTGGTTCTGGACTCTCTTAAAACTCATTGTGTGGGTGCATTTGAATTCAGGGTTTTGGTTTGGCACCCCCTTCCTTTTTTTCTTCCCCTTTTTTTTTTAAATCAGTTGCCTTGCCTGTTTAATTTTTAAAGTCACTTTGCTCCTTTTAGTTTTGTAGGCACAGGGTAAAGCAAAAAGGAAATTAAATATTATCAGAAATAATGAAGGATGCAATCAAACACTGTCATGAGAAAAAAATGAAGAAACTATGTTTCAACAGGAGAAAGCCAGACTTTCTCTTTCCTTTCACATTTAAACTGAAAATATTTGTTGGTTGGATAATTTTGTTAATGTCAGTTACCAGAAACAGCTGAGTACTGCATGCAATAAAATAATTAATGTAGGGTAAAGCTGACTTCCATGCAAAACAACCAGCAAACCCCATATTCCACTTAAGCTCTTGAAACAGGACTTACATAAAATTCATAGGGTACATGGATTTGTGGGAATCCTTCAGTAGCTAATTCCTTTTAAAAAAACGGGGGGGGGGGGAATCCTGTTTTATTTCCTTTCCCATTTATAATCTAACCACCATATTAGCTTCAACTTCAGAGACAGATGAACAGTGAAGCTAGAGTCAGCAACTGTAGGAAGCATTGTTGCAGTAAAAAAACCCCATAGTCTATCATAGAGGTATTAACCTGAAAGAGATATCATTGTATCAGTGAGGTCTCATACTGATCTAAGAACTGCTCTTAAAGGCCGTACAGATACCTTTTGCAATTGCTGACAATTGCAAAAGTTACAGTATGACAATCTAAAACAATGTATGTCTTCAGTTTTTAGCAAATCAAAAGGGAAGATGTATTTAATTTTACTTTTGTTTTGGTCTAATGAGAGGGGGTTTTTGAATGACAATGGTTTTGAAAACGTACTTCCAAATAGTTGGGGTTTTTTCTATCTGAAATGCTTTGTTTCAAAGTGTTTCATTTACAAAACTTCAGAAATAAGAGGCTACCATTTTTATGTCTCTTTTCCTTAGGGATTTATTTTGACCAGAAAACTTTACCTATACTAGCATATATCTATGAAATGTTTTCTTTCACAGTTTTTGTGAGCAAAATTCTGACCAAGATGTTTGTCTATTTCTGTCTCAATTTCACTTACTCCTTTCTGTAGATGCGCAGCATCAAAGTGTCAACATTTAGATCCAAAAGCCATTCAAGAGTGCTGAGATGAAACGATTTCACTCCATAACTTGGCAAGTCACTTGCCTCTCCCAACTTCTATTTAACTGGGCAAATATTTGCTCTCTTGCATCACACCCAGGGTTTGAATAGCCACTTTGGGTCTGCAGCACCAGACTGAGAAGTGGAAAGCTGTCAGAGAAGTTAGATGCCTTTGGAAGTTTTTAAAGTCTCTGCTACCAGAGAAAGCATACATGGTGGTGGCATACACTGAGGGAGAAATTTTGAAAGACAGCAAGAATTAGGTTCCTATGTGTCATTTATATGTTTAAAGAACTACTACATTCACAGCATGCCCAGCTGCATTTCTAGTACTGGGATTGAACAGTTAATTGCATGGTATTTTGAACTGTAACCATCTCACAGCAAAAATGAAATGTAGTTATACTCATTGTTACCACATGCCTTTTACTTTCTTGGACAAAACTGTTTTGTCTAACAAAAAAGACTCATGTGTACTACTTTTTTTTGTTTCAATTAGCTGCTGCTTCTCTCCATGGCTACCAGCATTTAGCTCAATATACACCACTGCTTTATCTTCAGCTTCATTCATTCGACAGACACTGAAGTAAAAAATACCAATTACTTTTGCTTTAACTGACATGACCCCTACTTCAGGCTAGATCTCTAAAAACATTTTGTCGTCCCCCTGCATGAAGAGACAATTTATGTGCAGGATATGAAAATGTTACCCAGTAAAACCGAGGTGATAATTTGTTTTCATTAGGTAAAGTTTTTAAAAGAAATAAACTGTTTTTGGAGCACAAACTCCATTGACTTTCACTGGGATTTAGACAAAAAGGCATTTTGTGGGAATTCCACCTACAATGATTTTTCTGCTATGCTATAGAGTAACTATGAATCGGGCGGGGGGGGAGATTGTAGTCATTCAAGAAAACAAACAAATGAACAAAAAAAAAAAGTCCCAGGAGATTTTTAAAGAAAGCAAGCTGCATTTGGAATAGCTATTCTAAACAATTATTTATTTACTTGAAAGTTTTTGAATAACACATTCAAAATATATCATTTAAATGTGTCTCCTTCCACTTCTAAGAGAACAAATGCCTGCATCACAACAACCACCAAAATTAGCCCACCAGAGATGGCAGGGATTGCACGAGCTGCAGACATTTTCCCTTCCTGGAGAGGCTGTTGCACAATTGGGGGAATGCGTACAGAGAGCACTTCTTCCAGTGTCTGCCTCTTTGCTGGCAGAAAACCCCCAATGCCCTTCTGCTGCTTTCAGCTGAGGCTGGTTTTCCTGTAGCATAATGCCACAGTGGTGCCTTACAACTGCTGAAAGCTCCCCGGGGAAGATACCCAGATCTCTGAAATATGTCATCATGCCTGCTTCAGTCTGTAATCAGTTTTCAGGTAAGTGGCAGGCCCTGATCCTCTTCATTACCTCTTAAAAAACCAAACCAAAACAAAGCAACAAACAAACCACAAAACGCAACAAACAAACCACAAAGCACAACAACAAACTTAGAAATTAATCCCACTAGCATCACTCACCATCCATGTTTTGTGAGGTTTTGATGCATCTTGCAAGTTACTAACTTCATATGGCTGGCCTAGGCAGAGCAAAAAAAAAAACCAAACCACCCACCTCTGGCTTGTTTAACATTTTAATTTCTTTGTTAAAAAGGGAAAATAATATTTATGCTCAGATTAGGACACTGCTGAATCTAAAGGTAACGTCTGTGAAAAATTTAAGCAGGAACTAGCATGTGTCTATCAGGAAATGAATGATTTGTAATAAATTTTGTTGGCAGGAGCTCAGACACACATTATACATATTAATAGAACACTTACTTAAACATGGAATTAATTACTCTAAGCCACAATGTATGTACACTCCTTAGATAATGGAATCTCCTTTGTAATCATCAGGTTTAAGTCCTCTCTACCCCATTTGCGCTATCATTTTCATTAATCGAGTCTACTGATTGCTTATATATGTGAGAAAACTATTGTAAGTATGAGGGCCACATTACTCACTTCCATGTTTTACACTATACACATGCAGCAGTCTGACACTGTAATGTTGCTGCTGAATATTTACTTGTGTGGTTTCTCAAAATAGCATGCTCTGACAGACAGCAGGGCTTGTCTATCTTTCCCTCCACAAGTGGGAAAGGACTACAGATGCCATTCCTGCAAAGCTACAGGTCATAGGAAATCTAACCCTAAAAGGCAAAGAGAATCCAAGCAAACAAACTTTGCGTTCACTGCTTGCCCTTGGATCTTTCAAAAACAAAGCTTCCATGTGAGATTCAGCAACTGACCCAAAGGGTAGTTTTATTCCTGTTTTTAAGGTTAACATTACTGATATGCAGGGACTACACATAGTCCAATGATAGGCAACTTCATCACCATCCAGTATTTTGTTAAGAGAAATCCCTAAATGCTGGCTCTCTTTTTATTTCAATCAGTAGCTAGCAATAAGTTCCTTTTTCTGTCTCATGAGATCCTTCCCCTCACCCTTCCCCAACTGCAAGAAAATAGTGGCTGGGAGGTGGGTGTTTTATTTCATTCTGTAGCAAATCTCTAAAGGAGAAGAGTGAATTGCTGTGCTCTTAGATATTTAGATTACTAAATCTGTCAAGATTTTGAACTTCCCAGGGGATGGCTTGTTTCATATTACTTTTTTTGTACAAGGCAAAAAGGCAAAGAATGAAGAGGACTTGATGTAGCTTAAGGAATCTAGACATTACTGTAAAATAAAAAACCAAAACATAAATCTCACCTTTGCCACTGGCACATGTCCATTCTGAGGATGTAGCTAGCTTCTGGAACAAGCAACTGCTGCAACCTAAGTCCACTAAGGGCTGTGAATTCGATGTTTTTGACAGACAGCCAAAGTAGTGATCAAAACATTGGAATGAAAGGGTTACACCACCCAATGCTGTTTCTGGACCAGCTGCTGTTCCCATGTGCGTAAACAGTAAAAAGGCCAGCAAGCCCTGAACTGTGCCGCTTCCTTCCACCAGAGACCTTGGGATGGAGTCCTGCAAATGGTGAGGGGACAGAGCCCTGCCAGAATTTGGTTGGGAAGAAGTCTGACATACCACTGAGGTCCTTCTATCTGATACTCCCTACATACTATATGCATACAGACAACTAGACAGAAGAAAATCTACAGTAGTCATGCAAAAATCAGAATTTGGTTTTAACATATAATTAATTATTAGCTTTAAGTGCTAAATAAACATTATTATATATCATTCCATTTTTATCATGATAAGCCTGAAAATCTTTTCCCTCTCTCAACAGATACCCTTTCAGTCTGTTTTTTTAAAGAAACATTTTTTGCCTGAAGTTCTCATGTTTGGTCTGTAGCCAGAGGAAATTATTTTGGGAAAGTGTGAGGCCACATGGACAAGACATCCCTGGGAAACCGGCCTAAAAAAAAAAGGTGTTGTCACTTGTCACTTCAGAAAAAAGATTGCTTTCCCTCCCCCTTTTCTTGCCCACTAGCATATCTTCAAAATCTGGGTTGGAAGACAGACTCTAATAATTACCTTTTTTTATTACATAAGAATGCACAGGATTTTCTCTCATAAGACAAAGCACCTTTGGAGGTAATTACCAAACAATCCAGACTACAATTTATCCATCATGGAGAGCTTAGCACCTACCATGTCACTCCTGTATATATAATTTGGTATTAACTTCACAGATGTTTTCATTCACAGAGGGTTTACTATGCATGGGAACAACCTGCATTAATATCCAGCTATCAAGATGACAGAAACTGCCCAGAGAAAGATGTCTTCCACATCCATCACTATATTGCAATTCTATCACAAAAGAGAAAGAAGTTCCACAATCTGTCCAACCCATTTAAAAAAAAGGGGGTGAGAGGAATCACGTGTCCCTGAAAAGTATTTGCAATTCCCCAGACTAAACACACAGGCCTTATATCACATCTTTGCCCCTAGCACATGTAGCATAGAGTTTCAGCTACAGTCACATACAGCGTAATTCAAATTTACTTTGGCTGTGCAAGATATCAGCTTTCAAGAACCATCTAAAGATTTAAGTGCTACTCAATCCTCTCCAGGGTTTTATAAACACTGTGCCTGGAAAATCTTCCTTTGTAGGCTATTTTAGACCAACAAGGAAGAAAAGTGCAGAATATTTGCATTTCTTACATAAAAGACACTGAGTGGCTAATAAGTCTTTCTGCAAGAAGGATCATCTTGACACCTCTTGGCGGCACCTCTGGCATTTAGACACAAGGGAAAAGTCATCTTTTCCCTCTAGCCATTTACAGCAATTTGTACAGGGGCTAGGAAATTGCCGTTCAGCATAGATGAGGGAATCAGGATTTCAGAGATTAAATAGACAGGAAGAGCATGTCCAACATCATAATCTCTGACATCAAAGGGATTTACAGTGCAGGCAAGAAAAGCTGAAGGTACAAGATAGGCACTGGCATACAAGCATCTTACTCTTTCTACCTTTTTTCCTACACATGGCAAAAGGATAAAACAAAGACCATTTCTAAGTCCCCTGAGGTGGTTCCCTAGTTACAGGCTTACATCCTCCCACAGTGAAGTGGCTCACAGGTGCCAAACTGAACGAGCCAATACAGCTGGGAAACAAGAAGGGAAAGGCTGCCCTGTTATCCCCAGTCCCCCAGCAACTGGGACACATGGTTCTGTCAGAGCAAGGCTCAGTGAGAAGCCAGGGTACACTCAGAGAAGTATAAAGCACTGTTTATTTTGCAACTGTGCCAACAATATTACATCATCCCCCTAACTAACAATATTATTTTGCCCCTAAATATCATTCCCTTACATGCTCAATTTTGTGGTTCAGACTCAACAGTGAGCATCCATGTCTAGGTGTAACTGCACTACAGCTGTGATAGAAGCTCTGCAAATGCCCCAAATGGAGAGAAGCCCAAGTAATTTTCTCTCTCATAAATGCTCATTGGTTCAACTATAGTTTCAGTGACATTTTCATTACTGTAACAATTCCAAAAACACATTTTTAAGATTATCGCTAGGGCTTTTCTTACACTAAGTGTTTGCATGTGGGTATTTTTGTGTATGTTCGTTTTTAAAATAAACTTTCCAGTGTACTATTCTTTCTGACTGCCTGATGGTCAGGAATGACTGTCCTGCACAGAGTTTTTTCCCTAAGAGCCTTTTCAGTAACATACAAAATTATATCTGGATTAATTAATTGATTTAGTGCTTGTTTTGTCAGCTAGTACCCTACCTTAATCAGGCCTCTATACACGTCACCGTGTACAAACGTAAACTTCAGGTTGAAATCAGAATACATGGTGCAGGCCATTTCACAAGCCTGCAATTATGGATGCAATCAGGTGCCCTGCGCTTTGGTTCACAGACCAGGGTATTTCACCCAGACAGAAGTGGGTATTGAGTAAGGCCCACAGATTTTGTCTAGAAAAAAGACAGCCGAGAGAGTGTATGGTAGCAGTCCATAAAATCGTGACTGTTACAGGGGAAATTATGACTGCTCTTCATTGTCTCTTCCACACAAGAACTGGGAGGCATAGCTGTTGTTCAAATTCAAATTCTTTGGGTGGCTTTGACAGAAATCAAGGAAAGTTAAAAGCATTTGGGAAAACCAAAATCTGTTTCAGAAATACATGCATAATTTGCTAGAAGTTATCTGGAAAAAACTGTTAAAGTTCTGCCAGTCATAACAATAGAAATGCTTCCTCACAGGTTTTTTTTTACTTAGGGGGACAAGTGGGACTCTAAGCAACAGGTGGCATTACAGAATTAGACTCAAGTCTCTAAGAGGTGCAATCAAAACTTGACTTTCAAGAAAGAGTTTAAAAATGGCTCATCAGGTAGGAAGACTGTGCACAGCATGGAAAAACATATGAGAAAGTTATGAGAGCAAGCTTCAGGAAGATAGCCATACTGCAATCACCATACTTGGGATCAGTTAAGAACAAGAATGGCAAAAAAACATCTTACTGTCCAATTTAGGTCTTGAAAATAATTGGACAAAAATCACCAGATTCTGATAAGCAAGCACTGAGTCCACATAAAAAAAGCCAGCAAGCCCCTTGATCCCAGATGTTTTGCTCATTGACAGACTGAGCAGGTAGTCCAGTAAGGTATTTGGGAGGTCTCCACAGCAGCTAAAGCCCCTTTGTACACTGGGGCATGTATGAGCAGATCTGGCCTACATCTCCACAGTGCTTTTTAAAGACATTTCCCTCCCCCCCGCTTTTCCCCCATTTAACCACTATTTCAGACATTTTAGGAAGTTAGTTCAGATTGTACTCCACTGTTGTTGAAAACTAATTCAAACACAATGCAAAAAAACAACAAGAACTTTTGAACATGCACTGCAGTCACTGGCAAGGGATCATTCTTAGAATATTGGAAAGTAAGTTGTGTTGTAATGGCAAATGCAACATTTTGTTTGTGTTCTCAGGTAGCACAAGCTATCTTTGTGATGCGTGTGAGAGACAAAATGACAGCAACGACAATGGGGGGGGAAGAGAGAGAAGGACAGAGGAAGATAGAGAAAGAACAAGAAAAAAAAAAATAGATGGACAGACCATTGGAATTACCAGCCTTTTTCCTAACATTTATTCAGTTCTCTCTTAACTACACATTCTAGACTTAACGTTGCTTCTGTTTCTCTATGTTTGCTTATGCCCCATCTTCCTCTCCCTGTATTTTGTATCAAAAATTCTTCCACTCTGGGAAGAATTGTTGAAGAAATAAGTGCCCTTCTAGCCCTTTAAACTATCTAGAACTGTGACTTTCAGTTACGGTCTCCATCATATGGTCAGTAATAAGCTAGATTTGTACTTTGCCCATTGGTGGTCCTGAAAAGCCTACAGCATGCAATGTTCTCCCCTTTGCCTACCTTTATTCCCTTTGCAGAGGCACCTTCTGGTTGTGATGGAACAGGTTCAATCTCACAGAACCTGACATGCAGCCCCCTCTGTATGGCCTGCATGTCTCCCTTAGCCCATGGTGATTCTTCTGAGCCCCTGCCGCATAGAACAACACTTTCCCTACCACCATAGAGAGAAAACAGAAAAACACGTGCAGCTCAAATCTCTCTTCTCAGCGATTCTTCATTGCTTATTTAACCGTATTTACACTAATTTCATTTGCTAGCTGTTTTCTTGTGAGTATGTACCACCTCTCCCTAATAAAATGGCAAAGAATCAGTTATAAGTCAATAGAAAATGGAATTGCAGATACAATTGAAACTTCAAATATACTTTCAAATGCTTTAAGTTTGAACATGGATTGAGATGCATACTCCAGAGTCATGTCTAAGTGTATGACATAAATAAAGGTGCAACAAGTTTTACTTTTTCAAAAATGTTTCCCTTGTGATTACCTTGCTACTGGGCAAGCAACAGAAAACCACCTGATAGATCAACTAAACAAAAAAACTGTCTAACTTACATTGTTCTACTAAGAGATCTCTACAAGCAGTCACACACATGCACACAGTAACTCTGAGCTGCGGCAGTTTATCATTTACTTTATTCTACAAAATGAGAGAGTATCAGACGTTTTAGAAACAAATGCAGTGATTTTTTTTCTTTAATTGTTTACTACCTTCTGATACTGATCCTGAATTCACATTTTACACATGGATTCCTCAAAATTCAGGGATTAACGTCATACATGAAACTCCTAGTTTTGCAGTATCCGATTCATCTACTGGAAGTCTTCACATTAGTTAAGACACAGGACTCATACATCAAGCCTGCTTTCTTCTCTTATTAAAAGTAGCAATGTGCCATCATTAGCATCAAACTTATTATCTAGAAGTCTAGTATTTTTCTCTCATAATTTCTATTCTATTAATTTACCAGGGATATTAATCAGATTTGGGGGAGGGGGTGAAATTGTTTCAGGAAGAGGAAGGAAACTGAAAGGTAGGGGAGAGTCATTTAGAAATTGAAACAATATTCTTTTGGTTTCCCAGTTTTCTGGGATTTAGCTGATTTCTGTGACACTGAAAGGTAATTTTAAGTGGACCAATGTTTCTGAAATATCTTAAGATATAATTTGGAAAAGATCTTCAGCATACATTTTCTTTTTCCAAGCAACACATAACTATTAACAGCTCTATCAACAAGGAATGAGAAATATATAGACATGGCAGACTGGAAACATCAGCAGAAAATAACCATATACTTTTTAACAAAATTAATGCAAGCTAGTACTAGGGGAGGAAATAATCTGAAACATAAGGATTGAATACGTGGGAAAACCTGGAAACAGTAATCCTGAATGATTCAGAAGTTAAAATAAATACTGAGAGTGGCTGGACAGTTCGTGGGAATAACTTAGCCTCTTATAGTTCAGAATCAACCACTGAACAGACTTTCAGCATTCAAAATTATTTAAGTAACTTTTTATGTGAGCATATTCCACTTTATGGACAGCACACGAATTTTTCATAGTCACAATGGCCTTAAATACTTGCTGTTCAAAGCACGTGATCAGTCATTTAAAGTGTTTGATACTGATTCTCACACTGTCTGGATAACTCCCAGTGCAGCACATAAGTTTTTAAAGTTGGCTGTACAAATGTTATAATGTAAACAAACAGACTAGCTGACATCCTTTTGCAAATAAAAAATTTATATGATAGCAAACTCTGTTGGTCCGAATTTTGACTTGTTTTCCTCTTCCTCTTTTCTTTCTCTGAATACCCATAATCTATGCTTTTATTTTATTCAACCTGTATTGTTAAGCACCAACTGAATGACAATTAATGAATAATTGATCAAAAGGAATGCACTGAACCCATTTCACTACTGTGCACATATCAGTCAATGCCAGTTTCATTGGAAGTTGTTGAGCAAAAATTCAAATGTTCCACCTAAAGAATAGCAGGGTGTTTAATACTTTGGGAAGTAAATTATGAGCTAGGAGCCACCCCTCTAATGACTCACTATTAAGCCATTCTGCATCAACCCAGTATAGGACAGCTACACATGTATATGCATACATAAAAAAACACACACACAGCCCCCAATGCTAAATCAAATAATTACATGGAAACAACACTCAAAAACTCATACTTGTTCTTATAAAAGTCACAGATTCTTTCCTCATAGACATTATAATTTATTCTCAATTGTCTTTAGGAACGTGGAAAATATTATGCCATGAAATGTTATTTGGGAGGACTGAGGAAGTTAAAGGTTTATGTTTAGTAAACGCCCTTGATCGTCCTTCTCTAGCCAGTGTTCGCAGTGCATATATTTTAAAATGACACGTTTAAATATAACTGCATTTCCATTTCACTTACTAACCAATCTACAGATCGTGACTGGTTCCCAACTCTCGTTTTTAAGTAAATAAATATGTATGCTGGAAGTACCTCCAGTAGTCAGCTACACTTGGGATACACTGTTCGCTTTCCTAAAGATCCAAAGTTCAGTCAAACAAGGGGAAAAAAAAAAAAATCTCTTGAGGACCCTCCTATTTCCTGCTTCTCACAAGTCTGGTAAAAAATACGCTGAAGTAACATGAGCTCAGATTTGCACAGGAGGACTTCTGTTTTGACTGACAAGAAACATTTTATAGATATATTGATGTCAGGGTTTTTTGACAGAATTACTACAGAATCCAAATATTATATAGCAATTCTGACTGGATCAGTTTTACTTGCAGAGAATACATTGGTACTGTACACTGCCACTCCAAGATTTGCCCTTTTACTAGTTTGTTGGGTTTTTTTAATGTGAGAGGGCCATGAATTGGTTAGCAAAGTTTACAAAACATTTAGCAACTTCAGCATCCGGGCTAAGGCCCATTGCAGAGACCTTATTTACCAAAAAAAAAAGGTACTCTCTAAAAAGAATAAAATTGATAAAAGTCAGCCATCTCTGAAGTACAGCCATATTTGAATTCTCAAGTTGTCATCTTGGAAAGCTGTGAACTTTTAAAAGAGTTATGAGAAAAATAATAGGATTAGCCAATTTCTGGAGTGCAATCTGACGTTGGCTCTGTCTTGTCTCTCTCTAGATTATTCCATAGTCAAAAGCTTTGATCAAGGCCACTTCTTTAGCTCTTGTGAACTTCACCCTGAAATTTGCTGTTCCAGAATCATAAAGTTGGCCTACAGAGACATGGTTGGAAAGGCTTGATGGAAACTGGTCCTTATCACAATGAGGCCTTGAACTGAACACCATGATAAAACAAAATAAAATCACTTTTTTGCTAACTGTTACCACACAGTGATGATTGCTGTTACTGTACTACTTCACCACCTGCAGTATAGAGGGATAAAAAAATAAAATGTTTCTGCTGGGCAGAGGAAATGAGTTTGAGGGCAAGAACCGGAATAGAAAGTGTAATAATACAAAAAAACTGGAACAAATTTTAAAACAACCTTAAGCGAATTGTGCAAAATCTAAACTCTCTTCTTTTTTAGAAAAAAGTGCATTACCTAGCCTTCAAGTTTCCTGCAACTTCGTCCCAGTTTCATTTCTTTCTTTGTTTACCATAATTACAGAAACACTAAAAAATTTCATTTCCTTCAGACAACCTGACTGTAATTTGAAAATATATCCTAATTCAACCAGCATGGAAACAGAATGACAATGTCTGTATAGTCTTCCAGCAGTGCAGCTTACCTTCTGAGATGCAAGCATCAGAACAGCTCAGCATATGACTACTCTGTCACGATTTTCTCACTTCCATAAGACTAAGCAAAGAATTTAATATGAAAATGTTCTTCAGGAAAAATTATGGACAAAACCAGCTGATGGTTCCAAATCATTAACTAAGTACATGTGACAATGTCCTCCTCATCCAAAACCACACATCATAAAAGCCTGAGAAAAGCTGCAGTCATGGCATTTCCTCTGCCACCAGAAAAGTACAGAGAATCCTGTGAGAAAGCTATTCCTATTTTTCCTGAATCAGATGGTACAAATAAGTATCTCTGACTTCAGCTGACTATCCAAACCAAAAACTGAACAAGGACTTACCCCCAGAATTTCTCTGGAATGGTTAGATAAGATTTATCTGGCAAAATTGTGATAAATAATGGCACAGACACACAAATGCAGGATAACAAGTTTGTCAGCATTTTACACCAAATTCCTCTTCCCTGAATGGTTCTCTATTCAGAGTTACCTCACATTTGCTGCATGGTAAGAACATGCAGATAGGAGTTGCCAAACCACAGTTGACTTGCCTACTTCCTTCCATAGTCAACTGTGTACGTCCGATAGTTCATTTCTAAAGACTTCTGGGAAGAATTGCTCTAGAATTGCTGCTAAGCCTCATGGAGGTACAGAGAGCTGATTCCATTCATTTAGAAAAACTAAACAAAACACAACACACAAAAACCCAACCAAAACTGAACAAATAAAAAGCTTCTTTAATTCACATAAACTTTGTCTGAGGTCTGTGGGACAAAATGATTTTGGCTCAGTGCTTATTCAAATGCTAACAGTAACATACAAACATTGAACTGTATGAGAAAATGTAACACTTGGACACTCCATCCAGTCCAACATGAATAGAAATAAATGCTTTAAGATATGAAGTGCCTTTGCATTTGGATGCAGCAGAAAGGCTTTCACATAACATGCTATGCTGAGAGCTGAAGCTTCAGTAGTTCAGCCTGCCATTTTTTGTTGCAACTGCGTGAATGACACATCCTAGCTAGAGTTCTTGTGCTTTTCTAAAATCAACAACCCTGAACTGAGCACTCACAGAAATAAAACAATGACAAGTTCTCTGTAATTTTAAAAATTAGTCACAATGGGTTCTGACATGGAAATGGGACTATAAGCAGTTGGATAAACAGTCTAAAAGTATTCTAGTGCAAGAAAGCCACATTGTTAGATTAGTGACTTACAGCGTAAGTCTACACAACTCCCATAGGAGAATATAGGGTCTGTATTAGATGCACTACTCTCCCTCTCTGGCAGTGCAAGCGCACTGCTATTACAAAGGTAGGACAGTTCATAGAATCATAGAATCATTTAGGTTGGAAAAGACCTTCAAGATCATTGAGTCCAACCATCAACCATGCCCACTAAACCATGTTCTGAAGTGCCTTGTCTACGCGCTTTTTGAATACCTCCAGGGATGGTGACTCAACCACTTCCCTGGGCAGCCTATTCCAATGTCTGACAACCCTCTCAGTAAAGAAATTTTTCCTAATATCCAACTAAACCTCCCTTGCTGCAACTTGAGGCCATTTCCTCTCATCCTATCTCCAGCCACCTGACAGAAGAGACCAGCACCCACCTCACTACAACCCCCTTTCAGGTAGTTGTAGAGAGCGATAAGGTCTCCCCTCAGCTTCCTCTTCTCTAAACTGAACGGCCCCAGCTCCCTCAGCCGCTCCTCATAAGACTTGTGCTCCAGGCCCCTCACCAGCTTGGTTGCCTTTCTCTGGACACGCTCCAGCACCTCAATGTCTTTCCTGTAGTGAAGGGCCCAAAACTGAACACAGTACTCGAGGTGCGAGTTCCCACTGACACTTCATCCCACTGACACTAATATAACTGGTCTGCACTAGGAGAACAATTCTCTGATTAATCAGATGCAATATTATTTTCTTTTACAAAAGCTCCTTTTAATATCTAGTCCAAAAGGGGATCAGAGATGAGGAAAACAGCAAAATCCTTTCTGCAGGTTGGTTGGTAGGTTGCCACTGAAGTCTCTCCAAAAGACAAACACAAGTGAAAAACAAGCTTACCGTTATCATCTTAAATGCAAAAGGTCTTGGCTAAGTAAGTGGTGAACTTACTCTCTTGTCATTGGTTTCTCTAGCATTACTGAATGCATTACAGTGCATTAATGAAGGCTACCTAAAGCTCTGGATTGAATTAAAAAAAAATTGATCTAACTCCTCTGGTTTTAACATGAACAAGGGGACACCCTGAGAATGTATCCATTATGCAAAATGAGACAAGTTAATAAAACCAAAGAAATTATTATAAACTTCAAAGAGTTGTCTTAACTGAATTTCTACAGTTAAGAAAAGGCCTTTGTCCAGAATATAATACATAGAAATGATCATTTTCTATACATTCTTTCAAGGTAATGTTTTGAATGTTCACAAGAAGAGAGCTTTTTGTGGATGAAACCCCACTGAAAAAAAAAAGATCAAAGTATCAATTTGGGAATGCATGCAGAAATGCTGATGTGTCATGAAGCACTCAGTTTGTATTCCTTTTGTCCTCCTGGTGAACATGGGTGGCAAGCAAATTTCTTACTTGATAATAAACCAATACTTTGAAAAAGCTTAACACTGCTAAAATTTACTTGAGCGCTTTATCTGTTCACCAGCAATGTCAGAAAAACTTTTCATCCATACCAGAACTTCTTTTGTTCTAGCTGCTGCCCGGTAGTAATGATTTCAGTGGTTTTCTATGAAAGATCAGAGACACAAGCTGGACAGAGCACTCAAATGTCATCTTAATCATCATGCTCATGCAAACTCAGAGGACTTGTTTCCAGAGTTGACTGCTCTTTTAGAAGCTCATTAAAGTACTTTGGAAAAAAAAAAAAAAAAAGAAAAAAGAAAAAAAAAGGAAAGAAAACCAAAGAAGTCTATGAAATAACTGTGGTAGTTCTTAACTTACTTGAACTTAGCCTATGGTTCTTGGGAACAAGTTAGCATGGTTTAACGTCTACACTAGAAGACAGTAACGGAAACATTGAACTGTGAATGAAAATCAATAAAAGTAAGACCGATTAAAACTTAATAAATATTGATAAAAATAATGGAATCGATGAAACACTTGCAAATGGCATTGAGGTGATAGGCCATGCTCTGATCTATTACAGCAAAGTAAGAAGACTGAAAAAGACACAAGGATTGAAATGCAGCTCCACTGAAATTTGTGTGAGCATTGCCAATCACGTCTGTGCTCACTCCTGTTTTGCCATGGTACAACTGAGAGCAGAAGCTGGCCTGCTTCCTTTACCCCGTATTCTCAGGAGTTAGGATAAATAATACTGTGTCTCCCCCAACACTAAAATCTGATGCAATTTGAAGAAAATGTGGGTTGTTACTACAAGATGTGTTTCAGGTGTTCCCTGCAAAGTTTCCACATGTCTTTTTCCAGAACATTTTATGCCCATTTTGAGTTTCAAAAAAAATCTCAGTCATTAGACTTTAAAAATAATTTTGCCAATGACCAAATATGCAATAAAACTACTTTTTTCCCAGTCCTGAAGAAAAAAGTTTATGATGTTTGGGATCAAATTCTTATGGTTTTCTCATGAATTACAAGTTACTTTCTCATAATACTAGGCAGTTTGAACATTAATGAAGAGAAACAATCTAATTTTCTGTCTCTATATGACTTCTTTGTGCAGAAGGGGGAAGAATTTATTAATTATGTAAGTAAGGTGGCAAAAAATGTGTATTATTTCAAAACTGATTAATTGTGTAGTTGCAAAGTGAGCAATATCTGTGAAATAAGGCACAAGACCTGTGTGGTAGAGATGGATTAGAAAACATGAACATTTTAATTCAAATTCTGTTTCACTCCCTTTTCAACTTTAGTGTCACTGGGCCGAATATTTCCTTTGTTCAGAAATATATTTTCCCAAAGATGCTAAATTTCATTTGAAACAGAGCACAAAATATCTTTCTAAAATAAAAAAAACTCACACAATATAATCTTTTGGCAGAGAGATTTAAAAGAAAATATATTACAGCTGATATGTGTGCCACTTGGCTTCATTAAATAAACTTTCAGGAAACTTACTTAGAAGAAAAACACTCAAAACACACACAGAGAATACATAATACTGCCACCAAGCACGTTCTGGTGGAACTGAAGACAAGTCTTAGTTAATCCTCAATCATACATTAAAAGTTAAGACTTCCATGTGTTATCTTGGTTATTTTTCAGAAACGCACAAACACTAGATTTGAATACAGGGACAGTGTACCAACATTGCTCATCCCCTGGGCCAATGCCCCAATCTCCTAAATGCAGATAAACTGAAACCCAGCTCATCTGAACTCTTATCACCTGAGAGAAAACTTACTCAATATTTTTGTACAATAACATAGGACCACAGGATAATTAGGGACCTCATAAGATCTCTAATCAAAACAATTCCCTGCATGAATGAGGATCAGCCATGAGGTCAGAACAGGCTGCTCAGGGCTTTATCCACCTGGTTCCTGAAAGCGTCCAAGGATGGAGCCTGCACAGCCTCACCAGACAACCAGCTCCACTGCCTGATTACTCTTGCAGGGAAAAACTTTTTCCTTCTATCCAGACACAACCTCCCTTCTTTAAACTTAGGTCTGTTGTCCTACCACCACTGTGAAGAGTCTGGCTCCACCTCCTCATAGGTACAGGAGGCTGCTGTTTGTTAGATCCCCCCCAAACCAACTGTTGTCCAGGCTGAACAAGCCTGGTTCCTGCAGCCTCCCCTCAAAGTGCAAATGCTGCAGCCCTGAAGGTGATCCCGGTGGCCCTCCACTGAACTCGCTCCAGTTCATTGATACCTTTCTTGCACTGGGAAGCTCAACATTGGACATAGTCTTCTAAATATGGCCTAGTAAGTGCCGAGTAGAGGGGGATAATCATTTTCCCCAAGCTACTGGCTGTGCTGCTCTTATTACAGTCCAAGATACTGTTGTCCTTCTTTGCTGCCATAGCCTACTACCAGCTCACGTTCAGTTTGCTGTCTAGCAAGACTCTCCCATTGTTTTTAGCAGAACTGTTTCCCCAGCCAGTGAGTTCCCAGCCTTTGTATGTTCAATTTGGCTTACGCTACATCATATACCTTCTAGAGAAACAGCCAGTCTTTAAGTTAGCACTGCCAAGAGTCACTCTGTTAAAGTATGTATCTTTTTTCTGGTTTGATATGGTAAGCATCAACATCAGCTAGTGAATCCCAGTGGAAGTTCCAGAGCCGACACACAGATACAGTAATTCAGTAAATATAGGAGATAAATGATGCAATCGTAGGCTGGACTGATTGATCTAATACTAGCAGCTTTGGACTGCATTCCCCTTTCATTGGTGGACACAACACTAAACAGAATCAGCGCAGCCAAGACACACACAAAATGGCATTAGTTATGGCTACAGTATGTTCTGTATCAATTCTTTTCAGTTTTTTTTTTTTCAATTCTGCCTCTATCAGGTTATGTGCTAAAGAATGAACCTTGCCATACAGGAGGAAACATTGCTTGAGGTAGGCATGTATCTTTTAAATGTGCTCCCTCCACAAGCACATTCAAGCCTTGGTGTATACTTATCTGGAATGCAAGATCTGCACTTTCAAAATGTATCCTGATTTTGTATCCTGCATTGGATTGGTATACAGTGGGTTTGCAGCTGGACTGTCTGACTGGACCTAATCTATGGACGCAAATCAGACAGATTCTCAGTATCATGCAGAGAAAACAAATTTAATTGAGCTGGTACTTTGAAAACTGTTCACTCTCTCCCCTTACTCTCCTCTCTAGGTTTCTGAGTCTTTACTGTAAAAAAAACCCAACAATGCTCTATAAAAACTGCAACACTGTCACATTTAATTCTTTAAAAGGCAAATTTGCTGGAAAGACTTTGGATAAAATTTCCAATGATGGGAAACATGACAGAAGACAGAATGTTGCCTGAAACCATGGGTTAATAAAATATACTACTGGTCAAATGGAGAAATTGTTCTTGTCTTTGGTCCTACGGTAAGATAAGATGAAAAGAAGAACATATTTGCATGAGGGTTGTGTAGCTTAACAGAAATTTACCTGCAGGCTGTTCAGGATATTTTTTTATCAACAAATGTCACAACAAAACTCTGAAATATCTTCCTCTTTCTTCAATTATGGCATTTTTAAAATTATAGCTGAAATTTGGAAGAGTTAACTTTTACCTTATAAGGTAAAAGGTACTATTATACTTATAAGGTATAAGGTATAAGGTACTATTACCTGTATTATCCCACTTTACATTAGGAGGTCTCCCTCTAATTCTGACTGGTTTGTGTTTAAAAAAATGTTGACATCTCAATCTTGATAGCTAATCTTCTGCCATCACCATGCTATCTAACTGTTTGGGGACCGTCCTCCTTTGATAATACCACCAAAGAGCAAGTAGCCACCTACCTGAGCTGTTGCTGTGATGCTACATAAATTGTGATTTATTTGCAAAGGTTCAACCTCCCAATCTATTCAGGGTGATTCGTTCTGCATCCACCCCCAATACATTCAGCCACATTATTTTAGCTCAGTTACATTCAGAGTGAACTGAGAGTAATCACTTAATTCCTTTATGGAACAAATGCAGGAATCTTGGCATATCTCCTTTTAAAAGACCTAGAGTGAAATGTCTGTCATTTGCATGGCTATAGTTTTAACCTGTGTTTTAAGGATGATGCCACCTCTGTTAATAATTGTTCTTCGCTATAAACTTTGTATGCTGGAACAAATTTAATTTAATAGAAGACTCACTGAATAGCAAATGTGCATGGTTCCCAAAAGTGTGCTAAAATGATTTATCCAAGTCTAAGGTACTTTCATGAAGTTGATTCCTTTACTAACAGTTCTATTCTGCACTACAGGTGTAGCCCTACCATCAAGTAAAGCAAATACCTGACATAGATTTTGGAAAGCACAGGCTGCCTCAAACAGTTCTTGGAGCTCACTGCAAACCAATCTGGACATTTTGGGGCAAGAACAGAGCAAGAGGGCTAGAGCACTTAAGTGTCTCTTGAAAGAATAACTTTATTTGTAAAAGGCAGAAGGAGACTGAAAGGTTGGACATCACTCCTAGTCATAGGAACACAACAACCCTTTTCTGCCATGTGTCCACATTGAATTTACTGTCCAGCCTGGCAGTGTGCCCTGAAATCCAGTCAATATTGTGATGACCTAAATCAAATTTCCCATGGACATTTCTGTAAATTTTTCACCTACTAAAAATCACATTAGGGAAGGTAAGCAATGTAGTAACTAGAAAATCACAGGTCTGTGCCTAATGTTGTAGTCTCATCAGTTAATCTTCCATATATTGCATCATGGTGGTGCTTTAATATAGGTCTAATACTTTTTATCTATTTTTGTGTTGGTAGGTTTGTTTAACACTTATAAAGTACTTTAAGATTTCGAGAAGGAAAGAACTAAAGAAAAACATCTTTAATTCTTCTCTTCTAGAAGTGTAAAAAGGTAAGGCTACCTTTGAGTCTGCAGTACAGTAGCACACAAGATCAGTGCACACAACCAACAGAGTATGGAGGAGTTTCACTGAGCTGGCTTGAGTGCTGACTCACTTCTGAGGAGTGAAGTGGCGCTTAGCACCTGAAGTTTAGGGTTAAGAGCTTAAAAAAAAAAAAGCTAGCTAGTCCTCTACATTTAAACTTTTGTTCCCAAGGAAAAAAGAGCCTGATCTTTAGAAGGTACTGAGTTTATAGAAGTCTCCACTGATTTTAAAAAGGGACCTACAGAAAGCTCAGCAATTTTGAGACAGTAAGAACAGTTTAACCATCAGATAAGGATATGGGTACCTATTTACCCTCTAATTTCTGAAAATCTTGACCTAGATTTCTCCAAGTACAAAACCATCTTGTTTAGATGTTAATTCTGAGTAGAATTCCAGTTTATGTACATCATTTAATCAATTGAACCATTAGAAGGTGCCGTAAGTGAACTAATTACATAAACTTATTGCAGCAACTTGTACCTTTGCTTTCCCTATTCCCATGTTACCATTACTTCATGTAGCCTTCCTAAAAGCACACTGCAATCTCTTCAGAGCAGAAACTTATTTCTTAATGAGAACTGTAAAAATATATTGAGTGCTACAGAACTGACAAAATAATGAAATAACATGACTTTTTTTCGCAATTAGTTGCAATAATGTAAAAATTGCCCTATCCAACAGCAACCTGATACCTTAGCAAGATATATTAGCAATTTAACCAGTCCTTTTCAGCTTGACAGTTCTAAATCTCACAGAGGCACCAGGGTTATGCAGCTACTTCTGCCATATAACACTGACATCCAAGTTGATGGGTGCTTGATTTGTAAGCCTTTTTCTAAAAAGACAGAAACAAATAAAGTTGCATGCAACTAAGTATGTTCTGATCAACTCACTCAGTACTACTTTTTTTTTTTCCCAAAATGATCATTATAGTCAAGAGGAAAGGAGAAGAAAGATAAGGAAGTGAATGTTACTCTGAGTCCATCATAAGACTTAATAAGCACTCCCAACATAATCATCTTAGGACTTGAGACCTATTTACACTGATCATAGCATATATATATTCAGATCTCAAAATACAGACACAAAAGTCTAACACTGAGAGCAAATTCAGGATATTGACGGAAGTTCCCAGGTTCTATAAGCATCTCATACCTCCTTATCCACTGACCAGTTTGGCCCTTTAGTGCAAGAAGCAGTATATATCATATCTCATCAGCATCACCTTCACTACAAACTTGCTTATCTCAACTCTGTGAACTCAGGTTCTTATTCATTTTTCTGCCAAGTCCTCCCTGGATTTTAAATCAGGATGCACCTCCTCTAGCCTCTCCCTTGATTTCACACCACTGTCCTCCCCTTTCTGTTCTATCTTTCTGGCTTTCTCCACTCACTAATGTTCCAATATGACACAGGTTTTACTCATGTATTATGGTAAATAATACAGGCCCAGATGCCTCATGCAGGGACATGTGCAAATACGGAATTAGTGTATTCCAGATGGGTACAACTGCCTGTTTCACCTGCAGGAGCCAGTGTCTGGACACTGTGCCATCCGCTCTTCTGTGCCCTGAAAGCAATGAATGAGTTAAAATGAACAATGAATAATTTTACACAGAAACCACCAGGAATGCGTATTCCTACTGGTTTGTCTTTTTGGCTACATTTGCCTTTTGAGAATACCAGTTGGGAAAATTGTTTAGAACTCAGACACAGGGAACAATAAAACTGCTCAGTTTGTGTGTAGATGGAACATGTTACAGCTGCGTCAAGGAAAAGCTGGGTAGTTCAGCACAACAGAAACTTAGGAGGATTCCGGAGCTGAGATCTAGTAGATATTTGGAATATAAAGGAAGTTCAATCCCTGAGTAAACAGACAACTTCAAGGATCAAGGGGCTGCTGCTTCATAGCTATCACTTCTTAGAAAGAGAAACACCAGCCTTTCCGATAACTACTTTGCATTATTACCTCACTGCTGTAAAAATCCTTCCAAAAGACAAAGTGAGACCTAGTAGCATTATAACTGTAACTGGAATAATTCAAAGATTCAGAGAAACAGAGTAGAAAATCTTTACTTAATTAAATATTTAAAGAAAAAACAACAACAAATATATCCAACACTATTCCTCCTGTAAATGCCACCCAGTTTGCTTTTTCTGCCTCTCTCTGTCCCCAAAGAGCAAAAACCTACCCTACAATGCCTTCTGAAGGCTGTCTGCCTGCTATCCTCTCTGCCCACCTACCGTAGGGAGCAGCTCCTCCCACCTGCACATAAAAGCCAAGTGCATGCTACCAGCAGCAGATCAGAGCACTTTCTCAGTCCTCCACTGTTCTGAGCCAGTGATCTTCTCTCCTTGGATCTTGTATACTCAAGGTAAGCTTACTGCTACTTCAGGTTTCTGTTCTAACCAGCTATTGTGAGGAAGTCTTAATGTGAACTCTAGCACTGCCTTGCTGGGTGGTGCTGGCTTCCCCCCCCCCCCCCCCTTTTTTTTTTCGGATGTAGTGTCATCTGACATTTAAGTTAGTAACAGTCTGTTGTTCTAGCAATGAAATAACAACAGATCTTGCTGGGAAACAGTGTGTGGCTGGGAAAAGTTCTTCTCTCCCTTTCTGATTTATTTTGAAGAGATTAGTGTATACCCAGACCAATTCTAACAATTTATTATCCCTCTTAGTAGTCTCCCTCTCAGTCCAAAGTTATCAAAAAAACTACACTCTAAAGCTTCCTTAAATTCTGGTTGAGGAAAAAAAAAAACCAAACAGCTTAGTGGTAATTTAAGGAAGGAATTGTTTTTTATTACTGTTATTATTATTGACTAGCCAGATTGAGCCGATCTTGGGACTGAAGTACATCTTCACAGGATTCACTGCCTTTAAAAAAAGTGTGATGGAACTTAAGCCCTCACAGAAGCACAGTAATAATGCTGATGGAATTCACTATCTGGTACCAAATATGCTTAAAATACACATTTCACAAGCAAAGTTCTGTTTCTTGGAACAACAGACCTTGTGTGTCTATGAAATTTCTAGATCAGCTTTGTATTATATTTTATCTACAGTTTGCCTACATAGGCATTTCTAATACTAGAGGAAGGAATAGTTAAGTGCTTCGGAGACAGCTACTGAACAGTTGAAACATGAAAAAGTGGTTTGAAAACTATATCTGCACTCCCTTCTATTCATCTATCCATCCTCACAGAGATGAATCTGTTAGTGACTAGTACCAGTTTCTCATGTTGTGCAAGTCAGTGCACTTCCAACACAAAGTCACCTGTTTGAAGAAATTCCATCATAGAAATCCTAATCCTAGAATGCCTCTCTCCAGTGCTTAGAGAGGAGGGAAAGCATGAACTACCAAAAGCAAGCAGTGAATGCTGTCTGTAAATTTTTTGCTTCTACTCTATGTAATACATCCTGCAGTTAGAGAGTGATATTTTCTTCTTGATAGCCAAACAGTTCTCTAAATTGACTCTTTTTTGTTCCTTCCCCAAATAAAAAGTCTTTTCTAAAAAAGAATTATGTCCACATATAGCTGTACTCACATTAGTTGAAACATTTTAAGCTATAGTACTGTATAACAACTGCAGAACTCTGCTCAAAGTGCCCTTTCCTGCATACTGTATCTAAGATTTTTTTCTGTATTTTATATGTTATCTATCGTAACTAATGGGGAAAAGAAAACACTGCCTTCAGCTATTTGCCTGGAAGATTACATAAGTATCTTTAAAAAAAAAAAAAAAAAACCCAAACAAAAACCCAAAAACCAAACAAAAACCCCCAAAACAAACAAATGGAAGTATTCAAAAACAAAGTACAGTGCTTTCTATAGCAGGCTTACAGTAGAACTATTTTTGCATCCAGGTAATCCATATAAATTGCCCATAGAAGACAGGAATAGAGCCCAATGGTTTTCATCATAACTGGCATTCTCTCTCTGAGCTACAAAATTTTATTCCTTAGTTAACATCAGATTTTTATAGCAAACCTCCCTTCCCTCTCCAAAAACACCCCTCTTGTAAAACACAGATATGTGATTTTAAGTGTAATGCATACAGAATTTAGGTCTACAATCTGGCAGTAAAGCCTCACTATTCACACAGAATTTTACTCTATCAGATAAATCAAAATTTCTAACAGAACAATTTTCAAGAAAAAAAAATTTTTAAGTGCATTTGCCACAGGAAATTTGTACACAGTAAAATACCTTTTATTAAAGCCTGCTGTGAAATGCAATGTTTTGGCATTTGAAAAATGGATTGCAGGACATATTAAGAAAACTCTATTCAAAGGAATGCGTCTAATTTAGATCAGAATCTCCTCTGAGCAATTTCTCTCTTAGGCTGAGTAGGTAATTCAGCTTAGCATCACTTTGCAGCAGGGGATGAAGGGAAACTGCACCCAGCAGGTCTCCAAGAGAACTTAGATGTCTAGGAATGCATTTATTGACTTCTGTGCTGATCTGAAACTCCTTTTTATAAGATCAAAGCATACTAATATTAAGATAAAAATACTGTCATTTTAAAATAGCGCTACAACCACAATTAAAAAAAAAGTGAATCAGTGGGAGAACGACGAATTCAGATTTTTTGAGTAATGACCATAACATTTTAAAATAACAGAATAAAGGTGAAGAGACTATAGTAATTTTTCAGCCACAGACCAGTTAAGTGTTAAGCAGGCATGCTCAGCTATTTCTCCTGGTGGTTGTGCTAAGGTTTTTTAGGTGTTCATTTAGGGCACTAATGCCCACTTAAGCCACTAGTGTAATTCCCACTGCTGTCAAAAGTGTTACACTAGATACAGATGCACTAGAAACACAGGATAAACATATCACTGTCTGCTTATTTATGCATAGGCCTGCAGCTATGACTGCTTGTGAGACATTCTGATCTTCATGAATTTATTTTCACCCACCTCTCTGAGAGGCAGAGATATGTTTTCCTCTGGCCATGCTGATACTAAATACATGGACTGTTTTGCTTACATGGTAGAGTCATGGTAGAGTCAGATTTAGCTCTCCTGGGTTCCAGTACAGCACTTTAATCCCATTCTTCATTTTGTACTCAGCCTTATGAATTCCACCCCTTTGCAGCTGATCTGTCTTTGCATGACTCTTTTGGGCTGAACAGCAGGGAGAATTCCAGTGACAAACCTTGAGAGAGGTAATTTACTCCTAACACTTTTGAACTTCCTGTGAAACCCTTTACAAATCCCTTTACGGGATTTGCAAATCATTCTTGGAGGGGGTAAATAAATAAATAAATAACCAAAAGACCACCTCTTTCTTACCCTCTGTGGCTAGAGACCAACCCACTCTTGGCAGGATGAACAAGCCGAGATCCACTGCCATGGACCAAAAATGATGGGCAACATCTAACTATAAGAAGTCAGTCTTGGTAACTCAGTAGCAGTAAAGAGCTCAAAGAGAAGCACATGGTACTTAAGCAAAATTATTCACCTGGATCTTGTATGGCATGTAGAATATATTCTTCCTTTCTTTTCTACATTTGCTATCATGTGCCACCTCTATAAACGTATAGGATATAATTTCACATCCATTAAAACAAACAAATGAACAACACCCCCCCCCCCCAACCCCACCAGCTTTGCCCTATCCCTTTAGTTTTTAACCCTAGAGCTAATTTACGAGGGTACAGACTCCTAATTGCTCCTGTGGCCTTGCAAATACTGCATTTAAAAAAAAAAGAAAAATTAGCACATTCCAACACTTGATTTCTAGAGTAATTGCCCTAGCAATGGAGGCCTTGTCTCTTATTCTTTTAAATTGAAAATTACCACTAAGCATGCATTGCTTGTAGATAAAATAGTGAATGTGTGAGAGGTAACTGGAGGAGTAGCAGGAGTGATAAGGACTAGAAAAAGAACCATTACTGGTCATGTCACCACCTGCCGTAGAAGGTAGGACAATTTTCATACATCCATAGGCACATTTACAAGGCAGAATTTTCTGCCCACTTACTCTGTCTTGCTATATATCTCAGGGGAGAAAAGATTAAGTTTTATCCCTGAAGCTTAAATATATCCCTATATTTTCCATTACTTTTTTGGCCTTCCAATTATTCTAAGCCCTGGGTTCTTTCCTTCTACAAGGAGATAATTTTCACTAATGTCATATTTCTAAAAGAGCAGTGGTTCAATGGAGTTATTGTAGTGAGGCACAAGAAAAGACAAAAACATTAGATGTGGCTTGTTCTGTCTGATTAAAAACAACAAATATCTGTATTTAACTGTATAAAAGTTTCTTACTTTTGCCACTTACACCTTCTAGAGTTTTGTTTAAGTGATGTTGCCTTTTTTGTGGCTTTCCCTCCAGAAAGTGAGATCTATTCTTTTGTGCTAACGTAATTCTCCTTCAGCAAAAGTTGTGGAGTTATGTGTGTTTAAAAAGATAATGAAGAGTCCTGGTTCTGAAGCCTTTTGTGGGTCTTGTGCAATAACTGTGCCTATTCTCTGTACACATCAGTAAACAATTGTGCTTGGTCTCCCTGTACTCCTGAAATGTTGGATGTGTTTCTGTAATTGTCTTGATGTGTAATGAATTTAATGTCTCATAATTGCACTCCAGGGGATTAATACCACTATGCAGTCTAGGGACATCTTTTGATGATTAAAACTTCCTCATGCAAGTCCATATTTTATAGCAAAAGCAAGATGAATGTAAGTCTGTTGCTTCTTGAATGGCAGGTGAAACTGTTGAGGGGTTTTCAAAAGGGAGTGAGAATCAGTGCCCTCTC
This sequence comes from Haliaeetus albicilla, assembly GCF_947461875.1. Taxonomy (NCBI): domain Eukaryota; kingdom Metazoa; phylum Chordata; class Aves; order Accipitriformes; family Accipitridae; genus Haliaeetus; species Haliaeetus albicilla. The sequence continues at coordinate 39,913,535 of NC_091488.1, forward strand.
TTGGTTAGAAAAAAATATATAAAGCAGCCCTATGAGAGCGTTTATCAGTTCCCTCTGCTGGCTACAAAGCCCACAGCCAGATGAGCAGCTGTGTTTGCGGAGGCGAAGGTCTTAAGTTCTATTCCCAGTGCTGTGTGCATGCGGTAAACTGATGACTGTGGTGTCTGTGCACGTATGTGGACATCATTCTTTATAGGGTCTCATCAACAACTACACTGAGTTCAACATGAGGGCACTCAAAAATAATATGGAGTTCCTGGGAGGTAAGACACTTTCCACTTAAGATTTGAGAAGCATGCTAGCAGCTATGCCTTTCATAATACTACGCAGCTAGAGCATCCTTCTGTCATGCATCATATGCACACCTTGCTTGTTCCACCTCTTCAAGAAAAGTGTGTGTGTGTGTGTTCATTACACTCAGTTTAGAGACATCTGGCCAGTTATCGCAAATATTCTTGGCAATCCCAAATTGTAACACTTCAGAACGTCAGCTTCTGAGAACTCCACATTTGCAAAAAAAGAAATAAATGGTACCAACGAGAACGCTCCAACCTAAAAAAACCCCCACAAATCAAAACAAAACTGAGTAAGAACCTAACTAGTTCTTTTCCATTCTTGTAGTGAAAGGCCTGTATAATCTTGTTATGCAACTGGAGAAACAGGTCATACAATTTATGCAGTCACTCTGAAATAATGTTGAGATGAGAAAAATATACTACAAACTTAAGAAACAGTTTCTACTTTAAATAAATATTCATAGCACTAAAAATCACAAACTCCTGGGTCAGGTATGCCAGTTCACTTCAGCTCCCAGGAATCTATCACAGCAACATATAGGATACACATAACCTATCCTATTAAAGGGAGAATGAGTCAAAACTAACAGCTTGACATACTAGATATCAAAGGTATCTTAAAAGCCAGATTTTTGAAACATCTGCAGCATATGTTTCTTGCTAACTAAAAAATCAGCCACTCTTTCCAGACCAACATACTGCTGCATTCTTCTCTCTGAAAGCAAGAAGTGGACAGTAGCGCACTGTAGACTTGCATAGGGAACTTGAAGCAAAGCATTTGTCCATTTTTGCAATTGAAAATTCCAGAGAGCAAAACAAGTTTCTAACAAAACCCAGTGTTATGATGTGAAGCAGCAACACATATATATACCACACTACAGTCTCTGAAATGGAGATGCTTACATTGCCTCTCATTTACTCAATGTAATTTTCAAAGGGACAGAATGGATGATGGCACAGCCCCAGGGACACTTATACCAAATACAATCAACTTACCACTGAAGAAATCTAGCATTCAAGTCTGCTTACGCCAGCACATGACTTACCTCTAGTCTGCCCTTCCATTCTTCCCACCATGTGTGGAGCTCCAGTGAATGCAGAGTATCAGAACAAGGGTCTTTTATGTGGCTCAGAGAACAGAATTTCTCTTTCAGCTTGCCTTAAAAAAAAAAAAAAGAAAGAAAGAAAAAGGAAAAGAAGGTGTTCAGATATTTCCCAGTATTTCGTTGTAAATTAATTAGATTATATTAGTCCAACTCTCAGTTGATGGACATTAATATAAAACACACAACTGGGACCCTTGCTGGCAAATCTCAGCAAAAAGTCAACATGTAGTTACTTTAGGTCAAAGTCGAGCAATAAAAGCAGGCTTGTGAGAAAAGTTTATGTTGCCAGCATTGATACGTGTCACCTGTACTATAGGTAAAAAGGAAATAAGTGAAGAGTAGTTAAGCAAGTACATCCCACAAGCACTAGCATTCACACAAAACGTATTTTAGAAAATGAAGGAAAAAAGACAACACTCAGTACTTATTTCCTTTCAGTCAGTGGCTTGAATTGAATTTACCATAGTAGCACATCACATTGTTCGCTGCAGAAAAATGCAAAGCTTGGGCCTTTAGGAGTATGTCTCTTGTGCTTTACTGGTTCCAAAAATGTCAGTGCTTGTCAAAGTGTTTTTGAAATAAAACCAAAACCATGTTAATAAAATGAACTTTCCAAGACAATGCTGGCCAAAACTGATTCTTAGATTTCTTTTCAGTAATAAACTGCCTCTGTGGTTGCTGAGTTGATAGGGAAAAGGATTTAAAGGGCCAAAGCCAAGTTCTGGTTAACTTAAAGAGGGTAAAAAAAAGAGCTGTCAAACAGGGCACAAGCCCTCCAATGAATGGAAAGACTTTTGCTGAGGATGGACAGAGCTTAGTAGAATCCAGCTGTGCTTTCAAAAATGGCTGTAATCATTACTAGGCTCCACTTGAATGTATTTTGAGACTGGAATACTTGTTGTGGGTACTATTTCTGATATGCTGCTGTAGATTACTGGACAAGACTTGGTACTTTAATGTAGAACTCACAGGCTGAATGTCAGTTCACAGGAGCTACCCTGCCTATTTATTAAATAGTAATTCCCTACATGAATTAAAAAGGCAACAACTGGAAGGATTCTTTCCCATCCTATCCCAGCCTTCCAGATGAATAGCTCCAAAAATATGCTCCAGTGAAGGATGAAGGTGTTCATGATGAACTGAGTTCCTACTGTGCACACAAGTTGCGTGCAAGTCTGGGCAACGAGATCTCTGAACTGTTTTGCTGTATGTGCATATAGGTGCGGACGCAGCAGCAGTTTCTGTCTTCCACAGAAGGAAGTGGTGCAGTAGTTGGATGTTCTGTGCGTGTTGCAGGAATTCCTGCTCTCCTCCAGTTCCAACCAGCATAGCTCAGTTTAGGAGGTCTATGCAGTACAGTCCAAGCTGCCATTGCAAGGGTGTTTTCTTAGTTCTTATGCTTAGAACTCCTACAGGCTATTACTATCTTTTGGAGATCTGGGCATAATTTATTACATCAGGAAACATGGAAAAACATCTTAGGATTGCTCCCTAAGCTTGTGTAACTAGCCTCAGCTAAAAACATTGCTCATACTATCCTGGAAATAAAGAAAACTTTAGTTTTTACATGTGTTTAATATCCAAGCCTGATACTTGATTAAAGATTCATTTGCAGCAGTAAATTTTTTATTTTTGTACTGCTATAAAATTATCAGATGGCTTTTAAGTTGTAGTTTAAAGGAAATCCACTCATCTTAGCTGTCTTTTGTTATGTTACCTTCATTGCATCTCATTTTTAAGTTGCTCTTAAGCAGCTAGTTGCAAATACTCAGTACCTAAAATCCAAGCTACCAGTTAGTTTTAGCATGTGATTCTTATGGTGTATCTCTGTTCCACAGTCAAGGCAAGAGAGCTCTTAGATTCAAATTTCAAGGACAAAAACTACCTTTCACTGAGTTCAGAATTCACTTGCAATGAATATTTTATATTATTCTTTTGAAACACCTTATTTTCAACATCACATCTGTCACTCGTATGCTGAACGCTCTCAAGAACTCAGGACTATGAAACACAAGCAAAACAAATTAAATTTGTGACTGCTCAGAGACATCTTCTCTGCTACATGTGCTTTCAACTTTCTACTGTTTACCTCATGAAAACAAGTATTTAAAAAATAAATGAACAGAAATCTACTGTATTTTCAATACTCCATTCATCAAGCATATTTTGGGAGCTGGAATTTTAGCTTGGTGGACACTCATAACATACAGCCTTATCCTTCAAAATAACAGCCGCATCCATGAGACTGAGAGCGGCTCCCTCAACTCTCACCAAAGCTGAAGCTAACTGAAGAAGTAAATTGGCGCTTTCTGGGGGCACTCAGCACCACAGACTTCAGCTCAGGGCGCAGCAACCATTCCTTCCCAGCTTCTTCCCCCCCGCCATCCAAGATGATGAGGAGAAACATTTTTGCTTGCTCAGCTGCTTATAAGTCTTTTGAGAGTAAAGGAAAACATGAAATGTTGTACCTGGTGGCCAAAAGCTGTCGAGATAGCAGGGGTTTGTGTCAGCGGGTTCAATTTAGTGACCCTTTAGTTGTTAAAAAAACAAAACCCGAACCGACGGAACCCCCATTTTGGTTTAAAACACCGTAACACAAGCGGCCGTTAAGCACCTGCGTCCCACAGAGCCTACACGGAGTTGAATCGCTGAAGAGGCCGCGCCGCACCGCCTCAGCCGCGAGCCACCCTCGGGGCTCCGCCCCGCCCGCTCGGCGGCCGTTACCCGCCAGTAACGGTCACGGCGCGAGCCCGCCCCCCGCCCGGCCGCGCTGTCGCCGCCACAGCCCTGAAGGAAGGCGCCATCACCCGGCGGGGCGGTGACAGCTCGCCCTCGGCGGGCCGCGGGGCAGCCGCGGTTAGGGGCCCCTCGTCAGTCAGGCCGGCCCCGTCACGTCGGGGTACCATCTCCCGCCTCGCGTTGTGGCTCTGTGCTTCTGCCCGGCTCCAACGTTAACGCCATTTCTGCACATAGGCCGTCAGAGAAGGGACTCAAAGCCTGCACCTCCCATTCCCAAAGGAGAGGCAAGGGTTGAGGAGACCAGAAACTCCCCACAGCCCAGTCAGCTGAGGAGCATTTATGGAAACACAATGCATTTGAGGTTTCTTGGGTTTTGGATATACAGCCCGGGGGCTTCACTTCTGCGTGCCAGCCCTCCGTGCCCCTTTGAGAAGGATCTGGGTAGCATTAGCTCGCGCAGATGCGGACAGTGCTGGAAGGCCAAAAATGAGGGGGGCAGAGGGGGGGCTCCACTCTGCTGGAAAGAAAATGTCGCATCCTGTGAGGGGAAGCTGCTCGGAAAGAGAAGGCTGCTCCAGCATGCACCACAGGAGGTTCAGGACCTTTCAGATTTCCCCATCTGGAGGCAAAATTGAGGCCACTGTAAGTTAAAAGAAAAAAAAAAAAGTCCATTTTGAAGTTAAGGTTCTTTGGTCTTAAAAAACCAAAAAAAGCCCATCTGCAAAAAATACTACTGTATATGGGTATCTAGTATAAGGAGAGTAACCAGTCGTGTAAAGTTGAAATTCTAAAACTCCAAAACTCCCCCCAAAATACCAAACGCTTGGGCAGGATATGAGGAAAGAAATAATCATGTGAGGAAGGAAAATGATAAAACTACTGTACTCAACAGGCAGGGAGTTCAGAAGGCTGAATGGAACAGCTTTATCCTTTCTTTCCAATGTATTCTCCCCACCCCAGTTTGTGTAACACAAAGGTTTTTCAGGGTGAGTCTTTTTGATCTATGAGTTACATCCCCCAGCATGGCAGAGCCCTGATTTATGATCAAGTGTTTAAGGCAAACAGAGAGCAGCAGCTCCTGAACCTGAAGGCTTGTAAATTGTACACAGAGCAAAGCTGACTCCTGGGCTCCTGCTCCAGTCCCTTTAACACACTCTTGGTTACACAAATGATCGGTATGTCTGGAAAGATATTATACTACAAAACACTTCACCTCCCTCTCCTGGCTGCAGAAGCATCCAAGAACTTCACATACAGTAGATTAATGAATGTATCCTTACAAGCACCCTGGCAACATCACTCTCATTTTAGAGGAAATTGAGGCACAGAGAAAGTTGCTGGTGTAGCATTTCAAGAGATTGCTCCTGGCGAAATTCACAAGTGTCTTCCTGTCACGATGGGGGCTAGTTGGAGAGCTTGGTTCCCATCCGGGCACCTCAATGAGAACCAGATTTTCATGAGTGCTCAGCACCCAGTAGCTCTCGCAATGACACTCACAGCCAAATTTTCTGAAAAGTTCCTTTGATCATCTGGCTGCTGCCTCAGTGGAAGTGGAGAGCTTTTGAAAAATCTGATCCTGTTTGTGGGTGCTGAGCACTTTTCAAAATTCTTGCTTAAGTGACCTGGCCAAGGATACAGACTAAAATCTGAGCAGAACCCACTTTGCCTAATCCCTAGGCCAGTGATTTAACCACAGGCGTATCCTTCCATCTTCAGCAAAGAAAGAATAGACACTAGTTGGGGCAGGAACCAAAATGCCAAATAATTGCCAGTACCCATGCCTGCCAAGAAAAATGCCCGGATACTTGTGGGCAAACCAGACAGCCACATTTTGGTACTTTCCTGAGAAAGGATTATTTCTAGTAGCAGTGCCAGAGTCTGGCAACCTGGATTATGCTCTTTCCAGATGTACCTATTTCTTTCTGGGCTAAAACTCTTGCGAACATGCCCTCACACAGGCACACCTTCCCCACTCTTCAGAAAAAAGCAGCAGCTATCCAAACACTGTGCTGTCTCCATTATCCTTAGAGAGCCAGGCACGCTTGGGCAAGACAACACTATTTTGTGTAATGATTAAGAAGCAGTGGTCGCGTCAGTGAAGATTCTTGTTTTCATTGAATATTTCATTCATTTCTGAACATAAGCAACCACTTAGCTACAGTTGTGCTAGATGCAGAGGAGGAAACGCATGCTATTCTTGGCTGGACTTTACCTCTGGGAAGCAGCAGCCTCCTTATAGCAGCCTCTGTAAGCTGCATGATTTAGCTACATTAGAGATTGTCCTGAACCTCAAGGAAGGACCTGCCTCCAGATTCTGAGTACCCCAAAGTGTGAATGTATGCAAAACCCCCAAAACCCAGCCTGGATCCTGTATTTTGTGGTCTGTTTGTGTGTGGCCCATTTGAAAATTACAGTTTCCAAAGCCATGAGCTCAAGGCTAGCTTAGAAATTCCTCTCCAAACTGACCATATCTATTCAACTGCCACTCGAGGTGCTGCTGTGTCACTCGGCATCAACTTGTTGGATTGTCTATCACAGGACTCCACCTCAGAGTCCAGCTTTCATTAAGCTCCATCTCACTTCTGTCACCAGCTTTCAGACCATGTCCTGAGGCAGTATCTGACCAGTCTGGTAATAGAAAGATGAGGCACCCAGTCACTAGGGCGTTTTAAGGGAGCATAGATATCACATGATAACTATTGAATGAAAATGTTTACAGAAAAATAGTTTTGTAAAACAGCTCAGACTAAGCTGTGGCTGAGGGTTGAGCTCAAGCTATATAAGCCAAAAAATGCAGCTGTATCTTTTCTAGCTACAGCTAGAAACAGCTAAGTGTACTGGAAAAACCGTGGGGGGGGGGTGTGCAGAGACGTACTCTCTTAACAGGGGATTACACCTAAAAGCAAGCATGAACATGTTTTCTGCTCTGTTTTGTCTATACCTGTAATAACACAAGGAAAGTGATAGCTGTGATTTGTGCTTTAATTGTTGAATGACAGTGCTTTCACTTGATTCTGACATCTGCTGCAGTAATTATCGTAATAACAACTCTAGTCAGAACCTGGACTTTGGAGCGATACCCCAGTCAAATATTACAGCCTCAGCTTTACAAACAGAAAAACTGAGGCAGAAAGGGGTAAGGTCATGCAGCTTGTTTATGCAGACAGTTAATTGCACATGCTTTAATGTACCTTGTGACCTAAAAAGTTATAGGGAATATCACTAGAGGAACTTGGATTATTATTAGTAATTTTTGTGGGCCTTCATGTTTTTGTCGGCAAATTTGTAACTACAACTTTTGCCTTTTTCCACATCTTGCAGATTTTTGTTTATTTATTTTTAATTCTCTTGTCCTGTCCTTGGAAGAAGCCAAGGCATTTCTGTGGAAAAGCTGGGGTCTACTGAGGGCCCAGGTCAAGAAGTCTGTCTTGGGTGTCATCTCCTCTGAACTCAGAAACAAGCAACAGTTCAAAAGGGGTCTTAGTTTGGAGAGTAGCAAGGTCATCGGGACACAGCCTTCTGGTAAAGGACTGCGAGATGTGAGGCTGGAGCAGAGGTATCAGAAAGGGCCTATGGAAAAGGCTGGCAGGTTTGACAGTCCAGCCTGATGTGCCTTTGAAGCAGAGCAAACAGGCATTCCAGTGCTAGCAGAAAAGGGTGCCAACATTGATAAAGGTTGATTTGCAGAAGATTGACCGTTCTGTGCAATTGCCTTACTCTGGAACCAAGGTCTTCTACTGTAAGGCTGTTGCATTTTCCTTCTAGGCTTAAATACCCTAGCACTAACTTTTCCACCTGGTCTTAAGTGTAGTTTGGGGCTTGTGTCTTTGGTATTAACAAGGTAATACAGAGACTTAAAGGTGGCATACTCAACTCCTAGGTAATCAGTCTCATTATGAGATATTGTTACTCTGGGAAGGTTATGTTTCTGTCTTAATTTTGTCTAGAAATGCACTCCAAGAAATGAGAGATGTTTCCTTTTACAACTAATGCTTGTGCTTTCACCAAAGAGCTGTACTTATGAATTGACATATTCTGAGAAAAAGTTTTGCTTAGAAGTTCCTGCGTATTTCTTTGAGAAATAATTGGAATCACTTACTAAGTATAATCACTTAAAAGTGGAAAAAAGTTCCACTTTCAGGAGAGGACAGTCAGCATTTCCCAAATCATTCTTCTCTTTGTGCCCATGAAAATGGCCACTTGAAATCACTGCCTTGAATCTCTTGAAATCACTGACATAGGTCTTACAAGAACTTGGGTCTCATTCTTAACCCAGACAAGCATTAGAGAAAACTGTACTTCTACAAACTACACAATTCAGCCTACCTAAACAGAGAAGTTTTCCAGCCTTTACAGATTCACCCATGACAAAGCAAAACACCTTCCAAGCCTGGCTGAATTTACACAACTAAATAAATCACTTTTAAAGTGTTTAAATGTCATTGTGAGAGTGAAAAGATGAAATGTGCTGTATATCATCTCTACAAAACCAGAAGTATATTATATTATAAATAAACAGAGTTTGCTTGGTATTAGGGACATAGGAAATTCCATTCAAGAACAGACAAATGGCACATCTTGTCTGGTATCCTGCATCTGGCACAGGCCTATAACAGATGCTTAAAATACTTGGCTCTGTTGGTCCCACAGCCTCCCCTGTCCCACCTACCACCAATGTTATAAATCACTCAGTTTTCCTAACCTCTGGTGAGAGTCTCTTTCCTGCTCACTTGTATAATATGGGAGGTGGAAGCACAGGCCAGGGGAATACTTATCCACAGTGGCTGGTACCGAATTTGTCTGAACTGTGGTTCTGACTGTTTCAGAACATAAATGGTATTACTGCCTGTATTGCCTGTGTAGCCAAACAAAGCAACACATAGGTGAGGACTATGCTTAGCTCCAGAGAAAGGGGGAAATAAACCCCTTCTCACCCTCAGTTGCACATAGCCAGCAAGTGTAACTACCACTAGCCTATTATTAATCAGCTGCCCTCTTTCTATCAAGGCACTGCCACCTAATGCTCCCTACTACTCAATGACATATATATCCTGGTGTGGCTTTCTTAGTAACTTCTATAGTTTAATGCATGATGACTGAAAATTAAATGAGTTTATTGTCTATTAAGAAGAGTTCACTTTTGTCCTTATTCCAGAGGTTATCAAAACACGGTTCATCTACCCAAGCAGGACACATAATGCAGGTTCTCCTCTTTAGTTGCCTGGTGCTTATAGCCATTTTTGCTAGTGTGATATGCCTGCACCCAACAAAACTTTCTCCCTTACTAGAAATGTACTTCCCACAGACCATATCCCTTTATTTTCTACAATCTCATTCATAACCAACATGAAATTCAATTCAATGGCACAATCTGTTAAGGGCCTCTAAAACAGACAAATGAAAAATCCAAACCTTTCCATTTGAAAAGTTAAAGTTTTAAAACCCCTTTATATTAATTACATTACACCCTCCTTGTATTCCCCTATGAAATACAACAGGATTTTTAAAAGGCTAAAGAGAACTTATGACTATAGGTAACTACCACATCAGGTCCTTTCACATGTCATCTTCCAGAAACAACAGAAAGAGAAGGGTAGCTACAGATATTATGACACGTCATGTCTAAGCTATATTGTTAAAAAATTTAATTTGAAGGAAAAAAGTTAGTGTCCCTCAGTTTGAGCATATTATCTCTACAGTAGCTGAATGCTCTTAGGGAATGACCTAATAAATCTTTACATATTAGTAAGGGGAAGCTGAATCCTGATGGTGTGCCTCAGCTGTCAGATATAGTTTCAGATGTCAGCTTTGTCCATGCTCAAGGATTTTTCTGATTTTGGTTCCATCCTACTGAATATAACATTGTGTCAAAGGTCCAAATCTAGAGAAGACCTTGGATCTAGCTACCCCAAATTTGTATCCACAAAGAACAAGGCTTTGCAGTATCAATCTGCTTGAAAGAATGGACACATTAAAGCTACTACAGTACCTTGTAGAAGTTTGCATCCTTTAACATATTCCAAATCAACCATACATTGAGGGATGGCCAGGCTCAATATTAGCAGGAGCTGTATGACTTTCTGCACTTCTCTCCTGTTGTACAAGAGGAATGACTTTCAGAATATCCATCTTATTTCAGTCAGGAACAGAAGTAGAGGTTTTTCAAGGGAGACAAATGAGTCAGCCACTTGTTCCAAATAAATAGAAATGGTGTTCCAAGTTTCCTAGACAGCCTTAAAAACTACATAGAGCAATTCAGCAGCTTAATATATTGTGTTCTACACCTCACATTTAAGAGGACGCAAAATCACATTCTTTTTATTCCAGATAACAGTTGGTTTACCCACAGCAGTTCAAAGCAATCTCATTTTGTCTCTGTCCTTGAAATACATGCTACTCATCTTGCTTATGCCATTCCCAAAAACAAAAGTAGCACTCTTCAGAGTAAAGAGCAGCAGCTGAGGTTCCCAGACTGCCACAGGTATCCTAAATAATACTGAACTAAGTGTCTTAATCTCCGTGATTGCATTTGCCCATTTGTATAACGAGGGTGTTAATATTTTGCTTTCTGAGGAGGAATATTGTAAACCTTAATTAATATATCAGTGACAAAAAAGGCATGAGTTACAACTTTAACTGTACTGTAAAATAAAACACCTATGTGGATAATTATAAGGAGATATATAAAACTATAAAAATAATTTCTTTACTGCAAACCTTGCCTTAACAAGAAACATAACTCCTTCCTCCCTCAAGAAAGCTAAATACACTGACTCATGTCTTTGTTTAAGCGTCATGGTAAATTTGTTCTTTTATAATGTGTAGTAGTTTAGCTTTGAACTTTTGATTTTTGGAAAAGGCAGAGCGGAAAAATGTTTTCATGGGAGAGGAGTGCACATTCCAGAGCTGTCGACTGTTATTTATGAGGGGAGAATAAAAAAAAAACACAACCTACTTAGGTTTTAGGCTTTAGTTGATGCAATTTGTTGTTGTCTGGTATTGTGTGATAAACCAAAGATTTACACTGTACAGTGAAATATTTCCATTTTCTCTCTCATTTTTCCAGCTTTTGCTTGTTCAAAACTCTGAACAAGCTTGAAACTGACTGCCATTGAGGAGAGAAAAGTTAGCTTTGTACAAACAGAAATAGTGATCCTCTGTAATATACAAAGTAGTCCAAAGATAAAATAACTCACAGTTTACTGTGAATTATAACGCTACACACAAGCATGATGTGGGAGTGCAGACAATATTACTCATAAAAACGTGATCCCTTCATGGTGTCTTTGTAACCCAAGCAACATTTTTAAACACAATTTTCCTGTGCTGTTTCATGTTTATTTAATGTATTAACATTTGATTACCTAAACAAATTATTAAAATAGGAAAATAAAATAAACTTTATGCAGCTTATTTATTCAGTAAAATAAAAAAATATTTCTCTGCTGTCCTGCATAATTTGAAGAATTTTAATGTACATGCTTTCTTTCCTTCTCTTTCTAGAAAGAGAAGAAAATGCAGATTGTCAGAATCCTTCAAATTTGATACTCAGCACTGTTGTGATCTCTTCATTACTGGACGTTAAGTCTGGATATCAGAACTGGTTCAGTGAAGTACTCTCCTATTAAGTTGAGGTAATTTTCTTCCTAACAATTCAATTGTTTAAAGCATTACAAAAGGTGTCCTCCCACCCCCCTATTCCCTGCTAATAAAAACATTTCTGGGCAGGACATTATACTGTGCAATATAGCATCAGCTGATGTGAAAGACATGAGAACTGATGCTTTTGCTAACAGGCAGGGAGATCCAGGCGCCATTTATTAATAAATAATGTGTTCTTGCTAAATTTATAAGATGACCACACTGAATTGGGTTTGGAAAGCAATTGCAAGTGTCAGCTCCTTTCCCTTTATAGAAGGAATAGTGACATGATAGATGCAACATCCTGGATTCATGGCCTGTTAAAAGACTACTGTACAACCATTATGGATATGTCAGAGACTGCATTCTTTGCTGCACTGGCATTAAGAGCTAAAGTCATTGAGGATAGAGAGCATAATTAATGAAAAAGTCTAATGCTGAAACAATGCAATTAACAAGTCTTTCAAAGTTTCATTTCCTGGGGGAAATTATTGCCATTGAAAAGGATCTATCTTGTAAAAAATCTTAACAAAGGCTAGAAACTACATGAAAATACCAGCCCCAAGCCAGAGATGAGGAGAGAACTTCTTAATTCACAAAGCCAGAAGATGTCAGGGTATTATTCTGAGAGAGGGAGGCTTTGCCAAGGTCATCAACTGCTTTTCAGACACACATTGAGATATGTTTCTACTTAGTGTGATGGGCATCCATACAGTAGGTTATTTCATAAATATTGTTCACTCAGCATGAAAAACTGCATTTATGAAGGCCTACCAGTCACTGGTTAATAGTGTTATGTCTTCCTTCAAGAACAGAACTGCACAAATTGCAGGCCTGATGTAGTCACAGTATGTTATAGGAACGTGTAATTTAGGATGCAGATGGGAAGGCAGTCAGTTGCAGAACTGTATTCCAAAAGAAAAAAAAGCAGGTGGCTCTGAGGCTGGCCACTGCCCCATAAGGATGTGGAGATGCAATTAATTTCAAAACTAAGGTACACAGAAAACATTTTCAGAAAGTTTTCTGCCCTCACACAGCTTTAATATATCCCCTCATTTCTTGGTATATCATTAATCAAGCTACTGTCAGTTTTCTCTCCGTCGCCCTAATAGAATTGCACATCTTTCACGGTATGTTAACCTGAATCTTAAAGAAGCTGCAGTTTTATTTTGTAGCTTCCTCTTCTCCCCAGTTAAAAAAAAAGCTTCTAGAAATACACACCAATACTGAATCAGAAAAACATGGTTAATGTAATAAATCTTATCTAAAGCAATTAATTCAAGTGGGTTATTGTATAATCACGATGGCAGGCAAGAGGAAAAGAAAAAAATAAATACAGAGATAGGTGCACAGGAAGATCAGTTAGGGGATAGATATATTCTTATTATTATATCTAACAAAGCTACCTCAGGCTCCACATTTGCTTTTGAAGTAATGGAATTCTGTTACAAGACAGTAACCAACGTGGCACATAATTCTTTAAGGTCATTTAAAGCCTGCCTGTTAAACAAACATTACTCTGATTCCTCCCCACCCCCCTTTCCCCCCCCAAGGATTCATAATATTTCCTGTATACTTTCAGCAATTTTTGTCCTATCTGTCTCCTAAACTATCATTCTGAACCACTGAGAAATTGTTTGCCTAAAACCAGAACTCTGTTTTCAATACCTTTCTGTTATTAATATTCCTTAAGTTACACTTCAGCTTCCAATCAAGGTTTGCTGCAACAGTTTCTCTTTTGAGGCAAGTCCACTGTAGGGTACCTTGGATCTCAGCTAGAATGCACAGTATGTCATGTGAACAGTAAAAAACAATATAGCTCAACTTTCCCAAAGTAGGTTGAATCAGGAGTTTTAAGGATAATCAAAACCATATTTTTACTAGCAAGCAGAGCCAATAAGTCATTGAAGCTATGTAAATATATTCATACCCACATTGCACTTCATTATAAAAAGAATCTCACACCCAGGAACACAAAAATTCTTTCTGTGGAATACTGAATAATTGTGGAACAAATAATAAATGGAAGAATACACTGATCTTTGCATGAGAATTGCATCATAAAAAGGATCCCAGTAAAACAAGCTGAATCTTCAGACTTTTATAAGCTTTTTATGACTTTTTTAGCAGACATTGGAAAACTTGAAGGACTTTGTACAGAGCAGTATTATTTACAGGAGAAGTATTTATTGCTTACATTCTTTAAGTGAAATTTATGTATGATTTCATACACAAATACATGTAAGCATGCAAGTGTATGTATGTTTTTAGCAAAGTCTGTTACTAAATATTTTGGACCAGCTTACAGTCTTCAGTAATGCCAATAGATAGGTCCTAGTCAGTTTAATATTTTATGTCAGCAAGTTATTCTACATGTGAGAATACATCTGTGTAAATGCAATAGTATATTTCTTATAGATGTTATTTATGTGTATGTGTCTTTACATGACTTGTGTCTAGACCCAATCTGGATTTAGCCTGCTGTCACTGACAACAGAATATAAATCTTTGCATGTTTCCTCTCGTTGAACTATTTTTTTTCTTTTTTTTTTTTTTTTTTTAAATATTGGCTTTCTTTACACTGCTAACTACAAAGGCTGATTTATCAATATTAGTGGAAGTTATCTGAACAGCAGCCAACATAGAACACAGAGTCAATAGCAATGATTCATAGCATTTTTTAGTTTGTTGTGGGTTTTTTTTAATGCTTAGAGCCCATATAGGCAAGAAACTATTTCCCATACTGCGAGATGGAAATATTGCTCACCCCTTTGTAGAATATAAAGCTGAGAAGTGAAACTGAAGCGATTTAGTCAAAACTAAACACTTTCCTCATCTCAGAAAGGTAGCACTGTGCAGTTCAGCCCAATTGTGGCTACCTGAAAAAGGGAAGAAATTGAGCACCTATGCCTGAAATCACACATTTTTAAGTTGTTCTAACCACAGCATAGGCACAGCTAAACTGAATGATTTCACCATCCTGAGTTATTTCCCACGTTCCTTTGTTTCTCCAGTAATGTAAAAAAATGCAGGAACTGGGAAGTCATATGATCTGCAGGAAAGAGAATATTGTGGTTTCTAAGAAAAATATTTATTACCAAGCAAGCTATTTTGATTTATTAAATGATAGCTTCCCATCATAGTGTTTTTTGATATGGTGCTTGAAACCACAATCGTTGTATAAAGCCAGGACTTTATTTGTTTAAAGGCATCCACTAGTGTTTTTCTTAATAGAAATATCAGTTCACGACAATGCCAGGTTCATAGAAGCTCATCCAGGAATAAACTCTTGAAAAAAAGTTTTTTTCCTAGAGTGTCCATTAAGCCAGTGCAGGCACCATGTCTCACTGCTAGTCTTCTAACATTAGATTTATAGGATGTTATAATTAACAACAGGTGATGGGCAGTACTACATGCACAGCAAGCTAAGTAAAAAGACTGGCAGCTCAAGAGCCACTTGTGAATCATCAAAACTTTTCCCTGGATAAACTCAGTAGTAAGCCTGGTAGGCTTTCTGGCAGTTGTTTGGATTGGGGGTTTTTTGGTTTGTTTGTTGGGTTTTGGGGTTTTGTTGTTGTTGTTTTAAATTCCACCACCCACCCCCTCTTTCTCTTTTTCATGTCAAAGATTAGGGACCATCTGTCTGTTTTTACAGTTATGTAGCTTTTCTGCTTCTATGTTTATCTGTCTATAAAATGAGACAAATTATTCTTCCCTACTCAGAGAGGACTTCTTGGAGGATTACAGACAAGTCCACAGACAACATTTTTAAATTATGCAGATTTTTAAGAGACACTTGTGTCTTTGTTATTCCAGCTCTCTCAAATTCTCATTCTGTACAAATAACACAAAAGAAAAGGTTCAAAACATATACAGCCTCCACATCAATTTTAAGAAAAGCAGTTCTTTAGCTTAGGACTGAAAAGGAGGGAGGAAGACACTGAAAAACATGTATCAGCAAAACAAAAATATGTCCCAAATGAGTTTTCATTTGCATAGTTAAACAAATACCTTTTTTTTTTCTTCTGCCATTGTGAGAATACAAGTGAGGCAAGGTATGTTGGAAAAGGCAATGGTTTTCTTTAACCAAGTGAACAAGGACTTGTATCCCAAATCTACCAATAGATCCAACTTCTGTGAATCATTTCCAATGTACTAACCTGATGTGATCATGATATTCACAAGTTAATTTCATGTCATAACATAATGATTATAACAAATGAGTATTTTTTTAAATAAAAAAACACTTCTGTTTTGGATAATTGGCTACATATCCTCATTGACATTAGTAAATACTTTAAATGTATTAACTGGTAGGAAGATGTAAATAGGAATGCTCAAAGGAAAAAAAATTTTTTAAAAAAATCAGTATTTGTACTATAGAAAGGACTGGAGATTTTTTATGGATACATCCCATACTCTTGCCAATATAGTTCCCTGAGTTCTTCTACCAATTACCTTGATACATTAAATTAATTTATACTAAAGCCCTTTCAGACTGTTTCTTCCCTCCTTTTATCCACCCCAAAATATACTTGAATCAGTAACCTTACAGTTCTTAACATTACTATATTAGAGACCAATGACTACTATTCTAGCTTTATGTTACCAGGCTGCCAACAGGAACACATGCTGCTAAAAGCTTGAGTTCTTACAGTGTAGTGAGCTAACATGCTCTGAGAACTCTCTTCACATTGACTGTGGAAAAACATGTTCATTTTTTCCTGAGCTTATGGGATTACTGTAGGGCTGGACTGGATATTAGTACCCGAGAGAACCTGGGCTGTGATGACACTATATAGCTTTGCATATACTAACACATATACATGCACTTCTATAACAGAAAGTGATCAGTTTTAATGCCTGTCCTTTGCTTGTGATTGTACAATTGGATCACTTGTCTCAAATCCACCAGTGAACATTAAATTGTACGTTTAGTCAGCACAACCCAAACCAGTACTAATTTTTTAGGTAACATTGTGTTAACTTCATTGTGAACCAGAGTCTCAACTGATTTTCTTACACTACTTTATTGTAGAGTGGTAACTATAAAGTGAGATGGTTGCAATGGTGAATTTATCCTGCTTGTTGCAGACTTTGCACTTCATTAAAATTCACATAGCAGTGCTTATCTATAGCAGAGACACAAAGTTGCCCAGGGGAACACTTGTTACTCTGGGTAATTAATCAGAGGTGATGGGAAATTTTTCTTAGTGTTCTTGATAATCTCTAGGGCATCATCCAACTGTGAAATTTTGGCCTCACTGAAGTGGAAAGCTAGTTTCATCAGTAACTAGAATAGGCCAAGACATTTCTCACAAAGCACTTAACGACCTGGTGTCATCTGGCAAAGTTTCTCTGTGTAGCCTTTTTTCAGAGCTGGAGAAATAGTTCATTTCTATCAAATATTTCATATGCATACATAACAAGCCCCTTGTTTTGGTAATCATAGGCACATTTTAAGGAAGGTTCTACATATTCTTTAGGGTAAATACATTTTTAAAGGGCTTGAATCTATACTCAAAAAAAGTCTCTCAGCTCAGCAAACTTGAAATCACATCCTCAATAGGAAATTTGTGGTTTTGCATGGGCAGGGAGAGAGTACAGAAGACTGTCAAAATGCTTGGAGATTCAAGCACATAGCTTGAAACAGCCTGAAGGCTTCCACTTTCTAGAGCGAGCCTTGCCTCAAAGAAAATTTTTTTGTAAAAAAGAGAAATGCTTCCTCCATCAGATGCCCAAATTTAGGGATATGTTCCTCAAAAGAATAATCACTTTAAAAAAAACCCTTCATCCAATAACATTTTATTTTTATGGCAGCTAGGCATAGATTTTAAAATTTGTATATGTAGAGACCAAATGGAGGTGTGCTTTTCTTATTGAAGTGCTTCAGGATAGTTAAACTTTTGCTGCACAAAAGTAGTACAGTACGGGTTTTAAAAAGACTGAAAATATTTCTAATTCAAAAGAAGAACCCTCCCCAACCCAAAGAACTATTCAAATATCCAAGCACAAAATAGAGCCAGTTTTCTTAGAGAAAGTTCAGTGATTTAGACAAATGTTAAACCAAGTTGAAACCAACTCAGCAATTTTATTTCCTCTATTCAGCTTTTTCAGGTGTGACTTTATTAATACTGAGTCCAAAAGAGGAATTAGCACTTATTTCACATTTTAATCAACTATTCATTAGTTTAGCTATCCTTGACCTAGAAGCAATATTTTTCCCAGGTACATCTATTTAAAACAACATTATTTTAAGAGATACAAAATAAATGAATCATGAAAAGTTATGGCATATGGGAAAGAAGTTTACAGGCTAAATTAAGATTTGACTGATGTTTCATTTAAGTGTTGCTACAACATACAAAACTGCTGAACTCAGATATTGATGGACAGGTTTACCCAAGGTCACAAAGGGAACTGCAAGCTTCTTATTCCTTTTTTTGATTGACCCCTGGCTCACAGTAAATTTGTCTTGATTAAGAACATACTGTGTTACTGCTGAATGCTCTTGTTTTGAGTGCATCGTACTAGTTTCACTGTAGCAGGAGCTAACTGAATGCTTTTCTCAAATTACTTAGCATCATGAATTCTAGCATGGACATTTCAAAAGATTTATTTCTCATTGTGATGATTAACTCAAGTTCTCCATAATAGATTCACAAAGGGATTAGCAATTTTATGAGTTTATCAAAAGTAACTGTCTCTCAGCATTAATTGTAGCCTTGAAAGTCTATCATAAGTCATTGTAATATCTCAGATCTGAAAGAGAGCCCTTCTTTACAAGTAGATACTTAGATGGATGTAGTTTCTTAATACTGTTTCTTCTAAATGAAAGTTAATGCTGGTATTTTGCTTTTAGCCTGAGCTATCTTACTTATTGAGTAATTTATAAAACAAGACATTTCTGGGGTCAAGTTACCATGTGTGCCAAGAAGGTCTACATTTCAGTGGAGGACTTGTACCCGCATTATTCAAGCATGTAACTGCCAGTGAATAGTTCCACTGAACAGGAGTCAGGCCACCCACTGCTTGTGTAAGTCCAAGTACAAGTTTTATTTGTGTGCCTCAATTCCTGTTTGTGAAAACACGCTGATGATACACTCCTTAGCACAGGAGTTGGGATGATAAACTGATTACTGTTTGTGAAGTAATGACATGCTGAAGGCTGCTTAGGAATACTCATTGAACTCAAGGATAGAGCTATACAAATTCTGTCTTAAAGAACTTACAATCTTGGTACTTGAGATGTTCACATTGCTTACCTGATCTGTTTAAATGTCCTGTGATGCTGATTCAAAGCAGCTTACAGCTACCTCAGTCAGTGGACTGACAGTAGTTAAAGTGAATCTTTTATGTAATAACTTTCACACTGGGGACAGATTTAAGTATCTGCTCATACATAAAAGAAAGACGCAATAAAACATTTCAAGAAATCAAAAGTCATATAGAAAAAATACGAACTATGCTATATTTGGGCTATAGGAATAAGGGATGGGAAAAATGAGGGCTCTTTGCACAAGTAAATTATCTTAAAACTTGTAGGTGAATGGCACAACACAGAAACCAGGCCTTTAACAAACTCTGCTCATGCTAACTCACATCCGTAGACATATTGAAACACTTGCTGTCACTATATCAGGAAAAATCTGTGGTAGCGAGGGAATGAAGGAATTTACATCATCAAGGCTTGTCAAAGATTATTATCCAAAATTTACAGGTTTACTTGCAGAGAATTACTAATACCACCAGGAACTTAAATATGACCAAAAACTCCACAGACATACACTGTAGAAACCAGCTGTAACTATTCATGTTTGCCTGAGCTTAGCTCTACACCTAGCATGTCACAATTCTGGAAAGCAGAACAGGTTACAGGAAAGGTCAGAATTTGTTGAGCCTTAGGACTGATGGATTAGAAGTAAGAAAAAGAGCAGCTAGAGAGATCTGGATTATTCCTAGACTTAGACAAGTTAAAGATGGAAAATAATTTGATCATCCAGCCCATTTTCCTGCCAACGCAGTATTGTTCCCTGCAGTACATTTTCTAGTGCTTGGTTCTTAAAGTCCCTTGAGAAGGGAGATTCCAGCGTTTCCTTTGGACACATCCTGGCACACTCTGTCAGGGAGGTTTTTCCTCCCTCTGTTCAGCCAAGCATTTCCTGTCTCTTCTTATTTCCTCTTCCACTCAAGAGTTGTTCCTCCTCCTTGGTGCCAGGGCTTTTCAGGAATCCAGAGGGGACACTCCGCCGACAGGAACAGATATTCCCAGAATAAGATATCGCACAGCATGGAAGTCTATAGCAGACAATTTTAGGAGAACATTCTAGTAGCCTCCTTTTGTTCACTGCTCTTTGTGTGCCAGATGGGAAGAATGCATTTGAAAGGCACTTAGCCACCTTTGAACATTTTTAATATGATAATTCTTCAGTATGAACTTCAGGGAGAGTATCTGTTAAAACCAAAGCTTGACTGCCTCAGATCAGGTTAGAAGGACTGCTGAAAGAACATCCTGCAGTGAACAGGAAGTTCACCATACACCATGTCACTAGTGATTTGTCCCTTTAAATAAGTGGACATAAGAAAGAGGCCTGAAGAAAGAGCAGAAAAATATGGAGATGTTCTTGACCCAGTGGTGACTGAATACAAAACTATCTGTGCTGTATGAAAGTACTCAGGACAGTATCACATATAGGTACAATATTCACATGCAACAATTACAGTCATGCTATAGATGTGGTAGCCCACATCAACTCATTCCA
Organism: Haliaeetus albicilla; assembly: GCF_947461875.1. Lineage (NCBI taxonomy): Eukaryota > Metazoa > Chordata > Aves > Accipitriformes > Accipitridae > Haliaeetus > Haliaeetus albicilla. The sequence goes on from NC_091488.1 coordinate 39,934,079, forward strand.
AGCAGTTCTGTTATTGACAGAGCGGTTGTGGGAAAAGATTCATTACCATTCAGCAGGCTATGTGCAAACTCAGCATTGTGAAATCCTTATGTGTGTTTGCAAAGAGATCCCTCTGCAGTTCCTGCAAAAGCTGTGGTTCATAAGGAACCACAGGCCAAATATGTCTTTAGACATCTAAAGAGTCGGGTGAAGACAGGAATTTAAGTGTGGTTTGCTAAGTAGAAGCATTAACCTTGTCAGATTGAGTTATATAGCCTCCTAACATAAGCAGTCCAAGTTTGCTACCTTGATGAAAACATTGTACCATAGGTCATGATAAATATCATTCTTGAACTAGAAGTTTAGCTTTGCCTTGTAGGGGCCTAGCCAGAACACTTAGGAATATTTTCTTTGAAGAACAACAAATGTTAAATACCTTTTTGTTCTTTAAATTTGAGCAGGTGGACTTCTTAGTCTTTTGTCTTGCAAAACAGCTTGCAGCAGGGAAGGATTAAGTTTCCATTACCTAATTCAAAAGACTGGCCAAATATAAAACAAAAATTATGAACGAATTTGGTTGTAATTCTGTCTGTCTCTTTGAAGGGTAGAAATATTCTTGGATGTGTCCTTTTTTGACAAATTTATACTGATTACAAATCTAAGGGCAAAGTTGGAGTATTATATCCTCCAAACTGCCTCAGCCCCAATTTGTTCTAGTACTGTCTCTGACAGAATCCCTTTGACAGCAAAGGAACTTCTTTTAATGTAATTGTTCTTGAAGGTGTTTAAAGCATCTGGAATAGAAAAATAAATAGTTCTACAACTAATTTGTTTAAATCTGGAAAGTATCTATAACTTATAACTTACACAAGGCAATGTAATTTTAATAAATCTTCTGCTTCTCCTTTAGAAAAAAAGTACAGCAAGAAGAGGTGCATCAGTACCTTATTTCAATTAAAATTCAGAGAGCTAATCAGTGTCTTCCTTTTCCTTCATATTTTACTGTAACTATCTTGGGTGCTGCTTACTTCAGCACCATTAATTTGAGGAGTGAAAGCTAGTAAGTGAGAGGAAAGACAAGTAAACCTGGAGTGAAAAAACACGCTAAAGATTAGATCTTTATATACTTTAACTAAAGAACTTTAAGGATATTCAAAAAGGAGAAAAGCAGAACAAAAGTCCTGTGAAATGCAAGATGTTTGTCCTGAACTACAGAAAACTGGATGATCATCAGTTGACAGCCAATTTATATTTTTAAAGATATGTGAGCCTTAAAAAAATAGAGGGGGAGGGGTAATTATGACACAAGTAGAAAAATGTATACTTGTTGCTTTTAAGAGAGGGAAAAATCATGCAGAATATTTGGCAGTGCCTAACATAGGAGCATTCACAAATTAGCAACACTGTAATCATTGGTCGCACCAGCACACAATGCTTCCTGCTTTCAGCAATGCGCTTTCTGGGAAGGGGCAGTAAAGGCCCATTGGACCCATCCGTGCTGCTTCACTTGGTGGTATATTTAAGCTTCCCATGAATTCTTTCCCACTAAACTGTGGAAAGGCAATGCCTGGGAAGGCACTGGAAAACTTCTCCCATTTGAGTGGGGCAAGCTTCATCCATGCCACGGAGTGTTTCTGACAGCAAACAATAAGGTATCCTAAACCAAGTTTTAATCTACACCCTGACAGGCAGTCAAGTAAAGAACAACTGTACACTTCCATTGAGGGATTGCAGTTTGGGCAAGCCTCCTGTTAGAGCTTGAGGTAGCTTCAGGGTGAAGACAGGACAATAATACTGCAAGGTCTTTAAGATCTACTCAATATTCTCTATCAGCAATGCTTTGTCATAAGGTTAAAAGAAAAAAATACTTTCCATTGAATCAACAGTCACAGCAACTGGGAAAAATAAAAAAAAAATAAAAAAAAGAATATCCTCTTCCTTAAGAGCTATGCATGTAAGTTACCTTCTGTAATATTTCTATCTATTCAGTCAAATGCACAGTCAATCAGAAAACTTACCAAGAGAGAAGCACAATTCCCCTGAAAAGTCAGAGGGGAGAAAAGGCAGATTTGAGGACTTTTTCTCCTCTGTAAGCACCAAAACAGTCAGATATTTGTCTAAGCTTGTGCGAGGTGCATAAAATTGAAAGAGAGAAGAATTTTAGGCACTTCTACCACTTCCACTCCCATACACAAAAAGAGGAAGCTTCTTTTTTCCTAGTTCTAGTCTCTTCTGCTCACAGAAATCAAATAACTTGTGTATCTGCTGATTTAGGAGTTAATCATCAGAAAAAAAAAGAAAAAAAAGGCAAAATAACAGACACCACACAACCCCAAAGACACCATAATCAGAGTTTGGCAAGTATAAAACAGAGATATGGGTGAGCAATATAACACTGCTTAAAGCTAGCTGATTTGCACCCTAGCATATCCAAAATAGATGAAGCCTGTTTAATGAGCCAACCTATCACCTCTTAGAACACAGGAGGAACATTTTCTTGAGGTACATTTCCTGTTTTCCTGTCATTATCCTTTAGACTGGAAAGGGATGACGCTTCCTCCTCTAGTTGGGACTGATAATTCCACAGCCTAAGCTACTACTTTGATAAAAGCAGAGGAAAAAAGCTTCCCAAGTCCAAATTCCCATGAATAAGCATATCAGGCATCTTAACATACGCTTTGCAACAACTTCCAAGCTCATTGAGCGCATCGCCTTGAAACAGTCCAGTGAAGAGGATGAAATCAAGTAAATATAACAAACTGTAATTTGTTTTTAATATTTATCACATCTAAAATAACTTCTTTATAATGCAATTATGTTGTTTCTGGAAAGGCTCACTGCAGAGCCACATTATGAGCTGGTTCATTCCCTTTCCAGCCAGCAAAAGAATCTGTATTCACAAGCCAGAACACCTGCAAGGCAAGTGCCCTCTAATTCAGTTCTGAGCAACTTCAGGAACTTCATGACTCTGTATTCACACATGTGCAAAACGCTTTCTTTAATAAGCCTTGGGGATTTTACATTGAACAGAACAATTGAAAACCTCTGTGGCTCTGCAGTTGTTAGTATGTGCCTGCCAACAGAAGCCAGCTTGACATAAACCATTTACATTTAAGCTTCAGATGATATTTCATGCCATATATTTTGTAGCTGCTGCCTCATTCCAGCTCCTTTAGCTGCTCTACATCATGGAAACCAACTCACTAGAAGTGCAATTTGTGGCAAGCAGGAGAGGCTATGAAAGCTGATGAAAACTTCACTGTTTTTTGTGCTGTCCACTGCAGCACCAGCTCCGCCCAAAGAGCTTTGTCAGGTCTTTTAGTAATGCTACTAAGGCCATAGCTCTCCCATCTCTACATACAGCAACACAAACCACCATCACTCTTTGGGTGCAAAATGATTGGTGACGGCACCTAACTGTGAGGAGCAGAGGGCAAGTTTTGATTGTGGAGGTCATAGCCAAGTCCTCTAACAAAAAATTCCAATGACCTTTTAACTCCCCCACAAAGCAAACATAGTATTACTTGCTAATAACACCTGGTCTCCCCTCCCTGTCAGATCTGACACTTAAGCTCTGCCAGCCACCTAACAGTTGCTAAAATAAACATACAGTGCAACTAGCAAGTACTGTTTCCACTTCTGCTCCACCTCCCATTCTTGCTGTCAAGACAGAGTTACTCCAAAAGAAAGAGGAAAAGAAACCCTGTAGCTTTTTTGACAGAGAAGGAAGACATCAATTTTGTATCTACTTTCAGTAATTTACCAAAGCTTACACAGCATGGAGTAATATTGTCCAATGATTTTGACATAAGTGATAGTATTTAGTTTAACACGATCAGTCTCTGCTGAGTAATTTCCCCAGATACCAGTGTGTTTGATTGCATGATGTTCAGACTCCCTCTTTGTGTTGTCCAAGACGAACGTTCCACTTCAGTGTTCATCAGGAGGACATATTTATCAGATACACTGCTTTCTCTTCATTAAGAATATTTTGAGATGTGAATTCTCTTAAAAGCATAAAGAAAGAAAAGCATACAGACCTGAACTCCAAACCTGTTCTCACACAACTAAGGTGTCATCTTTCTTTCCTTCCTTTTTAAACTATCTTGGATTTATCCTGTGATTTCATGTCAAAGTTTTATAGTTGCATCTGTTTCGGAGATAGGATATATGGTTTCTTAAAGCAGGTTCCCACCTCCACGGTAAGGTCTATTGAACATTTCAAATGAAGTGTTTCTCTTAAACTATGTGTCAATTCATATGTGATAGTCCACATTTGTTTTATTGGTTTGGTAGGGGAACTCAGATTCTGCTTGTCTTATGAGCATCTAATAGAAGATTCCAATGCAGAAACACAGCTAAAGCAGCAACGAGAAGGCTTTATTATTTTGTAATTTATTTCCTGCAGTTAATTCCTTAGCTGATTTATCTGATTTCTGACTGATTGCACAGGTCACTGGACTTGCCAACACATTTTTTTCTTTGAGTCACTTCATTGCCAGATAAAACCCCCCCAAAAAGTAGTCTTCAAAAAGGAAACAAGCTTGTCTTTCTACCTCCACTGCTGAATAAAAGACAGGGCAGGAAATAATCATAAGGTGCAACAGAAGGAATATACGTACTTTTTGTGCATATGCACACATGTACTATATTCCATGAAGGAGATAATTTAATGCATGAAATTCTAGGAAATATTTCAAAACAAATAACACTTGATTCTTCAGTCATGGATCAATACTTCTTTATGGCACGTTAAATGTATAATAAGTAAGCAGCCTCTGAGCTGAAGGGCTTTATATTCTAAACTAGATCTTCTAGTCCTCCATCAGATGCCAATGCGATTCACAAACCTGTCAATGTTACAACCCACCCTTGAAAGTGAGGACAAGTCTTTTTTGCATTTAAAACAAAACACCCTGTTACCAGATACTCAGGTAATTTCCTATTATTAATGTAGCCAAAAATAAGACAGCACAACTCCCACTGTGAGAAGTGCTCCCTGAGAGAAGGCAAACATCTTCTTCATAACATGATAGGTACAGATTAGACAATGGTTTTCACATCATTCGTTGGGACACCATTCACAGTTTTCTATGAATATGAACCTTTGAAAATGTTAGCATTCATTTGTTTCTACCCAGACTTCATTTTGCTCTGCTCATGAAACAGACCGGTTTATTGGCATCTGTAAGATCTTAAATTTACTAAAGGATAAATCTATGGTGAGTTTAAATGCTAACTCAATTAGGTTGTTTACATGGGGTATTTGCACAATGTTTATGAGATGAAGTTTGAAGTGAAACCCAGACACGTTCTGTTTCTGTTTTCTACCACAAAGATTGTAGTGCAGCTAGGAAACATACATCAGTGAGTCACATCTTGGAAAAGAAAAAGATAAATGGCTAAAAATGCAATAATAGTAGGATATCGGGAAATAAACACTAACTGAGCTAGCAGACTTGTTTGTAGTCCTGCTCATAACCACTTCTAGTCCATGTTCGGGATGTTTCTTCAGCTACCCAATTTAAAAAAAAAAAAAAAAAAAAAAAAGACAATCACTTCTCTTGATGACATTACATCCATAACAAAGGCAAACAGCAACAGAATTAATTTGTGTTGCTGTCCTGTATTCAGCTGAGTAAGCCTACAGAGGTTTAGACTCCAGAAAGACAGGCATTTGCTATTTCAGCCTTTAGCTGATCAATAGCCCTTAACATTTACTTTATTTCAGATCTCAGAGTTCCTTGCAAACATAACGAACACCTACCAGTGCTTTAGTCTTGCAAGACAAGTAGCATTACACCAGCTTCCCCTGGTATGAAACTGGAATTGAAAGGGTCTAATTCCCTGCAGCGTGCTCATGCTTATGTACTTAGAGTAGTAGAAACAGAGAGGATAAGCACCAACAATTCTACTGGTATCATTATACATCTACAGTGGTTTTATTTGCTCAGATGTAATCACTACACATTCATACATAAACACCAAAGGAAAAAGGAGAAAAGGTTGCAATAAGTCATGAAATACAATTCATTTGTCAAAATTAAGGCCCTTGATGGGTTCAAGATCTTTCCCTTGTGATTTTAACTTTTCAGTTCATGCCTACTTTTTGGCCAGGGTAAGAATGGTGTAGGAACTCATAGTCCAGTGCCTCTGTAAAGCAGAGGAGTGGGCTAGGTCCTACAAATAACTTACCAGCAGTGTTTGGCTCTGAATGTCTCGTTCCCCTACACTCCCACAGCTGGAAGATTTCAAGTTAGGACTTCATCTTGTGTCACAAGAAACACTGCCTTTAGTTATCTCCTCCACCTCAAGGCAGGGGTTTCCTACCTTGTAGAGGCTAAATCAGAAACAGGACCAAAATAATCCTTACCTGAAGCAACCTTTTAAAAAATATATATTAGAGCAGCTATTTGCTGCATCCATTGCATTTGCAAGCCTATACTATCACATTTTCAAAGTCACTAAGAATTTATTTTGAAGCAGAAGCAAAGGGAAAGATATCCAACAAGTCATCTGATTTATTGCAGTAACCCTCTTATATATGCCGTGTTAAAGTGATCATATGGTTGGCTGTAGAAATGCTAAGTGTTTCAATTCAGTGGAAAGGTTTAAAGGAATAAGTGATACACATATGCTTTTGTAATTACATCAATATGTTAAAAAAACCCATTTTTTTTAAATTGCTAAATCACTGTATAGTATATGCAAACTAAACTAAGAGCTTACTTTAGAGAGAAAAGTGGAAAGTTATATCCTCTAGGCTAGATAGCAAAAGTTTTGGCACCTCTGAAGATCTGGAATGCTTCTACATGTAGGTGTGATTCAAAACAGTATACACACATTTCCAACAGCAAGATCTGTAATTCCTCACCATCCTACCAAAAATGCTAAAGGAGGCTGATAGTTCATATACTACCTTGGCTGAGCCTGTGTGTTCACTGTTGCCAGATACCATCCCTAATGTTTTCAGCCTTCTACATGGACTTCAAGACTTTGCATCCAAGAAGTCCCTAATGCTGTTGTAGACAATGTTATTCTTGAGAAGTACTGCACGCAGGGCTTACTTTTCTTTTTATTGTTTTTTTATAGAAAGCAATGTTTATCTCAGTATGATGTTTCCTTGTCTATCCATCTATGCCTCCCCTTCCCCTGAATAACTTTTGAGCTTGCTAGGCAATTTGAAACTCATCTTGAAAGAAGCCTAGAGTCTAAAAGAAAATTATATCCTTGCACAAGTTCCTGAAAATCAGTGGGCGAGCAGTGGGTAAAGACACAACTTGGCATCCTCACAGAGGGAAAGGCAGACAAAATTCATCTGTTAGTCATTCAGTTTGGCCTCAGGAAAGTAAAGAATGCAAATCCAGAAGAAATCAAAATTCATTGGTTTTGCTGCTCTCATAGCAACTTGGACAATCTAGTTGGGTGATACAGTAATGGAACCATTTGGGATCCAATTGAGGTAGGAAGAGAACCTCAGTGGAAATACAGTGAGACAATACAGTTATATTATCCTCTGACACCATGTCTACCAAACATCAGTTTGGTTTTTTTTTGTGTTGGTTGGGTTTTTTTTGTCTGGGTTGTTTTTTTTGTTTGTTTGTTTTTGTTTGTTTGTTTTTAAAGTGTTACAGGATGGTTACACGTTCCAGAATAACAGATTGTTCTTTAGGGACTATCTGCTTTATGAGGCTATCCCTCAAGGACCCAGTTTAGAGTAATGATACTGAAGACCAATGGTAAACACATAATTCAGTTCTAGCAAGCATTCCATTCCAGGGTGATCTTCACAGGAAAAAAAAAAATTAACTACATCATGTTTCATTGCCCTAACTTGTCACGTAAAATCATGCCAGGATTCTCTTGTTGGCTAACTCAGACTACAGCTGTTGGGTTGTCATCAAAAGGTAACTTCCATTAAAAAAGCAGACATTTTTCTGGTTGGACTCTCGACTAAGCAAAGGAGAGGTGAGAAAGGGAATTAGGGATAGCCTGGTCTTAAGGGAAAAAAAACTCTAGGAATAGTCTAGTTTGAAAAAGCAGACAGGGATAGGAGTTCATATTCCATTTTGAAACTACCTTTTGCTAACATCAGTGGTTTACAAACTGGATTAAGTTTTTAGCTACATGGAGGTTACATTGGTTTTGAGCGTGATGGAAGAATTCACCAGCTTCAGTCCACTAGTTAACTTTGCTTTGACTCAGGTTTCATCTTTTCTTGAGTAAAAGGATACAATGACCTACAGCAACTTGCGTCCTATGGGGAAAGAAGTGTTCCAAGCTGCTTTAGTGATCTGAATGCTTCTTTCCAAAACTTTTTCTATGGGTCTATTACATTCTGTGTAAACACTATGACAAAATATGAATCCTGATCATAAAAAATCCTATCTAGAAAAACAGTAGTAGATAGGTTTTTTTCCCTTCATTCGTACTAGATTGTTATCTCCTACTGTTAACAGAGTGTTTGTAATCCAACTTTGTAATCAGAATTTTAGTTAAGTAGGTTCAGTCTTGAGCATGTTCACTGTTAGTTGTTTCTGATATTTGGCGTTCAAAATACAAGTTGTCCTTATGGTGTATTTATTTCAAAGATATTTTCTTCTTAACTCAGTAAGGGAATGCTTAGCCTCTCATTTGAAGGGCCAGAAGTTGCCATTATAGGTTTAAAAGACTGCTTTTAGCTGGATTCAGCTGGAACTGGCTGCTACAAAGAATACATCCACCAAACACATTCATTGTTTAGAACTTGAGCAAAGAAGCCTAAAGACAGTCAAAGAATTCAGATGAACATTTCTGGAACATTTGGGGGTTTTTCTAGTATTTGACGATTCTGTCAACTAGTCTAAGTCAGATATGGAGGGGAGAAAAAACAAACCAACCTGTTCAGAGAGACAGACTTACCAGGGTAGCTGAATGAAAAAATAGGTTGCCATGTTAAGAATACCACTGAACATGGCATATCCAACACATACACCACGCTGTTGCTATTATGCTGAAATAGCCATGTTCCTGTCTAGCTTCCCTTCCTATGCACCGCCTGAATCCAGCATCCTGCCTCAGTGGCATATGTGCCCCACTGAATTAGTTAGGGGGAATGGTAATTATTCAGAGCGTCTTAATTATTTGTTCTTCTGCAGTGCACATACTAGTACCTGGTCCTTCCACTGCTGACTCATCTTCAGCAATGAGATTCAGCTAGTTGTCCATATGCAAAGTCCTTTTAATACTGTCCCCATCCTCACCATAGCAAATCAGGGACACATGTTGACTGGATACAAGTCCAATGTTAAGATAAAGACAGAACTTGCGGAAGGAGAACAGCCTGATATTTTGCCTTTTCAAAAGCAGAATGAGTCCTTTCCACTGCTCATTTGGTTTTCCTCCTGCACAACCTTCCACTTAGTAACACATTCTAATCTGCAAGACAACTTAAAGCACTTTGGATTTGGAATGAAACATGACAGAAAAACAGAGCAACCATTATTGTGGGATACATGCATCCCACTGAAAGGAAAATAGATGCCAGTATCATGCCATTGACCAGCAAGATGACTGTGTACTAAATTTACCTGAAAGAACAGGTGAAGGAATCGTCACTCTGTTGACAAAAAAAAGACTTGCCAGAAAAGTGCTGTACAGGTAGTAGAAACCTGAAAGTTTATCATGTAATCTACTGTATTTACTACTATTAAAATACCAAATTCTATGTGTTTGTTTTTTGGTTTTTTTTAATTCAGTTCTGCTCATACATCTTAGGGATTGTGCTGGTTTTGGCTGGGATAGAGTTATTTTCTTCATAGTAGCTAGTATGGGGCTATGTTTTGGATTTGTGCTGAAAACAGTGTTGATACTGCAGAGATGTTTTCATTACTGCTGAGCAGCGCTTACACAGAGTCAAGGCCTTTTCTGCTTTTCACGCCACCCCACCAGCAAGTGGCCTGGGGGTGCACAAGAAGTTGGGAGGGGACACAGCTGGGACAGCTGACCCCAACTGACCAAAGGGATATTCCAGACCATATGACATCATGCTCAGCATATAAAGCTGGGGGAAGAAGAAGAAAGGGGGGACATTCAGAGTTATGGCATTTGTCTTCCCCAAGTAACCGTTACACATGATGGAGCCCTGCTTTCCTGAAGATGGCTGAACACCTGCCTGCTGATGGGAAGCAGTGAATGAATTGCTAGTTTTGCTTTGCTTGTGTGTGCGGCTTTTGCTTTACCTATTAAACTGTCTTTATCTCAGCCCACCAGTTTTCTCACTTTTACCCCTCTGATTCTCTCCCCCATCCCCCTGTGAGGGAGGCGAGTGAGCGGCTGTGTGGTGCTTAGTTGCCAGCTGGGGTTAAACCATGACAGGGAGTAAGCAAACTGAGTTAGTAGCAGAACGCCTTATAAAATAGTAGAACATCCTTTAAATTGTTAAAGTCCACAAATTTGGAAATAAACAAATAATTGCCAGAGAGTTTAGCCACACTGCAGGAAAAAGATGAAGTGGTCTTCAGACTGTCATAAGCAGTATTGCCTCTTACAGCAATACATACCTTTTAACACAATCTCAGAGTCCCTTCTGTCTTACCTTTGTGGCTTAGAATCTAAACTACATTCACTGCAGGCATAGGTCAAGATTCATAATTTTCAAACATTTGTATTAAGTCCTTATGCTTTTACTAATATATGAAACCCATCCACATAGGGCCCAGTTTACCACTTCACCTTCAGATAATGGTCCTACTTACTTAAAAAAGGAACTTTGCTTACGACAAACAGAGTCAGGTACAGACACCTTTCATGATATCCACAAGTGCTTTCCCACCTGAGGTTATTTTCAAGAACATGATCTCAGTCCATACAGCAATATTAAGAGGATGAAAAACAGAAACAGGGAACCATGCTCTTTAAACTAACTCTTTAAAAATAGAGACATCATAACTATGAATGTTTTATTCCTCATCACAGTATATCTTGTTATTAAATTCAATTGAGAAAGGGAAGGAGGCAGGTGGCATCAAAGCATTTCAAGAGTCTTTGGTGCAACATGGCTCTTCATGTTTTGTAAATCCACCTCTATAGCCCAGAAAAACATGGGTAACACCAGGTAGATTACCTTGCCCATAGGTTGGTAAAAGAGACCCCTCAGAGTAGGAACACAAGCTACTTTTCTTCCCAGTCCTGGGAAAGAGACAGACATAGCAAGTGAGCACAATAGGTTTAGCTCCCCGTGCTCCATCTTCTACAGTCACCTGCTGAGGTGGCACTGGTAATGTTTGTGAAGTTGACGTGCTATCAAAATTTATAGAGCTATTGATCACTTTCAAAGCTATTATTTGAACTTCTTCAAAAACTACTACATTTGGGTTACATTTACTATATATTTTTCAGGGCTATTTCAAGCCTTCCTGAAATATGATGTTCATAAGCAGATTTACTAAACAAGATGTAAAATTGTAATGTAATCCCCTGATTCCAGGAGATGGGGAGCTAAGCAATACCTCTGCAATATCTCTGCCTTCATTTTATTAACAGATACAGAGTGGGGAAAAAGCGTATGCATGTATGGTATAGGGAACAGGAAAGTTGGCAAATGAATTCAGAAATGGTTAAATGCTCTCCCTGCCTCCCACACCCCCCACGAAAAAAACCAGAACTTTTTAGGGGTCTAAAGGTACAGAAAAAACAGAGGATTTTAACTATCAACACTTTTTAAAACAGAAAATAATTTCAGATAACTTTGAAGACATTTTTAAACTCAAGTAAATAAATTTGTTTTTTCATTCCCTTTTATTCATACACATCTAAGTCCCTAGTAAATAAAGAAGTTCATTTCATAGACACAGAGATACAGTATATACCTCAAGTATTAAAAGAAAATCTTTCCTCAGTTAGTGGGTTTTTTTCCAAGTTGTGGTATAGCAGAAAATGATATCAGCATGAATCTTTAAAACCATTTTTATAGATATATATGCACTCATCTTACTTTTCCCCCAGAAGAATTACACTTCAACAACAAATACAAACCCACTTCAAAAGCTTTAGCATTCCTTCAGAATGCATTCAGAAACTCATACTTCCATTCTCACTGTCTCCTTAAGAGTGACGGGGCGGGGGGGCCTAAAAAAATATAGCAGGAATCAAGAGCACTTACCACTTGGAAGAATGAGGTGTAGCAAGCTGCAACCAGCTCCAAAATGGCCCCTCTAGGGCTGTAGCTTCTTGGCTCTACCAGTAATGAAGAGAAAGCCACAAAAAAGCATAGTGGGAAAAAAAACTTGTTGTTGCAGTCTTGCCAATTTTCAGATACGGTATTTTTCATTAAGAGCTAGATGTCCTCAAGAGACTATATGATTTTTGCATTTAGAAACAGAAAAGAAACAAAAACAAAAAGAACCAAAATATTTTAAAATAAACCATATTTACATAGAAATACAAGCACAAAGTATCAAACCATCCCACCACGTCAAGCTTCTGAGTCACTTAAACGACAGGCAGATAGCAATAACCTACCATAGAAAATCAGCTGTGGGAAGGGCTAAGTGAGACCAGGTGTACCTCATTACAAAGGCTTAGGTTTGCACTGAAGGAGTTAGCAACTATCACCACAAGTTTCTTCCTGCATCTTTGTTTTTCATGGGCTGTTTTTGTTATTACAGTCAGTATCAAGAAAAATTTGTTACTGTTTTTCAAATGCTGTACAAGTTCCAAGTAATTCAATACTTTTAAAGCTAGTTAATAACTAAACAAGCTTCTATAAACTCCTGGAAAATAGCTGAAAATTATCTTTTAAGACAAAACTGAGTGGTTAGGCCTAATTCCATGCAGGTGTCAGGGCACTTACACACAGAGAAATGACTGGCAGGTCAGTGCTTTGGCTAGTTTGTGGTATCTGCTTATACACAAACACTGTAGTAAACATAAGATGCTTTCTCTCTCAGAAAAAATAAGGAATAATTACCTTTGGTTTTATTTTTGAAAGACAGTAGTAGATAAATGTATTTGCACAGGCATTGTGAATAAAAGTCTCAGGTTATCTTACAAAAAGTTGTTCATTTGCATGTCAGAGAATAAAATGAGGCTTAGCTGCAACATGCACACTTTTGACTGAAACAGCAATCCTGAAAACCTCCACTGAGCTGCTACCTAAGCATGGGAGGACCTGAACTTCATAGATGTCTTACTTCTAGAACTTTTGCTTGTGATGGGGCCACTTAACTGTAGAACATGAAAGACAAACAAATTTATTAGGAGACTAGTGATGCTTGAAGTTTGAAGTTGAATGAAAATAAGAACCTATGTCTCAAGAAAGGCTGCTCCAAGGTGCTTATTCCTACTTTGTGACTTTTGAGAGGATGTTCCTTTTAGGTAATACAAGTAAGGCAATTTTGCAGGAAAATATCAAAAAATAAATCAAAACCTGTTCAAGAAGAGAAGCAAACTTTGAAATCTGAATGAAATAACATTTTGTAATGAACATTTTCCCATCCTTACACTCCTATGCTAAGAACATGCTTGAATACTGGAAGTTAGTCACACTTATATGAACTCTACATTTCTCACATTGAAAAATCCTGTCCTCTGATGGCTTCAGACATGCAATGTGAAGTTAGGCCCTCCCTTCCACTTAGCATCACTTCTTCCATAATGACTCAACAGCAAAGTTTGTTGTTTAATGCTGTTGTTTAATTCCATAAAACAGTTAATCCAGACCTGACCTTATAAAAACTGACCCCTGTACATCCTACTTCTGGCACAGTTTGATTGGTGAAGAGCTGATCCCACACACATATGGGTATTAATGATTTGCTTTGGGTTTCCATGGAATCACTGCAGACAGGGAATTTTTTTTTTTTTTTTCATTAGCCAGTCAAGGGAGAATAAGGTGAAAAAAATCTAGTAACTCTCATGCTGATTCCTGCATCAACTTTGTTCACACAACAGCTGTGGTCCTAAAACAAGAACTCTTCCAAGTCAGGAGGCCTAAGGCAGGGGCACTGCCAGTCACTCCTGCCACTACAAATGAACTCATGCATGGAGGACTCCTGTCCTTATGCATGAAACCATTCCTGACAGGTAATTAGTACCTACAGTTAGAATGAAAAATATCTGCAAGACAAACTAGCCTTATCCACATATAATATGTCCATAAAGTATTACCATTCTCATCATCATAATAGATCATTAATATATCCTGAACATTCACCTTACTTGTATGCATGTGATAGAAACTCTGTAGCTCAGTGTTATAACATCTGGTCCCTAACCCTAACACATAAATACTGAGTGCCTAAATTAAGGTGCTTAAATCCATACTTAGCCACAAAACGCTGAGCAACAATAATTCTTTCTCCAAGTCTCTAGAAAGTTTTGATGCTCAGCACCTCTGAAAAGACGCCAGGCTTTAGAAAATGACATTTGGAAAATGTTGGCCAAAGCTCCTTTGTTAAGCTCTAGGTATCTTGTTAAAGGATTTTGTAAACATGAAGCAAACAAGCAGTCATTGTGTGGGCTGAAGACCAGCACTGTTTGAGATACACGCAAAAGGAGCATTTTGATTAAAAGGATGTGATACCAATTCAACATTAGTTTGAGGTGCTGAGAGGAGTCCACCTGATGACTGATAAATGCAAAGGCACACATAGCTGATCTTTATTGTTTCTGTGTGTTAATTTTTTAAGCATCACAAGTTTTGTTTTTCCCACTCCATGGTTTAAATATCTGAAGTCCTTTATAACATTCCTCAGGGCTCAAATAATGCATTTCCCAACATGATAGGCAGCACTGTGAATAATAGAAGAATTTTTAGAAGAATTGTTAGAAAAGCAAAAACATTATTGGAAGAATTGTTAGAAAAGCAAAAGGCCCGGACACTCTAACTGTACCCTATTTACTTGAGATTTGATCCTTTTCTTTCTCTTTTGCAGCAAACGGTTCTTTTCTTCTAAAATTTTTTAGGCATCATTCTGGCAAAAGCAGAGGTATCCCTTTACCCATCATAGCTTTCACTAGTTTTTTAACTCCAGACAGCATTTTTATGTTGGCTAATCTCCATAATTCATGACCATTTGCCACAATCTTGGTAACAGCGATAATAAAACAGATTGCATTTGTTAAACACAGAATTATGTTTACAGAGTTCCTTAACAATATTTTATTTAGGCTGGTTTCAGATCTCAAATTGTGACTTATTTTTCATTTGGACAATCAGTGATAATTTATAAAACTGATTTCCATTTTTGTTCTTGCAATCAGTCATTCACAGTTTGTGGGCACATATTTAGCTGCTTCAAATTCCACACATATCAGATGACTGGAGTACACATTCAAAGGAGAGAGTGATTTTGGATATTTGGCTAAGTGCCCAAATGGAGACAGTGCAGCAAGGCCAACCTTCACCAAGTGCTGACAACCCATTTCTGAGAACAAGATTGCCTTAAAGTGTCTCAAATTGAGTATTAGACACTTTTCAAAACTTAGTCATGTTGTCATTATTTGTATCAGGTATAATACTAGAGTTAGGGTTAAAAAAACAGTAAGGAAGGTGAGACATAAAAGTTCCCTGCTTTTAAAAACCAGGTTGCAATTTTCTGTTTGTGACAGCATCATTGATTTCTCTGGAAGATACAGCACTAAAGCCACTAATAAAATAAAGGACTGAAATCTTAATCAGACAAAATCCTTTTTTTTCCTTTTTTTAAGCTGGAGAAAGAGGAATAGAAGAAATCTATAACATATGACCAAAATTATCTCTAA
The DNA here is from genome assembly GCF_947461875.1 of Haliaeetus albicilla. Classification (NCBI taxonomy): domain Eukaryota; kingdom Metazoa; phylum Chordata; class Aves; order Accipitriformes; family Accipitridae; genus Haliaeetus; species Haliaeetus albicilla. Next base: position 39,949,802 of record NC_091488.1, read on the forward strand.
ATGGAGTGTTTAAAAATGTTTCCATCAGGCATCAGCAGATGGGCCTTTAAGTGAAAGCCAAGTATTAAAATGGCATCTATTTTAAGTCTTGCATTCCAAGAGAGAAAATATGAGCCAGATAAGTTAGTCTGTGTTGACATGTAAAGTACATCACTCCCATTAGAAGGGCTGATGCAGATCTAAATGACCCAAAAGATGCTCTGTGGCTGAACTGAATACCAGAGAACGGAAGCGTAAATGAATTTGAACATTGGTAATTCAATTGTAGTCTTTGCACTTCTGAATCAGCCTGTATGTAAACTTCCACTAGACAGAAAACACCTGGAAAAGCTCTGCTAAGAGGGCTTGATTCTTTGACAGCTTTGGATGACAGCCTAAGTAAACAGAGAGGCAAGAAAGAGAGACCATTGTCCTTTTTTTTTCACTACAGCATTGTTAAAGCCCAAATTTACAATTAGAGAGCCCTTTCTACAAGTACAGCATATAATTACATGCTTGGTGGTTCCAATATATGCTTGATATTTTCAGCACTCTTCACTCCAACTCATGCTGTTTTTCTTTCAGTGTTTATACCTCATTCTCTCCTGAAAGCTCCAAAATTAAAATTTTTGCACACACAAAAACTTCACTCCTCAGCTATTAATCTCATGTATGATATCACTTCCTTTTGTTGTTTATAAGCAAGAAGATCATTCAGAAATTTCCTGGATTTGTGTAATCTAAGTGAATTTAAAAAAAATAATCTTTATTTAGACAAAATAATTAGAAAATCAACATGATGTCAAACTGAGACTGATTTCAGTAGTAATGACAGTAACTGATTAATTTCAGTTTGTTTAACAACGCTGTTCACATTCTTCCTGCCTCTCCATAAAGTCGATTATTTCAAAACTCAAGGGATTTCTCGTATGCACATCTGCAAATTCAGTGTCAGTTCCAGATTCACATTTTGGTGGTGAATCAAGCTGGCCTCAGTTCACCCAATGAGAGGCCCGTTTTTACCAGACAAACAAATTGAGGTGACTTAATACTTGTGGGGTTTAACTGACGTATTTACTTGCTGTCACCATCCTTTTTTCACTTCTAATGAGTCAAACATATTCCTGCACACTGTTGACAAATTGAAGATGATAGGAGAGAGCAGATGAGATAGACATTAACAACTTTAAACCAAGGACGCCCAGCTTAACTCCCTAGTGTCTGACACCACCAGCTCTTCAAAGGGAGGCTTTCATGTTTTGGAAAGGATTGGCAAAGAGAATTAAGGTTTAAGGATTTTCTTTTAATTTAAACTAAATTAATGGGAAACTACGCATGGTGTAAATATTCCAAATTACTGCACCTTCAAAATTATATGTCTTGGTAGCATACATATCATTACTTAATGATATAGGTTATCTATATGTATTCTCTTTATAGAAACGTTGGTAATGAAAGACTGATCAGCATATCAACAAATAAGGAATTTCCTCAACTTCTTGGAAAATGAAAAAGCTGAGACCTTTTTCCATGTATACTAATCTGATACATATATGCAGTTGTTTACCCACACTTTATATTAAACATAAAGTTTGAATCAGTCAGCTTTTTAGTACAGAATTGAACGATACCAAAAAAAGGATAATTTATTACTTAGCATCTAGTTGTCACCTAAGCCAAGTTACGAAATTAAATATGAATTGACATGAATTGGACTTGTTCCACCAGTGGGAATGAGATTGGACTGCTAAAATCTCTGTGCAAATTGATACTTGCCTCTACACAGAGCTGAGCAAAAGTCATGAGACCTTAAGCTTGGCGCTGCCAGTGACTTGCTGGGAGCCTTCAGGCAAATAATTCTTTCCATTTCCTTTGTTTTCCTAACTCTAAAATGGTAGTAACAAAATCTATTCATACTTACCCTAGAAAGTCTTGTGGCTGTAAGCTAATGGTTCTTCAGCTCTAAACAGCATTAATACAAAATTGGCTGTGATAGGCACTTCATTATGTTGAGAACAGTGACATCATTTCATTTCTCCAGCTGTGGTACCTCAGCATGCTCCTAAGTGAAGTGATTCCCACCTCCAACTGTTTTTAAACTCTGACTGGAAAACAGCAGTCTTACCTGCTAATCCTTCTTGCAGTGAGCTATTTCCACCTTTACATACATTTGTTATACTATCGGTTCATGGGCTTTTCCACTGACTGAGCTGGAATGAGATTGGGCTACTAATATCTCTGAGCAAAGGAATACTTGTCTCCACACAGAGCTGAGCAATAACAACTCATGAGACCTAAAGACTGATCTTGTGCCTCTTGCTCACACTGGGTTGTACTGATCACTCCCCAAGTTCTTTCATGAGAGGCACTGATATTAATTAATAATCAAAGCATTGCTCAAGCAACAGCATCCATGTGTAGAATACAGAAATGCAAAACATTAAGCAGATCACTTAGGCCAAATAGGGATAATCTCCCCATGTCTCTGTCTAATACTTTTTGCAGAAATGGCTCTCTTTACCTTCAGGCATGAGGCTTTCAATATTTTCCTTGGGAGATTCCAAATTTTGTCTTTTTGCCCCATCACTCTATCCCTTTCCTTTCTTTTTCTCTTAGGCTAGTGCAGACGTTTTTTGCGGCATTCTTCTCTACATCGCTTCTTAGCCAACTGTGTCCTTTAGCTTCTGTGATAATTGTTTGGCTTGGTAAGTGTCCTTCTTGTTCATCTTTGCCTGTGGATCTACCTTCACTTCCACTGCACAGGCCACAGAATCCTATATATGTTCTTACCTTTATTACCTTTACAGAGACCATATTGCCTTTTTCCTTGGTGATCTGACACCTTGCTGTTGCAACATAACAAGATGCTGGAGATAGATGGGAGAACAGACCATGTCAAATTACCCTACAGGACAGATACCTTGTATGCTGTGAAATACACTGTGCACATCCTTTGAGTCTCCCGACCAAATGTCTTGAAGATGTGTTTTTGTAAAATTCCATTGTCACTGGTACCAAGAGAAAATGCCACAGCATGTCAATTCGAAGAAATATCTCAGATTAGCAGTAGATGCTGGGAGCTCTAATCCCAAGAATTATCATAGCATGGGAAAATCAATAGATTTTTCAATAGCATCCTAAGAGATGGCTGAGATGAGATGGCTGGTTTGTCCCTTCTAAAAGCCCTGTTTAACCAAAGATTTTCCACTTAGTAGGCTGCAGTTCAGTGTAAGTCCCAACATCTGCCATAAAAATACAGTGTAAGCAATACTGATAGTTTTCTGCTGTAAAGAGAGACTTACTTAAAATATCGTAGAATGCTTTCTTGGTCATGTAGAGCACAGTTTTCTGCTGATACCATTTTAAGCAGTGAAAAAAGTCAGAGGACTAGTTCAAACTGAATCACAAGCATTTCTGCTGAGAAAGCAACAGCTGCCTCAGAGCCATTGAACAATGAGGTCTGCTTTGAAGAGCTAATGCAAGTTTATTTGCTCTGCAACAGAGCAAACCTTCAGTTCTGATTTTTTTGAAACATTCTTTCAATAGTTTAGCTTGGGTTTTGCACAACCTTTTCAGAATTAAGCACCCTACCAGACTGCTGCCAACAAAGGTTGCTTAATTCCTCAGTAAAGGGGGAGTCTTGTTATTTAAATAAAGTAGCTACTGTAGTAGATTTGCAGATACGTTAAGAGTATTACGGGATCTAGAGGTAGATTTAGGAAGAAAATACTACAAAGCAGGAAAAAATTAAACAGTGTACTTATTGAAGCTTAAAAGACATTATGACATGTGATGTGATTGCATCAGATAAGAGCAGGTGGAACTGTGTTACCTGTACATGCAATGTAATACATGTTGCAAAGTGACACTTGATTATTGTTCACTTTCCTTCAAAACATGGTCATCTTTTAAAACCTGACTGTCCACCATGACCGATTACATTAGGGGGAGAAAACAGAAGCCACAGGGTTCTTCTGTCCCTTTTTATGGACTGCAAAACACCATACTATGTTTTCCTAAGCACCAGTAGATTACCCACAACCTTTTCTCTAAAACTGGACTCGTGAATTCATCTGCCATACATTCAGTGTCATGGGACAGCAGCTGCTGCATTTCCTGAGGAAACAGGAACGCAGATTATCTAGTCTAGTGCCTTCATTGTGGTGATGGGATCACTTTACAACAGTCATTCTGGAAGACATTTTCAGAGTCAACTCAGTTTCCATTCCTCATGTGAACACAAGCTTTCATTCTGCTTTAGTCACCAAAATGGAAGTACGCTCTAAGTGCTATGGTATTGCCTGGTCACTGTGAGTTCCTCCAAACCCAGGATTTTAGTAGAAGTAGAGCAGATACTGTACTTTCTCCAGCATCTATCCATCTTCAACCAGAAAAAAAGAGAGAACCTAAAGGCCATAGTCATGCACAGAAGGCATTGACAATTTTAACTGAGTCTTGAAGTGCCAGGAGGGGGAATCCTTACTGTTGACTTCTCAGCAGGGAGTTGTATATCTCTTCCACCTGAAACTTTCAGGCTTGTACTTTCAAGGGTAGTCACTTGTATTTTGCCAGGGTGTAGGTTACACCACCCCAAAGCGACCAGACACACTTCTGCAAGGAGCTTAAGTAGGAACAGCTTGGTAGGGCTTTCTCATCGGTTTTCTTGTCTGTGGTCCATAGTATGTTATAGTGGATTGGCTGCCTGTTGCTGAAGGTTAATGGCTGACTCTGCATGGTTTAAAACAAGGCATCAGGCTCTTGTCCAGGTCTTGCATAAAAGCCTCACACATGTCTGTGTGTTGAGCTAGTGATATATACACTGGAAGCACACAACCAGTCTAAATTTTTTCAGCTTGTGAAAGTTCATCTGTCAGACCAGCCTCTTGAACAAGCACTCTGGGATTTTACTGGAAAGAATTACTTCAACAGAAACATTCTCTCAGCATATTCAAAAACCTGCATGCAAATTTGCTCCCTTTAGAGAATAAACAGGGGTGTTTTAGCAGACTCAGCTGCAGAGGTTTTATTGGCAGGTTATTAAAAGCTTCAAATGTTTTAATATAATTTCAAGAAAAAATGTAGACACTTAGAGGAGACTGATAATACTAAAATACAGAGGAAGAAAGAGACACTGGGCAAAATACACAAGCGAAAACCAGAGCTGGTTCGCAGACTTTGCTTTGGATAACTTATTTCTGATGTCCATCAAAGCCCATGGATTTGCATAAATTTAAAGAGGAGTCAGGCAATGTATTTACTGCATAAAGTGAATGCACAGGAATTCTTTTCTACCCCCCAGATTCTTGGACGATATCCTGTCACTAGAAGTTACAAACCATCTAACCATTGAAAAGTGCTTTTCACCAACCACCAGTGCCACTGAATGGTCTGTTTTATGACTTTTGTGGGGGATGATATCAAACTCTGGAATCAATCAATTTTTAATGCGAGGTGTGATCTATCTATTTTTTTCTACTAGGTATTTATTATGCTAATAATATTCCTTTGGTATCTCAGCATCCCCATTATTTGACATTATGGACATCTGCCTGTGTGTAAGTTTCATAAACTACCCATAACCTTGTAGATACACATATAAATCATTAATCATTCTAAGAGAAATTCTGGCATGTTTGAAGTCAATGGCAAAACTTCCCTCGACTTCAACAAGGATCATATTTTGCCTCTCCCCCTGCAATGTGTCTAGCAGGTGCCATTGCCTTTAATGCCAACTGTCAGCAGGTGTCTTTGATAGTAGTTCCAAATAACAGCATTTGCCTTATTATCCAGCATATTAAAATGTATTTTCTGCTGGCTCACACTGAGTTTTCAGTCCAAGGTGGAGGTTGTGACATCTGCCCAAATGAGATTGCATGCTGCTGGAATGAATTCCCGGCTCCATTCCAGACTAGCTCTCTGTTCCTTAGTGGCTTTGGAGCTAATAGAATCATAAATTGAAGCTGATTTTTTATTCTGTGTGGCCAAAGAGTTGCAATAAAGCCTTAAGATAGGTAGATCTTCCAAAGCACCCTGCCAATTAGAACTATTGTTTACGCCGCTGAGCTTCTCATTTGGTGAACTGTCCAATACTGCGTTGCATCCAGTAGGTTTCGATGTTGGTGTGTTGCAAACATGTGAGCAAATCATCTGGGTATAGAAATAATAATATTAACAAATATTTTGGACCTCTAGCACAGCTTTCAACCCAAGAGCTTTAAATAACTAAACATATTAATTAAGTTCTTCCAGCTTCCAGGATAAGGCAGGTAAATGTTAATATAATCGTTTTGCAGATGGAGAGACATTAGCACAGAGCTGTTAAAAGATTTGCCTGCTGGCTGATATGACATCAGAGGAAGGTGGATCCTTTATCTAACAAGACTGTTTTTCATGTGCTCTTAAGCTGCCGAAAAGAAGCCAACAACATATCTTTACACGTTCTGTCCAATTTACCCCTATCTTTTTTTTCAGTCTCAGAATAGGATCTGCCATGTAGGTGGTATATTCTGCTAGAGACATTTATGTTCATTGAACTGGTGACCTCTGCAAGAATTCACACATCTAATTAATGAAGATTTAATCTTTGCGAAAAAGCAACCCACGGGGATATCTTTCTATCTTTCCTCAAATAAGTCCTCATTTTAGAAGAATGAAAGATTCATTTTCTCTTGTCATTTTTGGGAGTCAAAGCATATCTAATTTCCCCCATCCTTTGTTAGAGTCATCCCATTACACTCAGAAATTTTATGCTTCTTTCCTCAGTAGAAATTCACCTGGAAATAGTGATATAAACATAGGATGTTAATAGCTGTGGAATTCTGTTGCTAGTTTTGATCTCTAACACAGTTATATCCATCAGTCAGATCTGCAATTTGACCCATCTTCCTTCATCAGACCTTGTCTTACTCAATCCAATTTAAAATTAAAATAACCATATCTTTTGTTTTACTGTTATCATAACCAAATATGGTGTCTACTAAACCTGCCAGCTATCCTGCTAAGATTTGAACTATCTTTTTAATGTCTGCCAGACCTAAAACTTATCCCAGTCAACCTTGTACTATTATTGCTTAAGAAATTAAAGGCATTAACCATTAACTATGGAAGATAAGTAATTTTATATTTTCGTTTGCATTCATTAGTTTTTGAGGGAAGAAAGGGCTGGTATTTTTCCAGTTTCCAAAAGCTAAAGATTCAGTTTAACTCCATCCTCCCATATAGGTTCAAACTACCACTTCTGAACATGGTATCTGAGGTCATCCCACATGAAATCACTAATAATAATATTTGAGCCCCTAGGAATTCCCCATCTCCCTATGACTTGGACACCAGTGAAGGTATTTAAGTCTGTTAAATTCTCAATAGTTTAAGCCACGGAAACAGAGGACAGATTTATTTTCTATCACACGTAACATCTAAATTATCTACAGGTAATGGTAGAGCCATCTCAGAAGTTACAACTGTATAGATCACTGACTGTGGTGCCACTCTGATGTCATGTGGAAAAAAGGTGGAACTTACCTAGAAAATGGCTTTATAACTGACATAGCATACTATTTCAAATTATTTCAGATTGAAAAATGAGGGATAAAAGAGGGGTTAACTCCTGGAGTTGTTCTCCCATATGAAAGCAAATTTGATTTTAGTACTAATTGCAGTGTGAACTCCAGAACAGAGAAGTTCTATTGCCATATTCAGATAGCTACAGTATGGAGAACAGTTTAGTGTTGCCAATCCATCCCACTCTGTCAAAATCCTTCTTGCCACCCTCATAAAAGGCTGACATTAGACTCAATTCTACATTTATGAAAATGTAAAATGAAACCAATGAACTAACATAATTATGAACTTTTTCTTAATTAATCTAAAGTGATACAACTGATTTATACTTGAGAAGATTATTTCCAATCTGCTGGCCAGAATGTTGCCAGTGTCTTACAATCCATCTTTATTCAGGATCTGTACTTTCTACACACCTTCATAATTTCAGAAGTTTTAGGATTATGATTAGAAACATTCTTATCACCAAAATCTTTCTGTCCAACTCAGAAGAGGTATCTTTCCTTAGAATTAGCATTAGTACATCTTTTTATTCTTTATAGAATGGTCTCAGGAATTCATCAAAGCCTGGGCTCCTGTGGCTTTTTATAGCTGAATTATTTCCAGAATCTCTGCTTAGTTATATTTCCATGCAAATGTTCTTTCTGTTTCTAGAGTCTCTGTAGGATTTCAGCTAAGTCAAAGTACTTACTGTATTTTGCAGTGCTTGTGCTGTGTCCTACTGTATAAATTTGAGGAAATCTTTAAATGCTTCTTTTAAAGTTATTAATGTTCTCATTTTTACCAGCCCATTTTATTAATTAAATATATTCAATAGTGTTTAAAAATTGTATTTCATTACTCATGCGTGACATCTGAGCATCATTTCTGTCTTGTCACATACCTCACCTTATAACTGCTGTTTCTTTAAAGCCTTTAATTTGCATAGCAGTACAGCTGGGAGTCTAGTACAGTCACATGTATAAATACCACCTATATAATCACATCAAGTGATGACACTTTGGAATAGAAATTCCAAGCATGGTAACACCACAGTGTGTACTGTAAGTTTTAATTAGCTAATGACATTCATAAGATAAAAATATTTCGGTGCTTGGAAAAGTGCAGGCTGTGCTTTTTGGGGTTAAGGAGGCAAGGGGCAGGGGAATGTGAGATCTGGCTGGGATCACAGGACATATTCCAAGTGAAACACAGTTCAAGAGGTGGGATGTGTCATAATTTCTTCAAACACACAAGCAGTGTTTGTGCTACTCATCCTGGATAAGGCTTCATATTCCTGTAGAAAGGAAGGCTGACCCACTGGCTAAGGCACTACCCTGAGGCAGGGAATACCTCCTTCCTCTGCACCACATCTCTTACACACCTCCTGACCAACCTCGGGGAGAGGATTTAGCCTCATTCCAGCCACAAAATGGGAGCAGTACCTCTTCCCTACCTTACAAGGTACTGTGAAGATAAATATGTGAATATTTAGGTACTACTGTAATGATGACCAAATAAGCCATTGGCATAAGCTTATCCGGTACTATATTAGCATGGAGAGGAATTCTCCTGCTTGCCTGTAATGGGAAACTCCTAAAATCCTGCCTTAAAAGGAATGGACAACAAACAGCATGAATCCCTAAGGGGGATGAAGGGGAGGTCATACTTTACAGTCCACAGAGGCATTTTACTTCCAAGGGTGGCATTTTGAACATATTCTCAGTACTTTTTTCTCTGTAAACCTGAAAGCATTTTCCTTTATGATGAAATATACAAATATAACGTTTCTACTTTTTGATTAATAGTAGACCATGTTCCTTTTCATTTCCTCATCCCAACCTGAGTAGAAAACACATATCTGTTTAAGTATGTTTAATTACTTTAATTTTACTTAAGAGAAAAAGTATGATGGAAAAAAACCCCAACCCCATGCTTTTCTGCAATTGATATTTTGCTCTCTGCTAAGTATGGGGGCATTTCCACCAGTTTAATTTAAGCCCCTGATTCAGCAAAGAAATTAATCATGTACATAACTCAACGCATAACACTTAATTATTCTCAAAAATAAATGAGATACATGTTTAATTACTTTATCAACTCAGTGCTCTAGAAACTTGAAAAGTTTTGCCTTTTCTTTATGATGTGAGATTCTAGAATGCTAACATAGAAACTGTTTGGCAATTTCACCTCCTTTAAGCTTTTTCCATTTGCCAGAGATCAAAGATGTACAGTGTCCAATACTCAGTTATCTGGGTGTCAGCAATGGAGGATAGAATTTACTTCTGTTTGTTTATTTGTTTCTGCCCATGCAGAGTACGCAGATGACAGTCAGGGTTGTTCTCTGCTCTGATATTTCATCATGGTTATATTTATGGTGTTTAGAACAATTCTTTCAAGTATATTGTCCAGAAGTTAGCATAGTCCTTATAGCTATCACTTAGCTTTTTAAGGTAAATCACATAAAAGGATGTGGTGTGGTTCAGGGAGTTTAGCCAAACAAATAAACTAAGCAGCAAGAATTGGCTTGTGCCAGTCAGGGTAAGGAATACTACCTATACCTGTGGTAAATAGAGCACATTGGTCATTGCACACTATATTAGCAAGTTATGTGTTCTGACTTTTTATTAGATTATATAAAAAATAAGCATTTCACTTCATTTTTCCTTATAAAATGAGAATAAGCTGATAAAAATTCCGGGATGGATAAAGAATTGGTTTGTTGAGATTGGCAGCAGTAAGGAACTGGAAAGTTACTTTTCTTTTTTCTTCTTTTTTTTTTTTTTTTTTAAGAGGCATGCATAAATAACCTGAATAAAATTACACCATGTCCTTTATATTTAGTGTTTCCTTTTACAGGTATGTCGTGGTTTAACCCCAGCCAGCAACTAAGCACCACGCAGCCGCTCACTCACTCCCCCCCCATCCAGTGGGATGGGGGAGAAAATCAGGAAAAGAAGTAAAACTCCTGGGTTGAGATAAGAACGATTTAATAGAACAGAAAAGAAGAAACTAATAATGATAATGATAACACTAATAAAATGACAACAGTAGTAATAAAAGGATTGAAATGTACAAATGACGCGCAGGGCAATTGCTCACCACCCGCCGACCGACACCCAGCCAGTCCCCGAGCGGCGAATCCCTGCCCCCCACTTCCCAGTTCCTAAACTAGATGGGACGTCCCATGGTATGGAATACACTGTTGGCCAGTCTGGGTCAGGTGCCCTGGCTGGGCATGAGAAGCTGAAAAATCCTTGACTCTAGTCTAAACACTACTGAGCAACAACTGAAAACATCAGTGTTATCAACATTCTTCACATACTGAACTCAAAACATAGCATTGTACCAGCTACTAGGAAGACAGTTAACTACATCCCAGCTGAAACCAGGACAAGGTACCTCTTCCAGAAATGGCTAGTCTTGGCTGGCACTAGCAAATCTTTTTATGTATTAGTTAGAATCAGGAAAAATTTCAAGACCGAAATTCAGTAGTCTTAACAGAGCTTAGATTTCATCATAAATTTGAAATTCTGTCCAAGTTCATGGTGTAGAAACATACCAGAGAGAAACACACAGTGATACATAATTCTGTCCTGAAGGCCTGGCAAAATTTCTGTCTGGACCAATAATACCTCCCTATAATCTTCTTGGCACTCGGAAGCCTACTCTTTAATTGCAGTTCAGCATGCTCCTACAAACCTTTTCTAGGGAGGTGGTTTTGTAAGAATTGCTTTGGCTGAAAATCCTGAGAAGCTTATCACAATTATAAGCCACTATTAGCAAGAAATACATCTTGTGATAGTTCCAGTATCACTAAAGAAAAGGCTTGCCATTACTCAGTGTTTGTTTACCTCAAGGCAAGTATCTCACACATTGGCTGGCAAACAAAAACTGTATCACTGAATTTTCATGGACTAAACAAAGTGCAACAACTATACCTATTTGCAAGCAAGTTGCAATCACAACTCAATAGCCTCTGATAGCCTAATCATAAAGAATCAAGTTACTGACATTTGATGGATGATAGGAAATGTGTTTTACGCCTACAGAACAAGTCTAAAGCATTGCAAAAATTAAGAAGGTCGAAAAATTCCTTGGGCATGATGAGGCAAATTACAAATGGAGAAAAAGGAGAACTTGCTTTTATTGGCTTAAGGGAACACCTTTACAGCTAGATATTCAAAGCATTGTCCCGGTTTCTAATTATTTAGCCATGTATTTCTCTGAATAAAGTCCACAGGAATTGTCTGGTTAAGACCACCCATTTAGTTCTTAAATTTTCATCCTTAATCTTTTGTGTTGATTTTCCATAAATTGCCTGTTCACTTTCCATGTTTAAACAATCCTACACAGCATGAAAAAGTGGCATAAAACCAGCCCAGCCCAGCATGGTATGCACTGTGAACAGCTACTGTTGTTATCATACGAGGAAAAGAAAGATTTTGATGGAGAGTGGGTAGGAACAGGACCCCTGCTAGTAGCTGGAAGAACAAACAAGTGGTGTTAAGCAGAGCTAATACTCACCTACCTAATTCACTCTCATGATGAGAAACACAGCTCAACTCCAGTCCTGTAGAGTAATTGTACAGAGTTCACAGCACACATACAGTTATACTGAAGTTATCATAGTCGGGGAAATCCATGTCTCCACATGCATGTTTAGATCCGTCCCCACTTAAGTATTTTGCTGAACTGGGGCCTCACAGGCTAAAGTGTCTGTCAGGTCCGTGTTGAAGCACCCGTTGTGCAGCCAGGAAAGAACTCTCATTGTGCATTTTGGCAGAGGTCCCTGCCTGCCTCCATCAGGTACCAAAAGGAGCACATCCTTTCCCAAGGCTTGAGGGTGCTGATGGGCTCCTGTAAGATGCTTACCATCTTGCTGACTTGAGCTCTCCATGGGATACTAGGTCAAGAAGAGGGAATGAAAAAAGAGAATACTTAAGTCTTAGGAAACAGAATACCTAGTTCACCCAGTAGTGGTGACCCAAATTACAGACAATATTACCTGATCACATCAGATGGAGTGATTAGTATTTCTTCTTAAGTCTAATAGTGAGTGGTAACCTACTGGGAATGTACCCAATGTGACCAATCCTATTTACTGTTCTCTAAACAGGAAGCAAGATAATGCTTCATATCCAGACTAAGTTAGCCACATGCACTGAAATAGTAAAGTACCTGTAAAAGGCAATCAGAATGATTCTTTTCACAGACATACTATACAAGATTTTTTTAGCAGCACAGAAACCTGATAAAGCTAACGGGAGTACTATCTGAATGATTCTGAATTTACTATGCTGGAAAAAGGAAAAAAGGCAAGAGGATGTCATGATATCCCTCCCTTCTGTTTTTATTATCAGTCACTGGTACAAACTTGGCACACCATTTCTGAAGCAACTGTGACAAACCTTTTTTTTTTTTTTTTTTTTTTGTGAAGGAATATAAAAATGCTTTTACCTCAGTGTTGCTTAAAATTTTGGTTATGATTCAAGCATCTCAAATATTGAGAATAATTGCAACATTGTGTGCTGCCAGTATTTGCAGTACAAAACTTTTTGTATTTTTCTTACACTCTATTTGAAAAAAGAACATTTTGCACCTCAATAGATAGTTGTGGTTTTGGATCATAAAGCACTAAGGGTTTTGATCTGTTCTGATTCCTACCCCTTGTGTCTCATTTTTCTCATGGCTTAGAACAAAACATTAATGTGACTCATCTGTCATAAGTAATTTTCATATCCTCTACCCTCTATTTTGGTGTGTGACTAGAGGAAAGATGTAGTTATGTAAAAGTATTTGTGTATTTTGTATGAGGGAGGATGGGAATCATACGTACTTTAAGCAAAAAAAGAACATCAGGAGAAAAGAGTGAATTATAAATGAAAGCAACTTATATATACTGTAATGAAATGTAATAAATACTTTAAAACATGCTATTTCAATTTGCTATTTCTTAGCTTTAAATATCACAGCTGTCATCCCTGGAACACTGGAAAAGGAAATAATTAATGGGAAAAAAAAATAATACAGAGTTTATGGACTGGCTTGTCCAAAGTGTGTCCCAAATTTGATACTGAAACATTTACAAGGACACTAATTATGCCTGGAAAGCTGGTATTTGAAATTGCAAATGTCAGTTCCAGGATGTCAATGTTTTCTGGTACAGTTTAGGAAATCTTACGTAGCATGTTACTTTCAGAAGATCTAATTATGTGTACACATTCCTGTGACTTTTCTCCAGACCAGCCTTCTATTCCACAGTAGTTCTCTCTCACAAAAATTTTAAAAATTCACTAGAAAATAGCACAAACAATGAGTACAGCAGCGATTTTGCTACAGAGGCAACAGTTGCCCAAAGTCCTCTTTTGTCCCTCAAACACCAGATTGAAATATTTTACTAAGTAGATCCAGTTCAATGCAAACCTCATTCCACAAAAGTAATTTGTGTTTGTGCTGAATATTCAATCAGCAGGACTTAAGTATATGCTTAAAATAGAAGTTATATTTATGTGACTGCTTAAATTAACCAGGGGTCATGCTGTTTCTGTGTTAAGAGAGAGAATACAGTGATTTTCTGCTTTTCTGCTTTTGCCTTTCTGCACTTCAATTGCAAATGCAAAATGTTTTTCACACCCAGTTAATACCTGCAGGCAGCAGAGTGGGAGGGAGGGGACAGTGTATGCCACCTTACTATATTTGAAGATTTAGTACTCAGAAAATAAATTCTCCCCTCTCCTGTCAGCTACAGCTTTGCACTATGTAATTCTTAAAAGCAGAGCAATGAAAAGAAACTCTACCAATCAGGAAATCTAATGCTTAAGTTTCCTCTTAGGAATGGTTTCTTACATTCTCCTCTCTCTTTCATATTCCCTCCTTCCCTTGCTTCTCCAGGAAGCCTTCTTGGGACTTATTTTCTCCATAACAAAAAAGACTGCCTTGTGTTGCTTCATGTTCCCCAACATTATGGCTTTAGACTTGGAACTTCTCCAAATAGTCCTAATATATATCTCAGGATCTCCACATGATTCAATAACACAGGGAAGACAGGGATTGTATCAGTAGGAAATCTTTTATGAGATTATTTTTTCAGGTTAAAAAAATAATATTGCACCATTATAGGTTTTCAGTTCTGAAAGCAGTTAAGTGGAAGAATGCACATTAAGTGATCGGTCTCAGGACATGAAGAGCTGGATGATGATGATGATAATAATAATAACAATAATAATAATAGATTAGTTTTAAAGAGAACAACATCTCAAAGTGGCCAGGAGCTCCTCTCAGAAAAATCAGTGAGAGCCTGCTGAGTGATTTACTGAAGCCAGAATTTGGCTTTTTATTGGTTACACTGTGTGTAGCAAAATCGAACTCTCAGCACTGGCCAAGGGCATCCTTGGAGCAGGCAAGGCAGGCAGGGGTAGCGGTGGTGGTGTGGGATGGTGAAAGGCACGTGAGGGGGAAAGGTGGGGACTCTGCCAGTGATGTTGTGGGGGCTTTTTGAGGACCGAGGGGACTGTGTGTGGGGAGGCTGTGAGGGGACAGGGCACTTTTTGTGCTCCTACAGTTGTCTCTTCTCCTTGCGACCACTTTTCCTTCCTTCCCGTCCTCCCCAGAGGCAGGACACCGAGAGACCTTCCCTTCACTTCTGCTATCTCCACCATCACCATCTACACATTTTTCTGTACCTTCTTGACTGTCAAGGAGGGGTTGGTCCTGGTTTGGAGGGACAGGAACTAGAGCAGGACCAGGGCAGAAAGCCAGAGAAATCATGGTGCTGTTGGAAGTAGAAAGGGCAGATGTGATTGCTGCTGCTGCTGTACTGGCACCCTCTGGTACACACTGGCACTCCTTTACCCTCTAATCCCACAAAGGCAGTAACAGCAGCATGGATGGTACAAACAGGAGGCAGGAATGAGCTGTTTGGCTGAAACACCTAATCCCTCTCTCCTTAGGCACAGGCAAAGTAGCTTGCCATGCTTTTCAGTCTGGCAGCTCTCCATTTTGCTAACTATTCAAAGCTACTTCTGACTTTGTGACTTTCCTTCATCCACACAAGAAGCTGAACCAAAGCCCCAAACCTAAACACCTGCAAGCTGCACAGAAGTTTGTATCCAGAGCTGAACTGTGGAGCTCAGAGCCATCTCTAAAAGTGCTGAATGGGCGTAGATGTGTTCTGAATTATTGACTCATTTTTTGGAGGAGAAGGCCTGTTTGGCGGGATAAACAATAAAAAGCTACTCTTCATAAAACTAGGAAGCAAATGGCACCAAGATTGTGCATAATGCATTGGCAATTCTGCTCTTCAGGCTTTAGAGTCCTCTCGAAAAGGTGCCAAATGCACATTTCTTTGTACAGCTCAGATGAACTGGATGAAACCAACTGCAAATAATCCACAGTACTTGGGCATTATCTCCTACCGGTTCCCCAGGTGGCAGCGCAGCTGCTAAACTGCATCACAAGGTGAACGGGTCTGCTTGCAAGAGATGTAGGGGGTCAAGAGAAAATCACCACAGATTATCTACCAAAGCAAGGGCAGATCAGGGGCCAGTGCTAGATTCGGTATTGCCAGAGAACTGAGCTGGCAATCATTACAGAGTTTTTTTAGAATAAATTTGACACCAGAGGCCAGAAAGCTTTGTCATCACTAATCTAATCCCTAATCTAAACCAAAGGGCCTGGAAAGCTGCCAGTTACTTTCTGTGAGGGCTCTGGGCTTTGTGAAGAAGGCACCCACCTGGCTGCCATCATGCAGCAGCTCTCAGAGCCCGTGCTGCGGCTGGGTGGGCAGCTGGAGCCACCTGGAATGGAGAAACAGATTCCAGACAGCGACCAGAAGCTGAAGGGCTGGTTGGCAGCAATGTACTCCGGAGGTACCTGGGCTGATGTTTTGAGATCTCCTTTCTGGCAGAAAATGCTCCTCTCTCTACAAGATTCAAGCTTCTTTTGTGAATATGTACTGTTTTGACCAAAATTTAATTAATTCTTTTGTCAGAAGAAAGACCTTCCAATAGCCCAGGTGTGGCATTCAGATGAAACAGGGGGTAGCAGGCACATTTCAAATGGGCTTGAAGAAATCTGAGGTAAAACAGTCAAGCTACCTGCAGGTTTCCCTTGTGAAATCAGTACTCCCTTTTGGCTCTCCTCCCTCTCCAAATGCTTCCTCCCTCTAAGGTTAGCATAGTCTCATGGCAGCTGGGCCACCCAGGGTCCTGGGGTACACGGCACTGCTGAAGCTCAGCTGTACAGAGGTTAGGAGCTGCTACTCTTGAGTTTTCATTTTGCCTGGGCTGATAAAATGCTTAAAGTAAATGGAGAGATACCTTTGGCTGTGTTTGGCTCTCTGGAGTTAACTCTGAGCCTGGGAAACCAGTGGCTCTGGAGGGTAAAAACACAGGCAAGGAAGATCTTGGGCCAAGTATCTCAATTTTCAACCATAAAGCCAATCAGCATGTGAAGAGCATCACCCTGCTTACCAAAGAGCTGTTTTTCTAGTAACCCATGGGTTCATGCAGGATAGACATTGAGCAGCAAAGGGAGTGTGTTGTCAGCAGCTGAGCGCAGGGGCTATGCAGAGAGGTGCTGGGCCCTCCCTAGGTCTGATCCAGCAAAGCACTCAAGTATGTACTCACGCTCCAGCTGGAGCACAGGTCTCCAGGATTCACCATCCAGGACTTTATCATACTGAACCCTAAATATCCTGATGGCAGCTGAGCCCACCAAATCACAGACTCTTCCCAGTTCATGTCAGTGGGATTTGAGTTAGGCAAAGTACATATGACTTGGTAGCAGCTGCATAAGAGTGATTAGCCTATAAAATAGATAAGCATATTTTATATTTATACAGGACATTAGCATTGCCTGTGGCTCCCCTTGTTAGCATCCTTGCATTACGAGCGCAGTCATGCTTGGGACTTTGTACGGCGGTTCCAAGCACATCATATCAATCCAAGCCTCTTGGAAACTAATGACTTTATGTTGCACACTGCATGAACAGGTTTGTATGTACATTTTCATGGGGGCAACACATGGAGAAAGATACTAAGTAAAAGTTTGTCAGCTGTCCTTCAAACTGATAATTTTATACCTAATAATCTGAAAAAGCTATGCAGTGTCTCTGCAGAAGAGTGGGAGCAAGGCTCAAGGCACTTTTCTTGAAATCCAAACCCATATTTTGATTTACAGCATAATTATTACAGGGTTGCCACAAAAATACCAAACATTAGGATTTTTAGTCCATATTCAAACTGCTACATCAGTTTTCACAAGCACTGAGTAACTAAAAAGGCTACTCAAAGTGCATGAGTTGCCAGGTTTTCATCCTTCTGAACAGTAGACCTTGAATAAGAAGCCTGAATATGGAGTTAAAAGACTATGTTAAGCCACTATGTTTGAAAATCTTGGCCAATATGCCTTAATATTTCTGCAAAAAAGCTAGAGTGCTCATACATTTCTTATAAGCTTTCTTTTCCCCCTAGGGACCAACTTAAAATCAACAAAGTAACAACGGGCCCAACACAATCAGGAAATCTAGGTCTCTTAAAGTGAAAAGCAAACAACCTGTCCTTCTTCTGCCCTTTCCCGAAATCTAAATGTAAGTATATCCAGCTTTGAAATCCTAAATGAGTTACAAATAATGCTAAAAACAAAGTGCAAAGGCTTAAAACTGAAGTTGTCTTAAAGCTATCACCCACAGGATTTGATAAGTTATTAAAGTGTTTGCTATACACCAAAGCTTTTGAATTTTGAGTAGAAAAATATATGGTACATAAATTTTGGTGATCATCCTCAGCAGCATTTTTTTCCCTAGATAATTAATCTACCCTTTCAGTCATTCTCCATTGTTTAATAGGAGAGAACATGTAATTTTGGCATTTCATGTTTGTTTAAAGAATCTTGTTTTAAATCTATTTTTATGGTCACAAAAGAATAAGGACACATTTCATTAAAAAGGAAATGTCAAAAAACATTATATCCTGGGAATAGAGTGTACCATGTTATTGATGTGCATTTGATATCCAAAATGCATGTGTACACGTGTCTGCTTCTATATGTATGCACATGTAAAAATAAACAGCAGTAACATTCATTGGGAAATCCATGTTTAATGCAATGTTTAGTTTAGCTCAATAATGGGAAGAATATGTTAAACATCATTCTGAGCTTTAATGGAAAAGTTTCTGACAACTAGACATTAGCTCATAGTATCCAGTCATCTTATGCCTATGCCTTTTGTTTGTTATCAAGTGTGACTTTTGGAAGAAAAAATGCATTATTGCTTAACAAGCTGCATTGCAGTAGTGTCCTGCAATGTCCTGTTTTGGTTTCTAGATAGCTAATTAAGAGAATCCACCTGTTAAGAATTAATCACGTAAATTCCTCAGATTTTCTGAACGTCTTTTAAGGAGGATGAGCACCACATTCGATCATGTTTCTCTCTTGCGGAGAAATCCTACACAATTTGTCTGAAATGAAACCAGTAGAGTCACGTAAACATGACTCTACAAACACACGGCTCTAGAGCATCAGCCCTGGCAGAGACCCTGCTCTGGGAACCCACTGAACTTCTCCAGGCACTGGGGTGGACTGGCCCAGCGCCAGGGTATTAGGATCTCTGGCGGTGTCCGCCGCTGGAGCTGTCCCTGGTAACCGTTTCACCCGGCATCGGCTGCTGTGACCTGCCCTACACCGGGTGCTATAAAAGTCTAACAAGAAAAAAAAAAAAGGAAACAAATGGAAAAAAAAAAAAAAAGAAAAAGAAATCATATAGCCCAAGGCTCCAGCCCACAAAATATTAATAGAGAATAAAACACTTCCCAGCTAGTATTTACATTCTCCCAGAGCATCCATAAGAAAGTTTTAGAGCCCAATCCGCCTAGCAATAAAACATCCATCCAAGTGGACTTTGATAACTTGGCTGCAACGTTTCTATAGCAGTTGATGAAAAGACTGTATAAGAACACTGCTTTTTTATTAGTAATTTCTTCAAACCTTTTGATAAAGATTGATAAAGATCTTCTGGTGTTATATAATAATACAGATCACTTGAAAAAAAGTATCACGTGTTCAGTATTTTAGAGTCCTTTACCTACAGCAGGTGAAACAGTAACATAAGCTATTAAATACATTTACTAGACAGAAAAAGCAATGGTTAAGCTAAGCATGACAAATTAGCACCTGCTACTTCTCATGCGTGCCAAAACTGCTTTGAGAAAAACAAACACTGTCCTCAACAATTCACAGATATCAAGGAACACAGAATTAAGGGGAAAAAAGCCTTTAAAAAGGGTTGAAAGTTCTGGAAAATATTTTTTCCTTTTTTTTTTTTTTTTAATCTATTCCAGTGAATAGAGAAGAATCTCAGCAAAACATTCAGATCTGGATAGAAATATCCTTCAAATTAAAAGGAAACAAAGCCCTTTATCTGTAGCAAGAATACAGAAAATTTTTAGACTTGAGCATTGACTGGCAGATAGACTTGAAAGGCATTTGGGTCCAATAGAAGTCCTGAGCTGTTACCAAAATCAACAGTCTAATTGTCTCATCTGAAACTGGGGCTTAGCTTTTGGGCTTCCTGTAACTAAATCTTGCCACAAACAGCTCTGCTAAGTTTTTCCTCTAATAAAATAAAATACAGCAAAATTAAGATAAATACAAGAGACAATGAAGATGAGTACATAGTTTCCAACATAAGGCAGGGAGCAGATGTTAGAGAAAACTCGTGAAGATATCAAAATAGTACTTGTCAGTTCTAAATGGTTGATGTGACAGTTCTTTAAAAATAAACAATCAAACATCTGAAAGTAATTGCTAGACTGAGGGATTTAAGTTTATTTTATTTAAGCAATAAGGTATTTTAAAAATGTACTCAGAATGTCTAGCTTGCTTCAAATTGCTTTGGTTTTCTATACAGTGTCATGGTAGCCACTACCCACCCAAATGTGGTATTTGAATAATATTTTTAAATTGAAAAACAACAACTGAAATGAAGAAAGTGAACCTATTCAGAAAGGTTACCAAAATGCACAGTTTAACTTCAGACACTTTCTAATCTGATCAGGAAGCAGAATGCAAAAAATGTATTGTGCTGAATTCAGAGGCACTGAGTCAGGTGATAAAGTTATACAATTTTATGTGGGTTTACTAAGGTCATATCTCAAAATCAAAAGAAAACCTAAGCAACTGAAAGTAATGTTTCAGTTTATAGAGCTCAATATTCTTTCTGTCTATCCTTTTTCCTGTTGAACTGCCTTTTATGCCTCAGTGTATAAAATTCTTTAACATAGTCGTCTTCTCTGTCCTCAGTTCCCTCCTTATTTTCTCGTGCTTTATGTTCCTTCATTCAATCCCTGCTTATCCTTTAATAAGGATTAGTTCACTGGTCTGTCTTTTCCCTGTCTGACTTGGGGAGTTGGAAGTACTGGATGCTTTTTAGTGGAACTTAAAACTCAAATTACTCATGTGTTTATGGAAATGTTACCTTACATTTCCAGGACCATTGATTTTAAACAGGAGTCAGTTGCTGGACTCCTTTAGTCACTCATGAAAACCTAGCTTCAGATTCCTCTCAGCAGCTCTGGATGGGAGGAAATTAAAGGGGAATTACAAAAGGAAAATCCTTTCCAAACATAGCAGTGTTATTCAATAGCTTAGAAATTTACTTCTCTTTTCCTGTTGGTGAATGTGGTTTCTTTAACTAATCCAAGCATTATTGTGAATAAGCCCAATGGTTGCTTTTGTCTGTGTTTTGAAGAAGAGGGGCTTGTTTAGGGCTTTAGTAGTGATAATTGACACATAAAGCTCTAGTACAGAAGAACACAGAAAAAGAACGAGATGAACTTGCCTCCACAAATCATTAGAACTGGGGATATTCCACGGGTACCTCCTGCTTGCTGTTAGTAACCACGATGACAAGTTTACAATCCCAGGTTGTGCAAAGCAGAGACCTGAAGGACCTGGTGCACATTAAATTCTCTGCTTCTCTAGTTCCTTGCTCCCCATACAACCTCACATGTGCACACATGTACACATTTACTTCTGGTCTTTGGCGACAAGTTCATCCGTAGTACTTTGACTGGTGACACGCAGTGACTGCCCCTTTGCAAAGTGAGGAGAAGCAGCTAACTCAAAATTGCTCAGGCTGAAAAGAAACTTCAAGCCAGTAGGCAGATTTTTATACTGGAAGTTCATGGAAGACTAGAGCCACGTGCCTGTCTGATTTGGGAAACAGTTGTACCAAACAGTAAGTCTTTTTATGGGTTTTGCATTAAGCATAAATCCTCCTGTTTATGTGCTGAAGTGTACGGTTTATTAACAGATAGCTCATTAACAGCAACATACAGAGCATATAGCTGCAGTCATCACTTTGCAAATGTTTTTCACACATTTTCCATAGCTTCCACATTCAGGGAAAAGTAGCACTAAATGAACAGTCTTCTTTCAAAAGCCTCATTGACATAATTTATCAATGTAATGATTCCTTGTGAACTCACTGAGGTTCTTTAGGAAACACTGATGTATTTTATATGTGGGAATCTCTCTGGAAATGTTGCCTTTTAAGACCATTTTCTAGACCCTAAAGAGTTCAGACACAGAATTCTACCACAGAATGAAATTAAATTTGAAATACAGTCAGAAGAATTACCCAGCTAATAATGATAGTTCAGCTAAAATATTTGTTATATAATTCAACCTTCTATTTAGTTTCAAAGGAGTTCAATGTAGTTGTTGGGTTTATTTAAGTAACAGGTTAAGGATATCCTTTTTCAATTGCAAAAGTTATGCAAATATTGTCAAATATTACAGTTCATAGTAGTATTGCATAGGAAAAATTTCACAGAATCGCAGAACAGCTGAGGTTGGCAGGCACCTCTGGAGGTTATCTTGTCCAACCCGCCTGTTCAAGCAGTGACACCTAGACGAGTTGCCCAGGACCAAGTCCAAATGGCTTTTGAATTATCTCCAAGGATGTAGACTCCACAATGTCCCTGGGCAACCCATGCCAGTGCTCAGTCACCCTCACTTTTCTACTCACTCTCACAACTTCTACTTTATACATCTGAAATTTCCCCTGTACTTGTTCACTGCAGCAGTCTAGCTCATGATATACAAGGGGTGGATGAATGTTGGAGCACGATGCTGAAATCAAGGATATTTTAGTTGAAAAGCTGATGCAGTAGTTTATTGAGTGCATTTTTGGACCATTTACTCTGTAGTCACCTGTGTATTCATGGTGTAAGTGGAAGATGGTGTAAATGGGGTCAGCTATGTAGCAGCATGACGTCAGTGCACAATGTGGGAATGTGAGCCATGCCAGCTGATGGCAAAGCTAAGTCTTTCTGTAGAATACTTGCTTTGGGTGCAAACAGCATATTTCATGCCACTTTGCTTGCATTACAACTATTTTTAAGCAATCCACAACATGGAGACTTAGTATTTTGAACCTGCAAAAGGTCTGGAATGTGCTCAGGCCCCCCCTCCTATGCAGTGTTTGTGAAGCTGTCCCTCGATACATGACAAACTGGAAAGGCAAAGAAAAGGCAACAGCATGGAGCCTGTGCTGACAGTATAAATAGAAATTTGAGTTTAGCAGACAAAGTTCACGGTTTGCAGTGAAAGGTCGTAAGGATTTCAGGCATTTTTGGTATTTTGTCTCTGATGTCTGCACAGTATCAAGCAAATAAAAAACCCCTGATAGACAGCTTCCAATTCTGTATACTTGGCATCCCTGCTCAGCCTGAAGGGACACGGGAAGCTCTGTGTTTGGCATTCTATGATTATTTGAGGACACGCCATCCTGACAAAGCTTTAACACTTACTCAGCCCCAACTTGCCTGGTATTTTTTCATGTGACATTTGATAAGCTAAAAGGCTTACCGAGCTTCAGTGAAGCCAAGTGGCCTGCAGTTTTCTTGCTGAAAATGCACTAGCAAATTTAGCGTGATGAGGAAGAGTCCTAAAATGTTAACTCTCAACAGGTTATGTTCCTCTTTTCCCAAGCAATGTACAGTCACATTAAAATATCAAATTCTTTTATGAGAAATCTTCTGCAGTCTGTAGTTGAACCAAAGGAGACTAGGAGGAGTCTGATTTTTTTATTATAATTTTTGCCTGCAGTGAGTTCATTCCCTCCTCTGGATATTATTGTATCTCCTTTAGGAAAGGTTTAGCTCTGGCCTGTGAAACACTGACAATGACATTTTTATTTCCTGGACTCAACTATATTTAAACCAAGTGGAGACTGTTTTCCTGGAGGTGTGTAACCTCAGAAATCCAAAGAAGAGTTTTATTATCTATGTACCTAAGAAGTGAGTGCAATCACTGCTTTTTGTGAAATCACTACTGCCTGTATTCAGGCCTGTACTGCTGAAGCAACAAATGAGAAAAAAAACCTTCTGTATTAACCTTGTCTTTGGGTGCATCTCTCCTGGGCTCGGAATATTCATAGATATCTTAGGAGTGTGAATGGGATTAAATAGTAAAAATAGGACAGTAAATGAGCCGGGTATTGGCTAATTTTTTTGCAAAGTGCATTCTTTTAATCTTCCAAATGAGCTTTTTCTTTATGTTCCTAGCTTTGCAACCCCTGGTGTAGCTCATCATCATCATACATTAGGAGTTTGTTGTGCATACTATGACTGCCAAACACTCAAGCCCATGTTGTGCCTATGGGTGCTGAGAGGTGCCTGGTTGGGTTTTCCCTGTAACTCCCACTGGCATGCCTGACAATGTCATGAGGGATCTATTTCCAATTTTAGATGCTTGGATACTTTGCACACTTTGTCCTTCAAGCTCAGGCAGAATACCTCTTCCAGCTGCTGTGCAACGTATTCCTTCATACCCTTCTTGAGACAGATATTTTTGTATCTTGAGATACAAAACATATTTTGTTGTTGGGTCCCTTCATCAAATATTCTGAAACCTGATGTCCATTCTACCTGTCTTAAAAGTATAGTAGTTACTTGCACAAATATTCAGTGGTTGTGAAGACCTGAACATAGAAGGTCTCTCCAGACAATCCTCCTTTGACTTCCTTCTCCTTTTAATTTCCTCTCCCCGCTCACTTCTTACCTAGATATGGATGATTTTGCTCTGAGGCTTAGTAGTGCTGAGGGAAGCAGAATAGATGCCTGAATGTACAGGTTACCTCCTCCTACCATGGTCAGGTGTGGAATACAAACACATTCCATATGCCATTAAATCTAGCCAGGAATTAATATGATCCCTAAATGGGAGGTATAACTGTAGACACACTCAAAATTAATTCCCTTTCTTCCCTAAATATAGAAAGAATAAGATCAAAAGGCTGGTACTCACTGTTTTCTACCCACCAGCAGAAAAACTGCAGCTTTTGATGTACGCATAGCAAAGCACACTCCAACATGATATACTTCTAGAATAGCTAGAAAACAAAATCCCTTGCCTTCTGACAAACAAGAGATAGGGTTTGAAAAACTAAACACAGACTAAAAGACAGGAAGCCAGAAAGGACTAAAAGGAAAGGTATTTGTTAATGCTCAGCTTATATCATATTTGCCCTGGCCAATACCAGGAGCATGTTGTTCGTAATTAGCTGTCTGTAGGTGACTGAAGTAACTGGGAGAAGAGAGGACCCTCCTCATTCAAAGACACAGGTGAACACTGTGTCTTAAGATCTCATCTTTATAATTTACCATGACATGATAGCTCTGACTCCAACACGGGCCGTAGAACCTATATAAAGGACAATTATGTGAACATGTTTTTGTTATTTTCCTGGTTTTTTTTAAAAGATGCAAGTGGAGTGTTAGGCCTGTGTCTGTGCTTGAGTGGATGGCTCACGCCACCTACGGGGCAGCTTGAGTAGCGAGACATGTCTGCTCTCAAGAACTGCCCGTGAAAACCCACTACGGTTTCCATACTGATCAAAAATTGCTCCAACAGACATTTGAATTGGCTGTAATACCTGTCAGGATTTAAATATATATACATCGATAAGAAACATTTGATCTTCAGATGCACTGCTACAACGTTTGACATTCAGTGTGCTTGATTTTATAAATACACTAACAATCCATTTTTTATCCTGGTTACAAATAAGGATACATAAACATCTAATTCTCTTTTGATTATTGCCACAAACTAGTTAAGGACTATATTTGGAATTAGAAAAATTATACAAGATGGGGTTTAAATGTCAAGCCCATTTTGTCTACTAAAGACTGCAGTAGGGAATCTAATAAAACTCCAAACAAAGCTACAATTGCTCGTACGAGCTGACTATCCCTGAACTGCCTGACGCAGTGCTTGCATTAAGCCTAGATGAATACCAGTGTGTGGCTTTCATGCTAAAGAGAAAAACATCTTAGGTTATAGCTGTAGAAATAGTACCTTTTCCTTAGGAATAACTTTTCCTTTATACAACCATGCAAGTACCAGCCCTTCCACTGCCTTCGGAGGCTCATTTTGATCACCCACTTCAGCTCTTTTTTCACTCATTAGCACTACTTAGTCATTAAGTCATAACAGGCAAGCTCCAAAAGCAGGATACAGCCTGAGCAGCTGAGTCTGAAGGTGGGGGCCACTGATGGTGGTAGGAGTACTTCTCCCAGCCCCTCAGCAGCAAAGGGCTAACCCACAGGGGCTGGGGCAGCCCCTGGGACAGCAGGCCCCAGGCTGCCTTGCTCTGCCACCCTGGGAGAGGGTGGAGGTGAAGGAACCAGCAACTGGATGGATGAAGACACAAGGACTGCAGCATCCCTTCCCCACCCAGCTGGAGCACTGGAAACAGCCTGTGGCAGAAGGCCAGTGCATGCAAAAAACATGGCCTCCCCATGCATTTTACCCAAATCATGCCCTGTTTTGTTTTTTTCTTCCTTCAGCGAACTGGGCTGCTTACAGCATGACAAGGACTTACATGATTAAAACCGAAGTTAAAACAAACAATTACTCCAGACCTTATTAAGCTCCTTTCTCTTTTTAGTGGGCTAATCCGCACCAGGCTAGTGCAATTTTCAGTCAGTGCTTCTTTACCCTCTTCACCAACTTCTCCCCAAGACTTTTACAGTCTCACTGAATGCCGTATTGGAAAGTTGGCAATAAGGAAGGCACCTCCACTGTTTCTCAGGAGATGGACTAGCTACAAACAAGAAGCAGTTGTTGTTTCTGCTCAGCCGTGTTATCCCAATTTTACACAGGGACAATGCCATCGATACAAAGGAATATTCTTTTAAATTACACTACTCAGAAATAAGTATCAGGCCTAAAACTTTATTCCTCTCTCACAATGTGTAGGGTTGTTGTAAAGTTTCCTTCCATTAAGACCCATTTCTTCTTATAGTTTTTAGTTTTGTTTTGTTTTGAGTGAAGCACACATTTTTCTAGGACTGAAGCATTTCTGGAAAAGACTCTGAAAAAGATTGCTCTGGTGGTTTTAAAACTGGAGTGAAACAGGTACCTTATAGAAGCAAGCTAATTTCAGGTGGCTCCAAAACATACAACATAGTGATCTAATCCAGGATAAATGATAATGTCAAGACAAAGAAATGTGTCCTTTTAATTGTAAAGTACTATTTCATCTCTTAATGGCATCATAGACTGTGAAGGTAAATGTTCTTGAAAGCTGTTGTAATTAAAGGCGTAGGGAGGATGCTTGTCTGGGGGTTAAAACAGAGTTAATGAATTGCATTTGCTCAGACCAAGCAATGAATTCAGAAGCAGCAATAGCATGTAGAATTTAAGTAATAGGATTTCAGAAAAACTGGGGATAGCACCTACTATTAGCTGTAACTACAGTTCTAATTTGCATGGATGAAGTAGAATGAAAAATGTGAATAATTGCTTTAGACACTATGACATATACAAAAGCAAGGCCAGAAAAAAAGAGCAGGCAAAATATAGCACCTAGCATGAAAAAAAAAACCAGCTCCAGTCCTGGGGTCCCCAGAGACAAATCCATCTGATTTTGCTTAAGCAAACAATGGGGGGGGCAGGGGGAGGTCCTGTTTTAATGTCTTTTTTGGCCTACACTATATTGTTTATCTTGAGTGCTCATCTTCTTGACAAATATCTTTTCAGGAAACTATTCTTTTGGGTCTCATAGCCCTGAAGAGAACCTGAATAAAGTGTCTGCTCATCAAGACTGACTTGTGGTCTCTGTGTGGCTTTATTTAAAGTTAGAGGTTCAGAGACACCTGTAAACAGTTAACTGCAGGGACTGGAGACTGTGAGAAACAATGTAGTACATGAAAGGACTTACTGCCACCAAAAGTTTCTTCTCTCTGCAAATTAGCGTGTTACACATTCAGGAGTATGAGAAAGATAAGAGAAGACTGATGACTTAGTATAGCCCTCATTAAAATGCTCGACATACTTCTTGCAGCATCACTCAGAGCTAAGTAAGGAGTTTCGAACCCATTTTGGAAATGAGGAACTGAAGGAGATTGGCAAAGCACGGCAATACCTATACAGCAGTCCCAGAAGCATCTGCAATGTTTTGCAGAGGTATCAAAGATTTAATTTTAAACTAGGTAGCATGGGTACCACTAGCCAGTCAGGCTGCATCGTCTTGATGCTCACCACAGGCTGGCTTGCCAAGTTATTTCTATTCCTGCACGGTAGACCCCATCTGGCTCCTGAACTCCAGGTGTGTCCTAAATGAGATGTGTGAGTTGAGGGACCTTAAGACACTACAAGAAACGCTACTGCCTGTTGGTTTGCTTCTCTTCATTGCTCCTTTCCTTCACCAATACAAACTGTAATGCTCAAGGTAGAAGAAATTTGTGAGTGGGGATTAGAACATGCCAAAAAGTAGGAGGTGGGGAGTGACAGCAAGCAATACATACACATGCAGAGAGGGAATAGGGGCTGGTGGATCAGGCCTGCCTTTTCCATAGGAACAAAAAAAATGGTGCTGAAAGTAACTTGCCCAAGGTCACAGAGGTAGTTTTGAACAACCTTACATACATGCTTAAAAATCTCTAGTTCTTTTAAAACTTGAGCCTGCTGCTTGAGTGATGGTGTCCGGATGTACTGGATCGGGACTCACCACCAGAATTCTGCCACCCCCTACTGTAGTCCCGTGATGTGAGTAAGCAGGCAGGATTCAACTCCGACATAGGAGTTTTCCTCAGAGCCAGGGCCAATCCATTATTTAACTCGGCAATACCAGACAGTTTATAATCTGCCTTCAGTCTTTTTCAGATTCTAGCATGTCTAAGTCTATCATTAGGAATTAATTGGGAAAAAGTATAAGCCAGATATTTCCTTAGTTCTCTAGGGGCAGCATGTCCTCATAGGAGGCAGAAACAGTATTTCACAATTATCATTTTCTAACCCCCTGCCCTCCAGCACTGTAGGAAAGAAAGAATATCTTATGAGAACAGTAAACATTCAGCATGTGCCTGTTTCACCATTCTGATTCAGAGCATCAGCCCCACATTCAGAGATAGCAACTGTGGGAGTCTGTGTTATATCTGCAGTAAAAAATGTTGGCTTTTCTGGATCTGGACACTGCCACCTCAGCTCATTTCTAATGCGTGTGCTTTGGCAGCACACAGCTGAGCAAGGCCATAGATGTGCATTTTAAAATGTGGTAACCTTCAAATGGTGTTTTTTCTTGAGAATCATCTATATTATAATTACAAGAAAAAAAAATGGCACCGCTGCTTTTGATACAAAACAATTCAATTCAGGATTATTACTTTTGGTCGGTGAGGTTATCATCACCAAGACTGAACAAGACCGAACAATGAGTAAGTTTAAAGTGCCTTTGTAATGAGTTTAACACATTTGGAAGCCCTGGGTCCTCCCATGCTTTTTTTTTGCACCCATTTTCTGTGGTTGGACAAAGATCAAACATAATAGTGTGTATAGCCAGCACACAATATACGTGGTCACTTTGGTTAAAATATAAAAAATTCTAAGATCTAACTTGTCCATGTCATGTTATTTGGCAAAACTAATGATATAATTAAACGGGTTCAAATATCAAAAACATATGTATCTGCTTACATTTATACTTTTTTTTCCATTTACAAAATAATGCTTTTGTCAGAGAATAAAATTCAATGAGCTTCATATGTACTGGTGGAGTTCTGCAACTCAATTATTTCTTCATCACAATGGCAAGAGAAACTCCAGCACACAAATAATCTAGAAGATTTATAGGCCTGATTGCGGCACTGACACTTGGCCTACAGAGCTCCCTAGCAGACCAAAGAGAAGTAGTCTTTTCCACAGGTATGAAGCGGGTTGGCTGATAGCATCAGCTAAGCCATTGTGAAGGATATGAGCAGAACGTTTACAGCCCTACTTCTAGCTAAACTAAGAAATCTTTGAAGTATGATATGTTCATTTCATTAGTGTTTAAAGCAAACTTCTGCAGGAAATGGGATTCACATACATGTTTTCTTGGGAGTTCCTTGTAAAACAGTAGTCAAGTCTGAACATAGGTATGTATTTTGAATTTAATAGATAGGTTTACTTTACAGGTTCTTCCTTCATTCTCCTACTGCCTGTAAAACTCTACATCAACAGACACATCCAAAGTCTGCTTTCATTTAATTAAATGGGATCCTTGTCCCCAGTTAAAAAAGAAAAGATATCAGATATATGAAATAATGTCTGTTCTCATGACATCTCCAGCCCAATTTCCAGGAAGAATTTGGGATAGTTTTGAATAGATGAAAAGAATGATAAGAAAAACATTTCCTTCAAAAAAATTAAAGGAAAGCAACACTCCCACTTATCTTCCAACTCTTCCATCTTTAGAAATTTTCCTTTTAGCTCAGAGGGGCTAGGCAAGTAAAGCTGTTCATCTGTGACATCCCATTAAATGTCATAATTAGCAAAATAAGATGCAGTAAAATGGACTCAAATAACAATCACTGCTGTCCACTTCAAACCAGATACATTTAACCACTGTGATCATTTCTACAGTGGAAGAATACCAATATCAATAAACTGAGCATGTGAAAATGTTAGGACTCAGTGATATTGGTTATTCTGCTTATACATAGGAATTACCTCCACTGCAGTCAAAATGTTACCATAACTGACGACAGTATCTGGACCAGTAGTGGATACCTGTTTACTTAGCTACACAATAGTAGACCAGGGTTTGGGTATTTTTAAGCTAATACAAACCAGACTGATTCTAATTTTACTGCCTGAAAATGGGAATTTCATAGATCTAAAGTGACATTTGTTCCTTGCCAAAATATTTTGCACTGGCACTTACAGTTTTTCCTACTGCCAAGAACTGAATAAAACTCAGCCAAATTCTTCAGTCCTTAATTGAGCAAAATTCTCATTGTAGTTTTGCTTGATTAAGAAAAACAGGCCATAGTCTGCTGCATGGATAACTGTCTGGGTATATATAGGTTGAGATCCATTTAAAAATATTTAGGAAACTTTATACAGCTTATAGTTCTCAATCAAAATTAGGGGGGTTATCTATATATGTCAAATTGCCTGTCTGCACAAGTGACCAGTTCCCCGACTGTTGAACTTCACATGCTTCTAATGTTGCTAATTGTCACATGGAAGTAATTAATTGAGTCACTTGAGAAAAATCTATTCCAGATCATGTAGGGTTTTTCTTTACAATTGTGGAGGCCTGAATTACTGAACTCTAGGAAATACTCTTTTTTTTTTTTTACTTTAAAAAATAGATATTTATCAGTGTAATTGATGCATGGGAACTGATAGGGCACAAGTTTCTCAAAGTTACAGTCACTACTGCATATAGCTTTCCTTCATGACTGTTCAGATTTCTGCACTTTATCTGTGTCATAGATGCTCCCAAGGAGAACTACTAGACTTTCATAGTCAAGAGGATTCATAAAATATTAAACTTCAGCAGTCATTTTTAGCCTGAGGCAGCCAAGGGAAAACTAGCCAGTAAAATTCTTCAACAATATTGTGTTAATAATTTTGCATTTCCAAATGAAAAATAAGCAGGTTTGCCTTCTCTTCTGTAAGAGTTATCACTACATTATGAATGTCACACCAGTGTTGTATGGTCACAATATACTGCTGACTGCAAGTGGAGGAAAACACAAATCTCTCCCCTTCCTCTAGATGATTTGTCATGGCTTAGTCCTTTGAAGACAAGTTCTTTTCAGGTGTCACATTTCATCAAGGTGAGAACTTCATTCCAAACCAAAGTCATAACAGCTTGTAATCATTATTACAATATCAAACGAAGTAAATAATTTTCAACTGACCACTGTTAAGAGACTCTGCATCATTTGGGGAATAAATAGAAGTACAAGAGAGGATGAAACAAGGTATAGCTATTAGTCATAAAGAGAAGAGAGATAAAATAAGAAGGAATTCAGGAAGAGGAGAGGCATAGGTAGAATTTAACAGCAGTTCTCAAAGCTGATTTATGAGATTTGTACACACATTAGGAGATAATCCAGTCTAGAGCCTAAACAGGCAAAAGAAACAAAACTGCCAAAAAATGAAAGATACTGAGGGGTTTTTTAATTTCTCAGGAATTTTTATTATCAGTGCTGCTTTTTAGGTTGAAAAGAAGAAAAAGAGGAGGGTGATATTTTTTTTTCTATAGATACTGTTTGAAACTAATCCATCCAAATCTGCCTTTAAAAGCAATGGCACTGTCATGTGGCAGTAGTTTGTACATTTTGCCCACTATGTGTTAAAAGAAGAGATGAAAACTGTCCATAAGTTTGCCTTACTTCCCCTCTCTGAAATGTTACTTTCAAAAACCTGTAATGAAAATAGTATCTAAAAGAGGAGTAAACATGGGTGCCATACAATCCCACAGATTATAAAAGCTCTTAGATTTTTGTCCAGTACAGTCACTCCTGATTTATTATTAAAGCTTAAATCAGTGAAGATGGAAGAAATTGGATTACCCCTCAATTCCAAGCAGAGAGCTGCTAAATCTCTGGTATCTCAGTTAATTCTTTCACATGTTGCCCTCTGTTCATAACCCAGCTTTCCTGCAGGCACTTCGTCCTTTGCCTGCCGTGAAGCTGCTGTGCTCTGGGGTCCCGTCAGCCAGCAGTGTGAAACAGTTATGCCACCACAAGCTACTCATATAGATGCAGTAATACCAGCAAAGCTGACCTGGGAGGTTTTGATTTCTTTATTTTAATTCTTACTGATTGTTTCATTTGTGTGCATATGCTTATGTGTGCTTGTATGGGCAGGGCTTACTACCCCAGCTCATTGCTCAGAGTTGCTGGTATGGCTGCTTCTCAGCTAGAAGCACTTTGCTATTTAGTATTCCTTTAGCAGTAAACTGTTCCTACTCTAAATATAGCCTAAATTGCACCCAGCATCCAGTACTGGCACTTGCCAAAGTATCCCTCAGAGTTTTTGGAGCTCACAAAGCTGCAAACACATCTTTTGGAAATATTAGTCCCTGCATGACTTTACTAGCCCAACTTGCAAGTACAGTCCTTTAAGGAGATCATTCCCGCAGGATCTAATCAGCCTTGTTATTTAATTTATTGAGAATTTTGCAACAATTTTCAGGAAATACAGCTCTAGGCCTAAAAAAACCCTTCTCAAACTCTGAGCCTGTAGGCTATAATTATGTAATCCAGATTATCTCTTTCCTTAGCGTGGTTAAACAAGCCTTCCACAGAGCACATTAGAAGTATTTCTATTAAGAATATGTGATTTCCGCTAACATCTGAAAATCTGAGCAGGTTTCTTGACCTAACACAAAATTAACTTAGAATTAATGTAGGTGCCCCATCTCACAGTCAAACAAAACAAACAAACAAAAGAATATCATTATAAGCATTGCAGATAGCCATTCTGCTGTTTGGAGAAACTAGACTCCTTTTTCCTTGCTAGAGGGGTACCTGCCTACTGGATTTATTTTGTATTTGGTTAAGCCATGGCCCATAGGTAGCCATGAACCTTTGGTTCTGATGTTCAGCAGTAAGAATTTGGTGGACAAAGTTTGTGGGGAAGAATATGATTTCATTTAAGTGCATTGACTTGTCTAACGCCAGATTATGTAGTTAGTCATTGTTGTCTTAATCCCATCATCCTGGGAATAGCTAGCACATGCCTTAACTACTCCTTTGCATAGATACAAGAAGAATTTTTAAAAATACGTATCTGCTTCAAGAAAATCCAGATTTTGAAACAAAAAAGGAGGGCTGGGCAGGGAAAACAGAGGCCTTCGTTGATTGACAATGTGGGATATAGAACCTTTCTGATCCTAACCCATGAGGGGATGTTTGCATCTGGCCCCATAATGGGGTCTCCATGCCTGAACTAGATGCCTAGACTCCATGCATGTGTGTAAGGGGAGTTAAGTGCCTCGGAGGGGGATTCACAAAAG
Organism: Haliaeetus albicilla; assembly: GCF_947461875.1. Lineage (NCBI taxonomy): Eukaryota > Metazoa > Chordata > Aves > Accipitriformes > Accipitridae > Haliaeetus > Haliaeetus albicilla. The sequence continues at coordinate 39,983,628 of NC_091488.1, forward strand.
CCACTGTTTGAGGAGCTGCCTAAGCCAGCCAAATAGGAAAAGCTGAAGAGTGCAGTTCATCCTAAATCCTAGCTCTCTCCTTGGTTTAAGTGCCTTCTGGTGAATGAAGTACACAGCGCAAGTCCCTCCACTCTGAGCTCATAGCTCGCAATCCTCTTTTGAAGGCAGGTGCCAAATTTTTCTTTCAAACTCTGAGCAGCCCTCAGCAGCTCAAGCACACTCTTACTCAGGCTGTAGAAGACGGGCCTATAATCCCTTCCTTTAGCAAAGGGCACTGAAGTGCACATTTCCTACCTCCTAGGCATGCCCCAGCCAGCACGCTACAGGCATCAGCTCCCAGGAGGTGGGTGGGAGCTGGCACAGGTCACGGCAGAGCCAGGGAGGCCTGGGGAGGAGGAAAGCCACAAGAGACTTTGTCGGAAAGCTTGGGAGGCGTCAGCAGGCAAAGGCAGCCTCAGGTCCACGCTCTGCACTAAGGAAGGTTTGTGCACTGGGACCAAGCAGCCCTTGAGGAGGACTTCAGTGGCCTGCCAGCTCAGGCAACAGCTAATCAGTCCCTGATCAGGGACTTGGATTTCAATTATGGACTGAAGTGCTTTAATTTCCCCCTCTAATCCTATTTCCTCATGTGCTTCCAGCCCCAGCTCTGCCTCGTAGTGCTGCAGGCAGCTGAAGGGAGACTGGTGTCCCCCTTTGTTTGTCAGCCTATCCTCCCTGGCATAGTCCTTCATACTGCCTGCAGTACTGATGAAGTGCAAGTGCCAGCTCCCACTGCAGACCTTTTATAACAGTTAGACAGGACAGCTGAGCACTGACCAGCTTTATAGCCTGTATCTTTGCTAGTCTCACAGTTACCAGTGATCACGGGTCCAAATGGCTGCGCTGAACATTTCGTATTGTTTCTCTTGGAGTAGCGTTGAGAGACTTGAATGAGCAATAGTATTTGCTCTTCAGTACTTGGCTTTGCTCTCCTTTGGCCTTGGTTGGGTTATTCCAAGGTGACAGATATGGTAATTTCAAGTCCTTTAAACTATAGCACATTGGATTGCATATAGGAAATTAATTTTGCCTCATGGCATCTTTGGAGTTTAAATTACTATATATTTTCATGGATCCAGGATAAGTGTGTGTCAGTGGGATGGGGGGGTTCTTGTGTGTGTGTGTTTCAGAAGCATTCTTTATTGTGCTTTTGAGAGACGTGGCAAACATTTCCTACAAGTATTCACTGAATCAAACCTGCAGGGAGTATTTTCACAACTCAGGTTGAAAGTTTTTTTGGTGGTGTCATGCTACCTTTATTTCTGCACTTGTAGAGTGGGAAGAGAGTGGCATCTGTGTAGGCCTGTACATGTTACACTTGTTAACAAGTAACTATGATTTCAATCTTTGTCTCTCTGCCCATTGATTAGTCAAGGGGTTATGTGTTGAAGTAGACTTGAGTAAGAAGCATTTCTTCCCTACTGCACAGGAGGAAAAGGCAGAAGGTCTTTATGGGCAGATCTGTCTGTCATGACACAGGGATGTATGTGGGCAGTTCAGCCATGGTGGCAGTGTAGAGGAGTACACTAGAGTTTTTGGTGGTGATTGCAGCCAAGTGCCAGATTATAAAGAGATGTACATTGGTACATCTACTGGCAACCATCTAGCAACTTCCAACTTCATGTTTGCCCATAGATATGACCCAGAGAACAAAGGGTCTTTTATAAAAATTAAAAGCCCAGTTATTAAACCTTTTTAACCAAATGAGTGTTTAGTTTTGGTTATTGTCATCTTAGTCTTTATCAAGAAAAGTAGCATAAAAAATAAAATCTATCCATTTAGAAATAGGATCGTGAGATAATATCTGCTTGATTTTTGTGAACAGAACAGTGTCAGGTCATGCCTAAGATCAGCACATCCTAACAAATATGATGATATCTGCAATATTTTATAATAAAATAGGAAAATAACTGTTGCTAAATAATTTTAAAACATCCTCCTGATTTCTGCCTGGGTGGTGTAGTCTAGTATGTTTAAACTTTTCAGGCAAGATCATTTCTTCCACTGTTTGAGCAAAGGTAGGAAAAGTATGCAAAGGGCAGAAATCTTTTTAGTGGCAAATAACCTTCCAATAAAAATTGTCTGAGAGACAGGAGGTTTCTTCAAGAAAAATATTTTACAGACATTTGTTATTTTTTTCATATCTCCCTTGGACTGGGACTTCGGGGTTCTGAGGAGCTGCAAAGTTAGAACACAGCAAATAAAAATAAAGGAGGGAGAAGCTGCGCTCTCTCTCAACAGGCTCATCAGAGCACAGTGAACAGAAATACTGTAAGTGGTAACAATTTATCTCTGAAATAGAGCCTCCAAAGCCTTTTGCTTTTATTTAATAATAAAAAAAAAAAAAGTCATGAAGCAGCATAAGGGCAAGAGCCAAAAAAACACATTCTGTACACCATCAAAGTGAGAAAAGGAACAGAAACGCTATGCTGTGCCAGTTTCAGAAAGAGGCAATCAAGCAGATTTTATGGCAAGAAGGCAACACGTAAGGCCACAGGATTGCAACAGGAGTCACAGAGGACAGTAAATTGTTTCAAATTAAGATCAGGCCAAATACTTCAGAGTCCCGCACAGATTTCTTGCTTTATATTTCAAGAACTCCCAGGACTGTTAAAGTAAATGCTGTCCAGGTTGCAAAGGCTAGAGTATGATCACTATGAAGGGGCACATGAAACACTTTCTCTATAACCAGAACCAGTGCACTCAGAATTAGACTCTTTCTTAACGAGATTTCATGATCTTGATGCCTAGTTAGGGGCTAATGGGTCCCATCTAGATCACTGTAAAGCACTTAATCAGTATGTGTGTAGTGCTAAAAAGAGGAGGGAAGAGAAGGGGAAATACAGTTCTAAACCTGAGAAGTCCTTGCTTCATCACTGATAATGAAGAGGCTAAAACTTAACCCTTTCCAAAGGGCCAGTCCTCCTGCCTGCCTCAGGTATCCAAGAGGTGCCAGGAGCCCTCGTCCCCCAAAATGCCCCACTGCAGAGCACTGGCCGGACCTCAGTAGGAACGGAGACAGACACCTGCCTTTCCCAAAGCTGCGGCTGGGCTCTATCCACCCAGGGCACAGTGCAGCCTTTTTACCCCCAAAATGAAGATAGATGACAGTGGCTGTGGCGTGGCAGGACATCACACCACAGCAGGGAGCCTGCAGGCGGCCCACAGGCCATGAAAGGCATGTCAGACTTCAAGCAGCACCAGCAATAGAAACAGCACTTGCTACAGCCTCAAGATCAAGAGAAGCACAAGAGCAGTTTCTGGCCACTTTTCCCTCGTCTTCTCAGGTTTGGCACCAAGCATAGCTTAGCTAATCTCAAAAGTCAAGCCTACAAGAATATTACATCTGCAGATACCTCGACTGCTTTACATGTTTAATCTAATAAAAAGATAGGTTATCTTCCCTGCGACATATGTAACAATCAGTCATTATCATTACCAACAGCACTTTTATAATCAGGATTTTCCTTTCTATTGCCACTTCTTGGGAAGTGTTTAAGAAAAATACACACTCTAGCACCTATTTGTGTCTTGCAGATATTAATGAACGGGATTTTTGCATGCATATCTAAGCTTTCCTAAAGGTATTGAGATCTACTAATTCACACAATGCTCCCCCTCTAAGCATTCTTCTCAGACACTTGAAAGAAGACCCTAAACTAAGCGTATTAGACTAAAATATCTCGAATTGATCTTTTGTGTCTCTCTTAGGACTCAACACACCTTCACAAAGAATGCATTTTATTTTTTCTGCTTTTATTACAATATTGATTAATCAAGCAAGGAACTAAGAGTTCTCTGAGCAGTAAAACTGGTAGATATCCTTCAGAATAAGACTCTCTGCCACTTGTGAGTATTTGGGTGAAGATTCAGGATACATTTGATTTTATTAATTGCTACAGAAAGAGACAGTCTTCTTCCCTCACTTTTGTCTGCTCCCATACATGTGGTAAGATGGAGCATTTCACTGATGAACAAGCTTAACACTAAACTGTGCAGATTATTCACTTGTCATTTAGAGCCAGTTGCTTGTGTGTGGCTTGTTCATAAAGCTGTAGCTGGCTGAACCAAGAGGTAGCAAAATGGAAACTTTTTACACTTTCAGCAGTGAGTATAATTCACAGCAGCACTGCTAGAGGCATTGCTTTGGATTCCAATAGTAAAATGCTGTGATACACTTTACAAGCCATTGTACCACAATAACACGCAAACAATTGTATCATGAAAGTTTGGGAGGCTTCTACTACATGCAGTCAGCACAACCTATCTCAGGGCAGAATTAAGCCCAAGAGTGATGAGTGACAGCTGAGAAGGGAGGTTTCCAAAGAAAGCCTGTAGTTCCCTGTCCACACTGTTTTGCAACCAGTAATCACCATAGTTCATTATCAACACCTCAAGGTTCAGCCTACTGGATCAAGCACTTCAGTCTGAAGCACATCTCCGGTTGTTTGTCTTTGCATTTATTTGGGGGTAGGGGACTGGCAGTAGATGTGAAGCATTTTTGCCAAAACAATCCCCAAACTAACAATGCCCCCAGGAGACGGTCAGTTGACTATAAAAACACTTCCATGAAAACCAACCTTGTTGCCAGCGGGCTGCGCACAGCAAACCCGTTACATCTGATAAGGCAAATTCCTTGGACAGTGTCAGTGCCTGTGCCCCACGGGGAGCTCCTTCTGCAGCGACCGGTAGCACCACCGCTTCAGAGAAGGAGCCCTCAGTCCAGTTCCCACGTTGAACAAACAGTCTGTACTCGGATGCATCGGCTGCCAGTCCCGGGCTCCGCGCCAGGAGGGCGATTACGTGTCGATAAGCAGGGAGGCAGCTCTATGCTTTGATCACTTTGTGTGTTCCACATTATCGGGTCCGGGTTTACGTGCCTCGCGCAGCCAGTCGCTGAACGGGGAGCTAGTGGCAGTCGCTTAAGTGTCTCCATCAAAGCTGCCTGCCACCAAGACTGTAGGCAAACTGCCCAGAAGAGAGAGCTTTAGGCAGAGGATTCAAGCACATGCCGTATGGCAGAGAACAGGAAAATGTATTCAAAGGCAGGTATTTGCTAAATCCTACCTATAATTAATTCTAATCCTGTAATTAAAGTCGCATGCTTTTCTGCAAACATTCCCCCATTTTGGTCCTTCCTCCCCACCCCGAGGTCAGACACTGATTCGTGCAAACAAGTACAGGCTACCACGCAAGAGAGCTGCATCCCCGGGGACTGTGGTCACCCGAAAAGCAATGCCCAGCTTGCTGATCCTTGTCACAGCTCCCTGCCATCTGACTGCAAGTAGCTTTCAGGCATTTTCCAGCAAACAGCTTCTGGGCCAGATCCTCAAAGACACGCAAGAGACTAACTCCCCTGGAAACCAATTACTAGCACCAGGCATCTGAATACCATCGTAAATTGTGAGCTTCATGTTTGCATTGAGTCGGCAGAGCCCTGTGCCTGGGAATTAGGGGTTGTGAAGATGCCAATTTAATCATGCCCAGATTTGAAGAGAGAGATGGACATGCCTATCCAGACTCACATAGGTAGGCTTGCAGCAGACTAGGCATGGGGAGAAGACTAAAGGCAACATAATTATGCCTGCATGGCCTAATTTCTCCTTCTCACCATGGCTGCTTCTAGTCCCAGGATGTGTGTTTTCACATATATGCACACATAAATACCTGCACACAGACAACTATTTTCCTATATATGTAGATACAGACACACATGCAAATATACACTGTTTGGAAGTAAGAAATGGAGGAAGTCCAAGGGTGCCATTTTCATACAGAGAGCTGGGTGACCATCCAGACTGAGCACACGCACGAATGTATTGCAAAAAGATTGGAGCAGAGGCAGTTGCTTTGTCTTTGGAAATGGGTTTACAAATGGATAAACAGAGATCTCCCCAGGCATTGCAAGAAAAGATCATATAATTACCACTGAAGCCAAAGATAGCTTATAGATGATTATCAGTTTTTAAGATGAAGCCATTTATTTAGATGTTTTTTCACACTTCTCTAAGGAACCAACTGTAGGCACCATTTTGATTAAAAAAAAAAATAGAAATAGACATCTGCCACATGTCGAATATTCCTCATTATCAGCAGGTTTATACATGTGTGCATTTTAAAATGTTTATTATGACAATCCTTGTTATGACTGTCTTAGATTTAGTAAATACCACATGATAATCAGACGCAGTTGTTAGACCTTGAGCAAAATATGATTTAATTTATTTTTCACGTACCAAACAATAGCTGTTTCTTGGTAATCTAAACTGAACACAGACACTCAACACTACTTTGTTTCCTTGGAGGGGACAGTGAAAAGGAGAGAGGGGAAAAAAAAAACCCAACTTAATCTCTGTGGGAGAGTGTCACAAGAGGCAAGAAGGCAGGATTACATTTACCATAAATCCCACTTTCCTCCCTACCGAATGCACAGGCCCTCTTTAGCAAGGTAAACTCTTTGCCTACTCAAGAAACAGGTATCACCTTCAATGAAGCTGGAGGCACCCTTAAAAGTAAAGTGATGTGGGACCCCAAAACCGCTTGGGCTGAAGTCGGGCATGGAGCAACTGTCTCCTGCCAACAGCATGGCTGAGCCCTCGCAAAGGGGCTGCGCTCTCCCTTACCGTCCTCCTGCTCTTTACTGCTGAAAATGAGATTAAATCAGTGTAGCTAGTCTTAATTTGTGTTATGAAACTGGTTAGCTTTCAGAGGAAATCTCTGCCAAGTTGCATTTGGTTGCCTTCACTCCCTGTTTTTATGTGGAGTATGACTGAACTTTCAGAAAGAAACCCCCCCAGACTGAGTTTAATTAGTTTGATTGCAAATTTGAAAACATCTGTCTGAATTACATAAAACCTTGTTTAGCACAGAAAGGCAGAAGAGTGCTTTATATTCAAGTGGTGAATGAAGTGTGTATTAAATGGCACCCTAAGCTCTGAGTAAATACAAAATTATTTGGCAAGCAGAAGGTTGTCGTTTTTTCCTGCTCCTGAAAATATGAGTTCCCACTAAAATTCGGTCTCTGGGCTGTACAGGGTATCCTCAGATCCTGTCAGAAAGTACTCACTGACTGACAAGTTAGTCCTCAAAGGAGTTTAATGATCCAGAGACTAATTTTAGCTGAGATTAATTTTTGAAATAGTGTCTTTGAAAACCATGAACAACAATGTGCTGGGAAGATCACTGCTCAAGTCACTTACACACCACAGCACTCCTGCTGAGAACAACAATCAGCATTTGCTTGCCTTTTCACATCTAAAGACATCCCCCACTTGAATTCACCCCAACTATCCACTGGTGCTGAGTGACTACAGAACTAAGGCCTTGATAGCTGCTCTTCTCATTTTGTGCTAAAATTTCTTAGAAGAAAGATAGCTGGCTAACAGAATTAGTTTACAAATGCCAAAAATAAATTATATGCCCAGTGATTAATCTAATGCTTTTCAGGTGGTGCGAACCTTAACAAAAACATATACGCTTGCATGCATAACCTGGCGATTTAAGGGAACCATATTGTACAAAACAGGAACAGTACAGAATGTTACCAAAGTAACACTAAAAATGAAAACAGAAGAAAAATGGTTATCGCCTTGTGAAGACTTTGTAGCTTTCTCTTACAAGCCCTTCTTTGATTCTGCATGAGCTGCCACGTACCTCTGCCTACAAGCTGGGGGACAGCCAGGGAACTAACTCCCCACGGAGGGCTACTGTGCATCTAACCCACCAGCTCTCTGCAACACAGCGGTGTTACTACTTACACACATGGTAACACATTATTTGCCTTTTCCATTGCATTATGCTGTCCCTGCATGCCTCTATATGACTGAGAGACTTTAGCAAGGTTTATAATGTTCCCGTGGTATTGGAACCCCCTGTGCCCAAGAGCAGAGCTATACCTGGATACATCATTGTAGATAACTGATCGTATTACCAAGTATCAGGGTTATTCCAAAAGTAGCCACGTTCCTAGCCACTTTTGATATTGAGTCAAAAACATCCTAGAGAATTAATCTTTTCAGCATCAAACATTTTTTTAGTAGGATCTTCTAGGCAAAAAGATCTCCAGAGTCACCAGGATTTTTATTTTGAGAGTTTTGCAGCAGTCATTTTCGACGTGGAAACCTGAGCGCTAGCAAGTCCATCCCCGCTATGAAGGCACAGTTGCTTCTCCTCCATCTTCCTTCAGACATTCAAACAGTTAAGGTAAAACTCGGCTTTCTCCAAGCCTTTGGCTTCTCTAAAGGTGCACGCATGCACTGATTTACCTGCCATAAATATGTAGACACATTCCCATTGCTTTCTGACAGAAACCCAGGAAAATCCCACTTCAATCCCACAGCAGCAGGAACGGGTCCCTGCAGCTTTAGGCAGCCCCTGTGGAAGGGACCTCAGGGCATAAGAGTTCAGGTCACCAAGACCTACTCATGCCTTATGCCTCTTTGGGAAATATAGCAGTTCAAAAGCAATGCGTGGTACATTAAACCCATTGGGCTAGTCTCTGGGTGAGTATGTTAGAGGTTCTGAGACATGGGTAAATTTCAGTTAACCCCCAAATTGGTTGCAGAGTGATCACTTCCCTGTAAGAACCAACAAAATTGAGGTCTGGCTTCCACCCTTTGCAAGACCACCTATGATTTCAAGTCCCACATGGACAGGCATCACTCTTTCCATACATTCTTTACACAATTAGGCTAAACCAGCCATTATTTCTTCACACCAATTTAAGAATTATGACTGCTAGTACATTTTGTTTTGTCTTCAGTTTCTACTGACAAATGCAAATAGCCAGAGGAAGGTCCTTTCTAGTTTTCTCAGGAGAACAGCTCTACCAAAGAGGTTATTGAGAAATGTTCTCACTTGAGCTTTGCCTGTAAAAATGTGTTTTTTCAGGGAATCTCTCTCACCCACAGAGCCAACCACACACGTTCACACACAAGCAGCTGAACACTGTGGTTTAGGATAATGTTCCTTTGCCCTCGAGTGGCTTGCCCCACCCTAGGTAAAGCAAAACATTTATTGTGTCTTAATCTGAAAGACTGGTGCAAAATGATGCGTCACACTCTATGAAGGCACAGTTGCTTCTCCTCCATCTTTCTTCAGCCATTCAAACATTTAAGGTAAAACTCGGCTTTCTCCAAGCCTTTGGCTTCTCTAAAGGTGCACGCATGCACTGATTTACCTGCCATAAATACGTAGACACATTCCCATTGCTTTCTGACAGAAACCCAGGAAAATCCCACTTCAAAGCCAGCTTACTGCTCCACTGACAGACACCTTTGAAAGCATATCAGGTCACATTACATGAATGTGTTTGGAGATGATCCTTAAATTGCTGGGATTTGAGTGAAGGGTGTGGGAAGTCTTACACTTTGGCTGCATCTTCAGCACAGATTTTTTGCCTCCTCACTCTGGTATTTTCCTTAAGTCCTGTCACTGCTGGGAAAGTCTCCTTTTGCTGTCCCCAAGTTCTGGAGGACCCGTCCAACATTTAGGATCTATACGCTTCTTTCAAAAAACGAGAGCAAGATTTTCAGTAGCTTTCAGGCATTTAAAGATGCTGGTGGTTTCCTAGCAAGGTCTTCAAACAACAAGAGCTGTGCACCCAGGCATTCAGAAAAAAAAACTTCAGGGCAGAAAAAAGGACCTTCAACTTCTGTCTCTCTCAGTACATAAATAACTTTTTAGAGAAGGTGAGTAGGATGAGACAGGCAGTGAGCTGAAACACGGAAAAACTGTCCCAGGCATCCCTCATGCTTCAGGGCAGGCTTGCCTTATAGTGACATAGGTATCTGATAGTGATAATCCAGCTGGACCCACTGGCGGGAGGCAGTGAGCAGCAGCAGTCGCACATACAACTCTACCACATTTCTCTTGAAGACTAATTTTGTCAGATCCCTCCTTCCCTTGGGAGCAGGGGGAGAGATGAGCCATAAGGCCGGTGCTGAACACAGGCCGCTTCCCAAGTACCTGCAGCAGATCCCAAGACCCAGACAGCTCACATGAGGCTGCCGGGGAGGCTCTGACCTCCTCTCACAAAGGTATTGGCCAAGTCCCATCTAGCCTGAGGTTGTTCAGTAAAAAACCCCCACCTTCCACCTCAGCTAGTCACAGGCACCAGCCCCAGCCAAAATCAATAGATGAGAAGCAATTTGTCATTTCCAGGCCACACTGTTTTGGTTAGGATGAGTCAAAAAACACTAAAGAAACACAGATGTAGTGAGATCACCTCATTTTCTGGAGCCTTCCTATCTCTAGAAGTCTTGCCTGATCTCCCTCGAAATTTCCACACGCACACACAAAAACATCTTGTGTGCTGTGTGGTCACAACTGTCAAATGCAGGTGCATCGCGTGATGCTCAGCAGGGCCAAGGGAGCTCAGGACAAGCAGCGGGAGGTCGAGTTCACCCTGAGCTGCGGGCAGGCTGGTGTCTCCCCGTAGGAAATTTTTTCCAATTATTTCAAATAGCTCCCACTCGCACACAAAGCCCATGTTTTGTAATAAAAACAAGGAGAAAAATCACATCCAAAGGAATTTTACCTATTTCCCTCTCCACTTATTCCACTGAGGTCATCTCTTTAAAAAAACAAAACCCCAAAACTGGCCACCAGAACAACAAAGTAGCCAAGAAGTTAATTTAATAACCTCATTCTTCAAAATCCACCCCGCCCTTCATATTTGTAGGTTTCAACAACAGTCCTTAATCATCCAGTATCTTCTAATGTTTTTTTAAAAGGTTTCACTGCATTTCCCTCTTCATACAGGCAATGCTTTTCATTTGGGAGAGATGCACAGAATATTGCAAGTTTTCCAGTAGCCGGGATATTTCCCTGCAAACTGAGGCAGGTGTTACCCTACTCAGCTACAGAGAGCCAAAGCTGCAGCCAGTTACTTGCTATGGTACAGAAAGGAACAGAAGGGCCAACAGAGACAAGACTGGGGATACCCCCCCCACAACAAAAAAAAAAAAAAAAAAAAAAAAAAAAAAAAAGAAACCCCAAGGCTGCTTGGGGTCTATGTGCCCAGATGAAGCTGCAGCAGGTAAGTTACCACATCCCAGCTGAGCCACAGTAACTGACCCCACACAGGCTGTCCTCGCAGTCCGGTGCCATTAAGCTTAAAGCAGAAATACCGTGTCCTAAGGCCCTAATCCTTTAGCTCACAGCAAAGCTGCCAGCCATGGGCTAAAAGCCACATTCAACTCACTGGAGATGAAGCATTTGCTGAAATGCTTTGCTGAACAAGGATGAGCAACTGTGCCTGGGCTTTAGCTACACTTACAAACTCCTGTACATCTTGGCTCTGGTTTTTTTTGCCACATGGCAGCTGGTTACATCCAAGACCTTAAATTCCTGGGAGAGAAAGTGACTGTAGAAATTCAGCTGTGCAACATATGCTCCATCTAGTGTTTATTCACTAATATTTCATTTTCTTAAATGGTTTGGTTTGCTGTTAACACAGTTCCAACTTCTCTCTAGTTAATTTGTCTATTTAGGAGCATTATTGAAAATATTAACCTTCTGCTGGTTGTTTCAACTACACAATTTTAGATTTACACCATCAGTAATGATGATACACTAATTTCCATTGAGAGCTCATAGAACAAAATGAAGGAGAAATGTTTTAAAAGAGCAGTGAGTATTTCTCCAGGTGCTTTGCTAACGCAGACTGAGTAGAGAACTTTGAGCAGGAGTAAAACGTAAGAACTAAGTGCTACCCGATGTTGCCACCTGGTCAATAACCTCCACCACAGCACAGAGCAGCGAGAGCAGCAATTTCTCGGGGATGGTCCATACCAGCGCACCCTTTGCTCAAGCTGAGAGGTATAGCAGTGAGTGGGGAAAACGCAAGTTGTGACTCCGGGGTTCGATGCCTGCAGTGCCATTGACCCGCTCCCTGAGCTCAGCAAGTTTCACAGCCACCCTGCAGCCCACTCACACGCTCTGCCCACTGGGCATGACTCCCTCACAGATGTGTTGCGAAGTCCCACCCTCCCAAATTATTTACAGGCCCATTTTAGAAGCCTACTGTACACTATGCAGCATTAGAGGAGGCCAGCGCAGCCACTTGCTGCCCTCTCCTCCATAAATACCTTTCCTCCCTCCGACCCCACGTACCTCTCACACTTTCCTCTGGCTCTCGGCAGTGGCCTCGCCTGCCCAAAGCCAAGTCTCTGCAGGGCCCCGCGAGGACACGTCCCAGCCCATGTCGGGTCGCGCTGCCCTCTAAGCGAGGGGGGTCCTCCCACATGCTGCAGAATCACCCTGCGCAGGGGAGCCACGGCTGCAGCCCCACGAGCAGCTCTTCTCAGGCAGGGAACAGCCACAGCCACAGCAGGAAAAGGTGGAAAGCTTCTCCCTCCAAAAGATACCTCCCAAGGCACAGGGGGCACGGTGCTGAGCCCCTTTGCCAAGGACTGAGGGGCTTTTTTGTTCTCTATGTCGAGCCAGGCTGTGGGGGAAGGACAAGAAAATAAGTAGGTGGCACAAAGCCCTCGCTGCCTCCTCGGGCCACCCTCACCACACCTGGGCTCAGCAGCTGCTGGGAGCGAGTCCTGACGAGCAGTTTGGCAAAGCTCTGCCAGGGTGCGTGTGTGGTGGGGGCTTTTCCAGGTGCCCCAGTTGGATGCAAGGCATCTTTGCATGGTGGAAAAGCAGGGACGAGGAGGGGACAGCCATCAGGCCTAGCAATTGCCACCTGCATTTGAAAAGAGCAGGACTTGCCTACCGGGCTTGGTTGTGAGACAAACTGCAAAACAGTCGAACACGTGGAGACTCTCCTTGTTACCTCAGGCTGCCCCCAAATTTGCACTTGTTTAGGGAGTTCCCGATTCCTGATTTGCTGCTCACCTGCTAGTAATGCTCCTACTGCAGAAAGGAAAGCCAACAGCAGATGGGACGAGAAGTCCCAAGCTTATATTTTGATAAGGAAGAAAAAGAAAAAACAACCCTGTTCCGTTGTGTTAGCAGGGCTGGTGAGGTGCTAGGATGGGCTGCCTGGGGAGGTGACAGGGTCTGCAGTGGGGGAGACCTTTAGAAAATAGTTGAACACCCCTGGAGAAAGGCTTGGGTTAGCTGATCCTGCCCGGAGGCAGCGATGGCCCAGACAGCCCCTAGATGGCCCAGTTCTTCTGGGTGAAGGCTGAGAGGATCAGAGCTCAGCTTAGGAGGAGAGCTGGCAAGGAGCTGCGATAGAAATAGAGAGAGAGCCGCTGGACTCTGCAGCCATGGGGTACAATCCTAGGCACAGATTTAAGCTGCAGAAACTGAGCTTTCATTGCTATGGAAAGCATAGCAGAAGGGGTGTGGATAATTTAGCTTCCTTGGGCAGAAAGCTGTTCAGAGATCCTCACAGGCCCCTGCCTGCTCTCCCCCTGTGCCAGAGCTTGCAGCAGAGCTCCCCAAACCTTGTGTCATGGCACTGACATAAGCAACAAAGTGGCACATGGCAGCTTGGGGATGGGAAGGAGTGGGTCCCCATATGGAGAAACCACAGAGGGCACCGCCTGGTGTGTGCAGGGTAGTAGAAAACTAAATGCATATAAGGACTTTTGCTATAATAGTGCTATTTGAGCAAGAGCCTCCAATAAACCAGGTGCAGGCCTGCTGCAGGATGTCCTCCAGGCCAACACACAAACCAGAGCCAGTCTGCGGAGGTTTAGGTCCAGATTGCCACAGAAAATGAGAGCAGGTCAGCCCTAATGGGAAATGCACAACACAAAAAAACATTTTCTGCCAACTGTGGGGTTTGTTGTGTTTTTCGCAGGTGATGGCCGTGCTGCTCTTTCCTGTCCAGCTGTTGGCAGTGGCTGTCACTGTTTACCTAGAGCTGGTGAGGTCTGCTCAAGGTGGCGTCTACTATGGGATCAAGCAGCTGCCACCCCAGGTGCCCCAGTACCAACCCCTTGGACAACAAGTACCTCACATGCCACTGGGCAAAGAAGGCATCCCGATGCAGCACATGGGCAAGGAGGTGCCCCACATGCAGTACGGGAAAGAGTACCCCCATCTGCCTCAGTACATGAAGGAGGTCCCGCAGATGCCTCTGCTCGGCAAAGACATGGCTCCCAAGAAAGAGAAAGGTAGGCTTGGCAGGTCCCTCGCCGCCCCTGCACGGTCCTGCCTGATGCCCCACAGCACCATTGGCCTGGGAGGGGGGACACTGAAGATGGGGAGCAGGCTGCTGCAGGCTGGGCATGGCACCCATGTGCCCCAAGGACTGGCCAGGTTGGTACCTGGCCACCGGTGGACAAATGGGCTCACGTGATCTGTGGGGCAGCTCAGGGTCACCAGAGCAAGGCCACAGTCATCCTCCAGGCTCCTGGGTGGCTCCGTTTGTTTGGGTGCTTGCTGAAGGCTAGGAAAAACCTTGTAATCCCATCTGCCTGCAGAAAACCCTCTGATGGGGTTTCAAATCACGGCCCAGGTGGATAGGCCAGGGTCCTGCCTGGAGGTGCTCCTACTCTCACTGCAGCGAAGGGACACGAAATAAGAGCTAAGAGCCCCAAGATCTGAATTTAGAGGAATATCACAGTTCTCTCTGAATTTGTCCAGACCCTGTGATTTAGAGGTTTGCAGATAAAAACATACAATTGCTCTTCTGACTCTGCAGTCCTCTTTCTGTAGGTTATTTATGGGCATAATGGAGGCATTGAAGGTGCAGGGCATTACTGCGTGAGTCTGCACGTACAAGCACTTTCAGTATTCAGTAAAGGAAGTCTGGACAATATTAAGATGTTTACAAAAACAACAAAATGTCTCCAAAATACAAACTACAACCAGGAACACCCAGTGTCATAAGACCCTTGTGAGGACAGTGAGCATCTGTGCGACTTCAGACAAGCTGGTTAACTCTTCTTCCTCTTATTGCGGGTTCAGCGTAACCACAGCATCCGCTGGCTTCAGAGGAAAATGGAAGATTTCAGGGCCTATTTTTGGAATGTCTGAACCAGCACGACTGGTTGTTGTAAAATCAACCCATCTCGTGAGCAAAGGAGGTTTTCTACGTGCATAAAACACAACATGTGCAGAGAGGGAGGGTTTCTGCCTCCCAAAGAACAGTTAATTCTCTTGCCCTGAAACCTCATCTCTCCCCTTCCCCCAAACCTCTCATTTCTTTATCCATTTTAGAGCCAGAGAGAAGCAGACTTTTCACCTAAGACAAAAAGCCTGCAGCTTGAAAGGCAACCAACCCCAGCACAACCACTCCCACGCAGCAACTCCCTCACCCTGACCTGCAATGCTAAGTGATCACATACACAAAAGTGTGGGTTTGGACAATAAAAATATTTTGTGAAGTGTTTAGAAGAGCTCTAACTAGACATGGCTGCACCGAAAACCTGTGGGAGCTTAGCAACGCTGGGTAAGGCTGTAGGTTTCCAGTAATATTGTAGTGGGAACCACAGTCTTGGTGAAAATGCAGTCATACCTACATACAAACTTCTTACTGACACAATCTTTTTTAATTGATCTTGCTAGTGTAAGCCCCTCCAGCAAAAGCACTTTTATGCCAGACCTCCTCCTACAGCATGAGAGCACTGAGCAGCTGCTCAAGCACTGCACTGAGCAGTGTCCTGCGAAAACTCTTAAAAGTAGGTTAGTCAACAGCAATATGGGACAAAAGGCAGACTTTGCTGCTTAAGATTGTATAGGTGGAAAACACTAGTAAAGGGCAAATGGCTTTTGCATGGCAGAAAATAAGCAAATATGATGCAAAATAATTATTTTATGGAAACAGAAACATGCATGCAAATTTGGAGTATGTGAAACAGTAGGAACATCCTTTTTGTTCCAAACACCAACCTGTAACTGGCCAGCTCTGCCTCCCCACCTGCCACAAAACTAAGAGACATCGTAGCAAGCACATTCAATTCAAAACTACCTTTGTGTTTCTCAAAGGATGCGACTGCAATCACCTTTTGTCTCTCCCCCTCCCCTTTTCTTTTTTTCTTCTTTTCCCAACCCAGAAATACCTGTGCGGAGTCTTAGGGGTGAGCAAGGTCCCCCCGGTGAGCCTGGACCAAGAGGGCCGCCGGGGCCACCAGGATTACCGGGTCACGGCGTCCCAGGAGCCAAAGGAAAACCGGGCCCACAAGGATATCCAGGAATCGGGAAGCCGGGCTTGCCAGGGATGCCAGGGAAACCGGGGGTCATGGGGCCCCCAGGGCCAAGAGGGGAGATGGGGCCGAAGGGGGATATTGGGCCCATGGGGATACCCGGGCCGCAAGGACCGCCGGGGCCTCATGGCCTTCCCGGCATAGGGAAAGCGGGTGCTCCGGGGCTGCAGGGACAACCGGGGCCAAAGGGCGAGCCTGGGCTGAAGGGACCCCCGGGAGCCCCTGGGATCCCAGGACCAAAAGGGGAGAAAGGCGTCGGGATCCCGGGTTTGCCGGGGCTGAAGGGTCCACCTGGGCTGCCTGGCCCCCCAGGCCCTGTGGGGCTGCCGGGGGTCGGCAAGCCGGGCATGGTTGGCTTCCCTGGCCCGCAGGGACCCCTGGGCAAACCCGGACCCCCTGGAGAGCTGGGGCTGCAGGGGCCCCCGGGGGCCCCCGGGATCCAAGGCCCTCCCGGCCTGCCCGGCGTTGGCAAACCTGGCCAGGATGGCCTCCCTGGCCAGCCGGGCTTCCCGGGTGGCAAAGGGGAGCAAGGCCTGCCAGGCCTGCCGGGGCCCCCTGGCCTCCCCGGGGTGGGCAAGCCAGGCTTCCCTGGGCCCAAAGGTGAGCGTGGCGTGGGTGGTCTGCCCGGCCCCCTGGGGCCCAAGGGGGAGAAGGGGCACGCGGGGCCGCCTGGCATGGGGGGGCCGCCGGGGGAGCCCGGCCAGCCAGGACTGCCCGGCATCATGGGCCCCCCGGGAGCCGCCGGCTTCCCGGGACCCAAAGGAGAAGTGGGCGCTGTGGGGCCACCAGGACCCGTTGGCCCCAAGGGTGAACCCGGCCTGCAGGGGTTCCCAGGAAAGCCAGGCTTTCCTGGGGAAGTGGGGGCCCCTGGGCTGCGAGGGCTGCCGGGCCCCACAGGGCCCAAGGGGGAAGCTGGGCACAAAGGCTTGCCGGGGCTGCCAGGTGTCCCAGGGCTTGTGGGGCCAAAGGGCGAGCCGGGGCTCCCCGGTGCCCAGGGGCTTCAGGGCCCCTCGGGCATCCCGGGCATCGCGGGACCCAGCGGTCCCATCGGCCCCCCAGGACTGCCAGGGGCCAAGGGGGAGCCTGGCCTGCCTGGACCCCCCGGCTTCCCTGGCGTGGGCAAACCCGGCGCCGCGGGGCTGCAAGGACCCCCGGGGAAGCCCGGGGCGCTTGGTCCCCCTGGCCAGCCAGGACTCCAGGGACCACCCGGCCCCCCCGGGCCCCCAGGTCCCCCAGTCATCATCCCACCCACTCCGCCAGCCGTGGGACAGTACCTGCCCGAGGTGGGGCCGGGGATAGACGGCATCAAGCCCCCCTACGGCTACATGGGCAAGAAAGGCAAGGCTGGCGGCGCCGTCTACGAGATGCCCGCGTTCACGGCGGAGCTCCTCACCCCCTTCCCCCGGGTTGGGGTGCCCGTGAAGTTCGACAAGCTCCTCTACAACGGCCGGCAAAACTACAACCCCCAGACAGGGATCTTCACCTGCGAGATCCCCGGCGTCTACTACTTTGCCTACCACGTCCACTGTAAAGGGGCCAGCGTCTGGGTGGCGTTGTTCAAGAACAACGAGCCGCTGATGTACACCTACGACGAGTACAAGAAGGGCTTCCTGGACCAGGCTTCGGGCAGCGCTGTTGTCCAGCTGACGCACGGAGACAAGGTTTACGTTCAAATGCCATCTGAGCAGGCGGCAGGACTCTATGCCGGGCAGTACGTTCATTCGTCTTTTTCAGGATATTTATTGTATCCCATGTAAAACAAAAACCAGACGCACACAAACATACACACAAAAATCAAAACCTTTCTTCTCTGCTTCAAACTCTTATACCATGAAAGATGCATTTTATGACCGTTTTGGACCATCTTGTACAAAAAAACCAAAAAAACCTGAAGTTTAACATTATGCACAGCTAGTTATAAAAAAAAAAAGTGTGGTGAACATATCTAGAGATGTGTATCAGGTTCATAAACAGTTGTTTTGCACCTGAGGGGGACATAGGAGCTGTACATTATATATTTCTGTGATGCCATGCTTACTTCATTTCATTCACCGTAATTCAGTACTAAGGTTCAAATCAGCGTACGTCACTCACTCCTGTTGCATATTTGACTGTTGCATTGATCATAGTTGAAATGAAAACCAGTAACTTAAACCAGAGTAGGTCAGTCTCAAACTACATGGAAAAACTTGAGTGGCTTTTTATTTGTTTGGGTGGGGTTTTGGGGTGGTTTTTTTTTTTGACAGCAGGTTTGCCTGACAAGCAAAGGTTCTCTTAGCTGGAGACCTTTATTTCCCTTCCCCACACACAAAATATCCCTGCAGGTGTGGTTTTTTGCTGAACAATTTATTTATGATGGAAAAGGAATACTGATGGTGTAACAATTCCCCACGAGCCTTCTCCAGCAGTCATTAGACCCAGAACACCGCCCCTGACTCCAGCAGGTGCTGGGTTCACCTCCAAATGCCACAGCACTCGAAAAGCCTCCATCTGCATTTGCACGGCTGAAGTAGATGAGGTAGATCAGAGATAAAAATGAAGGGTTCCCCATTTGCTTTGTGCCACGTGATTGAGACATTTTGGCCAACACGTGGCAATACAGCAGGGTGGTATAAATTTGCTGGGATGTCTGTGCTCATGCTAAGAACCTGCATCTGTTTGGCTTGTCAGAAGAGACACCTAGTCTGCCACTCAGCAGAAGTTAAATCAGTTTACTCTTCAATGACTAGGCAAAGCAGAAGTAGCGCTCTCTGCTAATTAACTAATTTGTTGTTTGAGATCAACTGGTAACTTTATCAGCAATACTGATCATGCACATTTATCTGAGAACTTCGTTTTATATAGAAGCTGATTTCCAATCCTTATTTATATGTTACCTATTGTCAAGGAGAACCTGCAGGCCTCGATTCTTTCTGTACGTGAGGAAGGCAACTTCTCGGAAAGAGCTGTCTGTTCATCAATGGTGCTAATCTCACCTCAAAAGTATTTGTTTCCAAAGGGCAGTGTACTTTGCTGTGGTTCCCTGTACAGTGCTGCACATCACACACTGTTACGCTAGTTGAAAGAGTTAAATACTCATCACTTCTTCAATGTCTTTAGCTAATGCTACTGCTTTTGATTCAAAAATGAACTAGATTTTTCATGCAGAACTAAGATTGGATTTAACTGGCATTACCATTATTTAAATGCAGAGTTTAATGCAGTCTAACATTGACTAAGGACTCCAGTGGTATAATGTGGTGCTTTATCTCAGAAATTTTATGGAATGGTGGCAGGAACAGACGGACAGTTTACCAGGCATTGGTAACTTCAGTATGCTCCCGGAATATATGAGATATGTCAAAAGCAAATAATTTTGTATTTAAAATTTTTGTACTGATTTGAAAAAAATATCTTATTAAATATCTTTAAAAAAAAAATCCTGTCTTCATTCAGCAGAACTGTTAGAAGGAACAATCAACCTGCTGAATTCATGTATCAGACCACAAGGACTCTCTGAAACCACTGACAGCCTGATGTGAAAAAAAATGAGATTCCCTTTTCTTTAGCTCCCCTCTACTGGCAAAACCTGCCCTATGCCACTGGGGGGAACGCACTGTCCTGGCGTCGCATTTAGTGGGAGAGTGTGGCTGGGGCTGGGGGCAATGCACAGAGCAAGGGGCTCCCGCAGGCAGCCCACAGGAACGGGCACCTGCTCAGCGCAAGCCAACATGGGACTGCAGCTTAACGAGGCACGGGGCAGCGCGCAGGAAGGCAAGAAATGGGACATCGTGGGGTGGCACTGTTAAGGGTTTGTGCTCCCCTAAAGAGCCAGAGCTGGCTGCCCAGGCTGGGAGATGCACACCACATGCCTGGCTCTCCCTGTGATTTGGAAACAGCTTTTCCCACCCCTCCCCATTTTTCCACCTGCAGCAAAAACCTCATGTGAAAGTGGCAACATATTTGTCACTGATCAACATCACTATTCAAGTGGCTCCACTGCAGGGAGTAAATGATAACCCATGGTGTGGCTCCCCCAGTCTCACCTCAAAGACAGGCATTTCCTCCAAGCTGGAAAAATCCTAAACTGTCAATACTAAAATGAATGCACTGAATACCTACTTGTGCCAGGTAATCGTTTTCTACCTCTCCCTTAGACTCCCTGAAGCCGCTGGCTAAGCGGCTCCCCGCTCCCCAGCATCTCATTTTTACTGCACAAAGAGAAAGAGAAAACAAAACATGAGCAAAGTATCACAATCAGCGCCTTTCACATTCTATCAAAAGTCTTTCGTCACAGGCCATCCTTTTAGTTAAGCATCTTTTATTTTAGCATTCCCCTGAAAGTCCCCAATAAGACAGGCAAGATTAAAAAACTATGAAAAATTAAAATCAGGAGTATGCTGCTCTTGATCTTACTTACAAAAACTACATCAGTTTTACTTTTACTCAGCCTGGAGTGAGATCTCCACCCGCAGTACAGCTCAGCCTACCTAGGTTCAAAAATTTTCAGCACTGTTTGCTCTGCTAAGCACCAAAGTTTGTTCTGAAACTCGATACGGTATCTGACAACGCTGTGTGTACTTTACACACCATTAATAATGGGGCTGGGCACGCATGCACACACACACACACACACAGAGAGCACTGACCTTGCAAAAATCAGCCTGAGGGCACCGTCTTTAACACAGTTTATTCACAGGAGAATAATCTCTTTCCATTTGTAGCATTCAAAATTTCACTTGAAACAACCGTAAGAATGTCTTCAAAATACAGCTGGCACTTTAAAGGCATATAAAACTTAAGACAAATGGCAAATAAAATAAGTATTTACCAATACCAAAAACAGATGTTGAGCTTCATATGTTCTTAAAAATCAGACCCCACTTAAAAGTTAAGGTATTTATACTACCTCCCAGGGCATTGTTAAAAAGGAAAGCACAGCATAGGAAACAAGAGGTACCACACACTAATTATTAAACACCACAGTTGTGATTCTGTATTATCATCACCAATACAGTCACTGGAAATGTCATTTAGTAATATCTTTTAGGCACTCTCAGATTTGTATTTAGTGCAATAGTTTGTGACCTTTCTTCTTTAGTCATATCTCTGTACTTCCTTTAATTATTACAGCAGAGGAAAAAATACTTTCCCAACAGAGAACAACAACAAAATCCCCCTAGAAGTCCGAGCCAAACACAGCTTTCAGCTGATGTACGGCATCCTGCCTGTTTTGTGTGTGCTTTGGTATCTTAGAGCTAAGTCTTTCTGACAGCACAGCGTTTTGAGGGGGTGGCAGATAAAATGCAGGAGCACCTTTGCTGTAAGATGCTGCTGTCTTGAAATTCAGCAGGCTGCTGGAGAACAGGACAGAGGAAGAAGGGGTGGGAGCATCTGACTTTGCAATTGATACAGGAAAAAAACTGATGGGAGACACTGGGTACCTACATAGTTACACCATTACCAGACATGGAAATAAAGCTGGCAGCACCCTGGGATTCAAAATTTCACAGCTTTGCTGCTGATGCTGCGATCACAAAATTGGGTAGCTTTGACAGGGAAGTTCAGTGCAGAGACTTCACTTTCAGGAATAGTAAAAATGGAAAAAGAAAATCTTAATAGCAACTCACTCTCAGAAAAAAAAAAATAATCTAAGTATTTAGAGTTAGCATTATTGCTTTTCTTAGAAAGTGCCAGGGGAAGTCTTTGGTATTGCAAAACACCTGTGAAAACGTCTGCCTGGATAGAATAGAAGCTGTGGTCTGTGGCCATTACTGAGAAACGCACTATACTTACCTACATGAAGTTAGTGTAAAAGCGATACCTGTTCTCAAGGCATGGAGGAGCAGAAATGACCACATGAAGCGGGTGACAGTGATGAAGCAGGGCTGGTGTACACAGAATCCTACCAAAACATCTTACGGCAGGGGGAAATGAAGCAGTTGGCTCACCGCTTATCATTGAAGCTAAAAGCTACTGGCCTATAAGCTGTGCTTTCCAAAGAACTAGTACCTCGTAGTTTATCAATAGTATCAGCTCTTGGCTCAGTCCCAAGAGAACAGGTCTGGCTCTAAAAGTTACTCAGCCACCCTGCAACAGCAACCTCGGCACACGCAGACTCAACATCCCTGCAGGAGCACAGAAGTGGGGGAAAAATATCCCCAGGAGTACTGCTTAATTTAAAAAAGAAGTCAGTCATACAAATAGGGAGGCTTAATAAAAAATAAAAAGGAGCAGCCAACAGGGATAAATGCTTGTAGACAGCATACTAAATGCATTGAGAATACCAAACATTATTAAAAAAAAATAATAGTGTTAGGAAGACAACAGCTGATGTAGTTAAAAAAAAAAAAGGGAGTCTATCTTCAGTAAAAGAGTTGAGGGGTGAGGACACCATTTGCTTGCCATGAAGCCTTTTTTCCAATTGTTTTTGGGGGATTCTAACTATAGCAGAACAAAACCCCCAAAAAGCAGAAAACCTCCTAGGAAAATTAGGAGGAGGAGTCAGTTTAATTAGTGGGAAGAATATCTCCAGAGAGGAAATAAAACAGAGAAAATAACCACATCCTCAGAACCACAGCCTACACCATCACAAGAACCAGGCACTGCGAGGAGAGGGCAAATTTAACAGCCCTCCTGGCAAAAATCCTCTCAGTCAGCGTACTGCATGATGTCACACGGATGCGGCTGGATCCGTGGCGGCAGGCCATGGGAGAGCTGGGAGCCTGGCTCTGGGAGCGACCATGGGTTTTGAGTGGGAAGAGGCAGCCGTCTGCTTCTGCCTGGCTCCGCTCTCAGTGGTCTCCAAGATCTGCCAAGGACCTCTATACAAAGAGAGCTCGGACAACACCACGACCTTTGTGAAAACCCTTACCTCGGCATTTTTTTCATGGGAATTGCTACTGTCAGTAGTCTAAACCACTGCAGGTCTGGGGCTGCAGAGTCACATACAAACCTTTTTAATTAACTGAAATAATCATGAGAAATAAATGCTGGTAGAAACAAAGACAGCAGTGTCACTGTTTTCTGATGCAAAACCCCACCTGCTTGTATCCAGATTTTTAAGCAAAGATCTCCTCAAAGCCTCAGAAATGTGCATGTTTAAAAAGAAAAAAAAAAGAAAATGCAAATAACTGAGCAAGAGCCCTTCTGCCACCTGGTGAAGAAATTCTGGTTTCCTCCATTTCCACCACCACAGTCACCTGCTCCGGTGCTCCAGCACCTCCAGCTCTCCCCTCTCCTCCATGCTTTCGCCTGCCGCCCTGCGCACGGCTGGACAAGGGACCACCCCCTGCAGCAGCATCTGGGCCCAAGGGACACACGTCCAGCTGGCAGGACACCATGGCACAGCCTGTCCCTTGCTGGGGACACGTCTGGGTCCTTCCCCAGCCCCTGCCGCAGAATTTTATGACATACAAAGTTACTTCAGGTATGTCCAATTTGCCTGAAATGGACCAAAGCTCAGGAGTCATGAGGTGAAAACAGAAGCCGCCTCCCCTTCAGCTGTGGCTGCCTTCCAAATCACACTGCCCTCACTAATTCCCAAATGGCAGAGCCAAGGCTTTAAAGAGGGAGATGAGAACTACAGGCAGGTGGGTTTTTTTAAATACCTATTGCACTCCACAAGAGAAATAGGAAAAAAGAAAGATGACTCTTTGGTCACTTCAATGCTGCAGCAAAGGAATTGTGTTCAGTACTCTTGTAATCCTCAGCTTCTGAAAGCACAAATAGCATGCTCTTGACCTGCTAGAGGTTTGTATTCATATTGTAATTGTTTGCACTCCTTCTAAATGTACTAAAACTCTCTACATAATTGTACTAAAAAGCAGCAAACGTTTTTCTACCAACTTAAAAGACTTTTTTTCAAGTGGACTTCTTTGTGCTTTCTTTAGGTGTGATTGATCAAGATAACCACAAGATGTTCAAGCAAATGTGCCACAACTAAAAAACAATTATATATACGCCCTATAAGAGAACTGGAACAGCGTATTACTTGTTGTTCTTTGACAGTTGTTAAGGCCATTCCCAGGCAGATTTAACTTATTCAGCAGGCTTGTGCAAGACAAACAAAGACTGGAAATATAAATGTCTCATTAAAAGTTTCAGTTAAAATCCCAAGTTAAGTTCCCACCACTAAATGATTTAGTTCAGCCACATCCTTTAAACCTAAATGTCAAGACAGCAGAGGTAAACAGAAGCCAAATGATAATTCAGCTGAGGTACACCTTGCATATTCCCTAGCACACTCTACTGCCAAAAATGGGAACATTCATTGCTCATATTGATGCATTTCAAAGGTGGAGACGCATTACAGCACCTGAGAAAGAAGATTTTGCTGGTTCGGAAATACATGCCGATTCTTGGGGAGTGAACAGAAAGATACACGAGATCCTGTCCTGAAGATCTAGGAATCCAACAAGCATTGGCTCTAAATTAAAACGCAGGCATGAACATCTCTGTCCCAGCTCACGTTTCTGTTGTGGTCTAGGACAACTCTTCAGTCTTCATACTCCCTCTTTTCTAAGTCAAGTCACCAACTGTAAAATTTATTAGACGCACAGCACAGGGAGTATGGTTTTCCATAAACTGGGTACAACATGAGCATTGTCAATACCAACATCTCCACAAATCAGACCAAAGGGTCCTCACCTTCGGCAAAGACAAGCAGCAGTTCAGAGTCTATCGATAGTCAATGGCCAGCGCAGAAGCTGTCGCTTCTTTGCTGAAGATGGATGTCCCCTCCTCAGGAGCAAGGCAGACCAAAACCTGTACACTCTGTATGTTCCCCCTTCTCCCAAACACACAGTAATCATTTATAGGCATAATTTTAAAGCCATTTTCATACTACAGGACAGACATACAAGACATCCATCTACTAATTAAACACTGGTTGTCTCAGTCTCTTGACAGTGTAACTCTTTTGGAGGACAACATCAGAAACAGAAGTATTCCAGAGAAGTAATCATTTGGAAAGAGTTCTTGCTCATAAATAAGTGATGTGAATCACATTTTTATATATCCCTGATACTTTCAGCTGAAAGTTCCATGGTTTTCCCATTATTTAAATAGCTTCACAGAAATTCAGTTAACTCTGTTTGCAATAGTTCATTACCCTCAGGCTTAGAAGAAGCTTCTGCCTTGATGAGGTTTCTGTGCTCTTTTTAAACAGTAAACAGTTATGCTGCACTTAAAAAATAAAAAAGTTGTACAAAAAATAAAAAATTTTCAAATCTTGAAAATAGCGATTGTTCTTCATATTTTCCATTCAGCTTTCATGTCAAATTGACCACAAAGTTCTTGTCTATAAGCTTCTTCAAAAATTTCTGCTCAGCATCGATGTTGTGATATTCATTCTAAAGAGATGTGAGGGAATAATAAAAGAAATTAAACTCAAATTATTACAAGAAGCATCACTTCGTTGTTCTTTCCTTTTTAGTTACTTGTGATACCTGGAAGATGCTAAGAGTAGGAAAGCTCTGGGGAAAAGACTTCTTGGCAAAGGCTGTAGCACAGTCTCCCAAGAAAACAGGTGAGTACTCTATTACTCAAAACTAGATTAGATCCTCCATTAGGACATGAACAAAAAGGGATGATCCTTCAGTGGCAAGAATGGGTGAGACGTGGTCTCACAGAAGTCCTACCATTACTAACTCTACCAGCTCCTCCCTGTGCTTAGAGGGAACAGCTACATAATGACATTTACAGCACAAGCAGTCAGAAAATTACTAATTCTCCAAGTTCCATGCAGGTTCTTGAAAGGCACACATCAGGCATTTGTAAATTGGATACATCCTGACAATCAGTTTCAACAAGCCAAAACCAACCCATCTTCTATGCTGTATCCAGATCCTGGATACACAAGGGACCACTGAGGTTAGTGGAGGACAGCACAAGGGAAGTAAGTTTACTGACAATCTTAAGACAATGAATCCAGTAAATTAAAATTAATATACATACTGCATAAAAGATTATACAGATATAGTATAATATTTACAACTTAACGCCACTGAAGAATTAATGACAAGCGTTTTGCTTAGTAGTTTGTTTTTTAAAGTTTCACGGTTTTAGGAAACTTAGGGATGTCTATTCAACTAGTGATCAACCTTACCCAAGCTTGGTATACATTGCAAAAAAGCACCTGCAGAGAGAAGTCCTCAAAATGGAGGTGAGTTCAGTGTCAGAGGAAAATTATCTCAGAGCAGCAGGCACCTAGGAGTCCTCAGAGAGACATGAGAGGCTCCTATGGGCATTGCCCCTGTCCTTCCCTCTTCAGAAGAGGGAGGAGGAGAGAAAATGGTCCCCACATGCACTAGGCATGCACATGGAAGAGAGAACTGTTCACATTGAGGTAAAGGGCTGAGATCTCAGAGTACAGAGCTGAAGACAAGAGCAGAGACATAAAAGAAAATGGAGGCATGACCATAGCAAAGCAGGAGGGAAGAGAAGGCATCCCTGATGTTTGCCAGCCTCCTGCTGCTCCCTCTCCCGGTGAGTTGTGGCTTCCCCTGCCTGGAAGCAGTTCCTTCTCTTCCTACCCCTCTCAAAGAGCTGCTTTTCTTTTCTGCTTTCAATTTCTGAAATTCAGTTCTTTTCCTAACTGCAAGTTTATAGGTCTTAACTCCTTCCATTTCCCTTTGCTCGTTCTCTTTTCTAAGAGGTTTGGTAACTATGACAAATTGTGCAAGTAAGTGCCAAAGAAAAAGAGAACGCAAACAGAAACAACACTATCCATGTTCTGACAGTGCTAGCAAATATGCTTCTATGAACAAGAGCTGCGTAGCCTAAGGATAACACCAGCAAAGCAAAACAGAACATAAAAACGGATGTGTCTCATGCCAATGTTGCAGAATATGGTGTAGCACAAAGGACACATATCATTATCCACATTTTTCAGAAAGAAAAGCAGAGATTAAGAGATTCAAGCAATGTTAACCCATGAGCAGCTGAACCAGGAGAAGATCAGAGACCTTTCTGACCTGCAGTCCACACTTCTACCTATACTGAATTGTCTTCTCCAGTTACCAGCTATATTTCTCTCAGCATAAACAAGTGTTTGTTACCTGCATCATCTGAGACATGGTGTCATTGCCATAGTAGTGCAAAGAACTGTTTCTGTCAGTGAAGTCGTACTTGAAGCCTGCCATGTGAACTTCATGGCAAATGTGAAATGCTAGTGTAATGGCAATTAGCCCCGTTGTTGGATGCTTGGGTTTCTAAAATGAAACACAAAGAGCATGCATACATAAATAACTGGCAGCTTAACAGGAACAGCAAACCTAAGAGCAAAGAAAGCAGAAATCAGGCAGCCTGGCTCTTCTACAGATGTTTGGTTTTGTAGTTTGATCCCCTCACGTCTTAGAAGGAGTACAGTACTGCCTGCAGGTTTTCCATGACCAGGGTGTCTGCTATGTTGGCCTTCCCTGGGATTCTCCTGTTTCTAGTGAGGGCTGAGCCCATACTGTAGCCCTTCCCTCCCCACAGGCATCAGGAAGGTCTCTCCATCCCTCTGCTCAGCAACCTACTCTCATGAAACCAGTCAGGCTTCAACATATTGGAGACCATTTCACCCCATCAAATTTGACTGAATGAGCAGACGTGTTCATAATTTTCTAGACAATGGAGATCCAGACGAACAGAACAACATGACACACCTCAAATCTTCATTAACACCAAACTAAAAAAAACGCATGAATGCTACTGCTACATGAATTTGGCTGCATTTGAACTTTTTCAAAGCAGGGAAATTCTAGAAGAACACGATTTTAGACTTTCCCCCACTATTTCCATTAGAAGAAGAGGAACTGTAAACAAAATTGCATATTTCTCCCTACAGTAAGATAGCTCAGAATTAAATGCAATGTAAAATATCAAGAGCAGGTCATAAACAGGTTTTAACTGTGCAAAATTAAGAGCACCTAACCGAAAACTAGCATTTCTTACAATAGCATAGAACAACTCATTGCCAACATCTGTCCTATCCCATGATGAAGTACATGACTGTTGCAGCAGCAGTGGCTAAAATGATCTGGGGAAGTAAATGAGGCAAGGTTTGTAAAGAGAGGTGAACTCTTTCATTAGACCAACAGATGAAGCTGAGGGGAAAAAGCGTCCCCAGAAATGGACAAAACTTTCAGGCATTAATTCCCTTTTTAGCTAGAATAACAATTTTCTCAGAGACTAAATGAGTTATATGCTTTCAGTAGCTGCAATCGAAACTCAAACTGAACGCAAAGGCACATGCTTTTTTGAACTCTTATGCAGGACTCTGTTCATTTGCCTCTGAAAACGAAGCAGGCAAGCCAGTACTGGACAACTCTGGACAGAGAGAAGGCAGATGCACTCGATACAGAAAAATATTTTTTGTATCATATGATAAAAAAACAAATCCCCAGGAAAAAGTTACCAACATCTGCTCTGTAACCTAATTAAAGTCACAGAATTGAACTATCAACTTTCACGTAGAATTTTTTTTGTACCTTTATACAATTCTTAGAGTACTCCAGAAATAACATCAACTTAAAATGCACACTATAGCCCAGGGCTCCTGCCAGGTAGCAAAATAACTTTCTGCCTTGGGGGACCAATATCATAAACTTAGTGGTGGCTCTGTTGCCATATCTGTACCAAACAGCACCCCAAAATTATGGCAGGAATGCTACATGTCAGGATTAGTGCTATTTGGAAGTATCAGGAACGTTACAGGTTGCAACTAGCTCTGTTTACCTTTGGCTATCATAAAGTTCACCCCAAAAGAATATACTAAAAAAAGCAAAACTACTTTTAAAATGTATTATCGTGCTAGCACCCTAGCCATATCCAGATAGTCTCAGCCTGTAATGAAATTTGTTCGGCCAGTCACGTTTAATGGGAATAGGCACAGCCCTGGAATAACTCTGCAACACTTTCTGACTTCAGTGCTGCTGGGGCAGCACATCCGATTTTACAGTTGTTCTTCCCAGCTCTCCTAACACCATCACAGTTGCTAACAAAGAAACAGAAATGCTTGCTGGACTGCACAGAAATGCGCACCCAGGGAACATGAGATTGGCTTAATGGAAAAGGCAGAGACAGCAGGGAAAGCAACATTGGTCTTCGGCGTCTCCTGCAGGCAGAGGGGGCTGAAGCACAGGACAGCAAAGGCAGCACCAGCCCTCCCCAGGGACACACTAAGGGACAAAAGGCTCCCAGGTGGGTCCTGCAAAAGGCTGCCCTGCCCATGGGAACCCCCGAGGCATGATCCGCAGCTTAACCAAGCTGTGCCAGAGCAACTGCAGACGTGCAGGCTCCCAGTCATAGCCCACCTCTGAGATAGCAGGAAAAGAGAGGAAAAGCACACCTGAGCTTGACCATTGCTGCTGCCGGAGACAAGGGGCTGCAAAACCCCCAGGATAGAGCAAGCGGGATGTGGAGGTGGCAGAAAGGGGCTCCAAGCACGGACACACTCTGCCCCAGCTTTGGGAAGGGGTGCTTAGAAAGCAGGAGAGGAGCAGAGAGCACGCACAGTACCGAAAGCAACTGAGGGGCCTGGGCCTCTGTACCAGGCCCAGGACACCACACACATCTCTTTGGCTCACGGACAGCACTGGTCTTACTTTTACCCCCACTGAGAGGGGAGCACAGGAAGAGACAAGAGGAATTTCTGGAGCCATGGAGGCCACGGATGTTCTGTGGCCTTTTAGGAGATAGATAAGCGCCCAACTACTACGCTGCTTTCTTCCCACCCTTGACCGAAGAGCTGAAATGCCACAAAGCCCCAGCAAGCACGCAGCCAAACTGGGTATTCCAGTTTGAGAGTTAATAAGGGAAGAAAAAGCCACAAGTAGGCTCAAAAAAAGAAAGAAATTAAAGAGAAAAAAAGCAGCACAGTAACTCCCAAAAGCAAAAAAACCCTCAAGTCCCTCAAATATTAGAAAGATTAAACCAGAAAAAAAGCTGTGGTAGATACTCCACAGTGAGAGCCTGTCAAACATTTCCACATGTCTCAGTTGGCTGATCCCAATGAAGCAGCTCTATGCAACGATGTGACCCCAGGGAACTGTATTTGTGCTAAACAGCACATGGTCAGTCCTGACTGCACAAGGGAGGTTCTCCAGCTTGAAGCCTTACCTTTCATCGGAAACATTCTTCAGTCATAAACTGACAGTTAAAATGTATTTTTACGTCCAAATTGTCAGTTAACTCGTTACAATGCTTGGCATCAAATCAGTAAGCACAAGAATGCTGCTAGATCTATGTCGTTAGCACAGGGCTGGAATATCCTGTATGCACCCCAGTCCCTACCTGCTCCCAGCAGTGTGAAATTGCAGCAGTGTTAGAACTACTGGGTTGTTGGGTTTTGAGGGGTGGGGTGGGTTTGGTTGGTTGGTTCGGGGGGGAGTGTTGTGGATTTGTTGGGGGTTTTTTTGAAGAAAACTATAAAACACCCTACATTTAATAATTCAAGACTCCTTAATATTTCTAGAGTCCCTTGGGATCTGCCATGTTCCAATGTCTGTCTGCTTTCCACAATTTTGTAAAAGGAATTATGTCTGTCCACAAAAGCAGTCTCGTTTAATACTAATTATAGAATCCATAAAAAGAGATTTTTGGCATACAAGGCTACCCACTGTCTTTCTGGATTCCATTTTCCCGTCTTTTTTGAGCACCATCTAAATGCAAACTACTGCCATGTGAACCTCAAGGATGTTCTAACATAGTCCACTATAATAAAGAGATAATTACTTCTGAGTACACATTTGG
Organism: Haliaeetus albicilla; assembly: GCF_947461875.1. NCBI lineage: Eukaryota > Metazoa > Chordata > Aves > Accipitriformes > Accipitridae > Haliaeetus > Haliaeetus albicilla. The sequence continues at coordinate 40,014,497 of NC_091488.1, forward strand.
TTGCACAAAACTAAAAGGCACTGAAGAAAAAAGCCCACCTCCTTCCTGGGAAACCTTGTTGGGAAGCGAAGCCATTCATAAGCCGTTTTTCTGGTGATGCTGGGATCAAGAATCCTAATTTGACTAGATTTGTATATCATGTTCAGAGCTGGTTTCTTCCAAAAGCCTTTAGCACTCTGTAACAGGCAAGTAAATACACATTCTTAATGGCTATAAACAGTTGATTTTGGTTTTGTAGCAACTCTAACCAGAATAAAATCCAAGGGCAGGAGGTTGAGGAAGAAGCAAAGTGTTGAACCTCCCAAAGTTCCACAAAAACATGTGCCAAATAGTGCTCCTGCAACAGGATAACCCACTGCAGCAGCAAAGGTTGGGGCCAGCTGGCTGGAAAGCAGCTTTGCAGAAAGGTCCCTGATGGACAACACGTACCAGCAGCATGCCTGGAGGCAGTAAATGCTCATTGTGTGCTTAGCCACATTAATAAGAGAAGAGAGAACAGGTGGACAGAAGTTACCATTCTCAAATACTTTGTACCGTGCCTTTCTGCAGTCTCACAAATGCTGTTTTGGGCTCCTCTCTGTGGAAGAGTGTCAAACTGGGGCAAGCTCAGCAGAAGGCCACCAGAACAGCTGAGGGGCTAGAGCACACAGCAAACAAGAAGGGTCTGAAGAGGCTGGGTTTGTACAGCCCGTCTTCAACTATCTGGTAGGGATTTACAAAAAGCGACAGGATCAGACTCTTATCAGAGACACACAGTGAAAGGATAAGGAGAAATTCTATCCTGTGAGGATGCTGCAGCACTGAAACAGAGGTTGTAGAAATATCCTTGGAAATACTCAAAACTTACCTAGATGATGCCCTAAGAAGCTGGTATGGCTTTGAACTTGGTCTTGCTTTCTTTCAACAAGGTTTTGGACTAAAGACCTCCAGAGAGAGGTCCCTTCCAACATTATTCTGCAATTCCACCAAGTCCGCAGGATAAAATAATCTGGGAAATAGCTGGAGCATGCATGTCAGAATATGAAATGCTGCTAGCAAGAGGATAAAAAAGGTATTTCCAAGAGGAAAACTGCTTTGGGGTGAGGAACTGATCAAATATGTGTATGAGAAAGAGGACAGAAGCATTTATGGGAAAGGGATATTGAGCGGACTGACTAGAAGACCCAGTGCTCCCTCCAGCTAGGAGGACTAAGGTTAAAAGCAAAACAGGCATTTCGCATGAGAGGTGTGTGGCAAGCTGAGCCAAAGGGCATGAATAATTAAACTTACTATTTTCTGACCACCTAGTATCTCCCAAAGCCACTTCAAGTCACGTGGTTTGAAGACGATGAGAACAACGGTTGTATTAGGGTCGTAGTGGATTGGATCTGAGAAGATGGATTCCGGGTAAGAAAGGCGGAAAGTCGTCCTCCTCCCAACATCCTCTTCATACCCTATAACAGGGCCATTATTCATTCTGCAGAGGATAGAGACAGCAATGAGTACCCCACCCAAGTCCTTACTGTGCGTCAGCTGGCACGTGCATTAGTCTGCAGGGCAGACAGCATGTCCAGGTACAGCAGGGTTTAGTGGCCCAGCATTTACTTATCACATTACATGGTAGATGAGCAATTATCAGGTGCACTCACCCTCTAACTTAGAGGGATCAAGCACATATGGGAACTTGGCCAAGGTGGTTTAGAATACATTCACACAATTGCTTATCACATGTCACTCGAGCAGAAGGCTTCTGATTTGGCTCAAACACAGAAACTGGAGAAGACCAAAGAGAATATCTGGCTCAGAGAATTACCCATTGCTCCATTCATGCTACTTGATGATCTGAGTCATACAGGAGACGATTCAAGAATGTTTTAATACTCTTCACTGTCTACAGGAACATGGTTTATGACTGTGTACCTGATGCTGATACATCATTATGTTTGCTTTTTTTGTGTCTTTGGGGTTCTTGGGGTGTTGGTTTTTTTCTTAAATATTACTTGCACAGCTGCCACTGCTTTGGGATATAACATTAATAAGCAGTGAGCAGATGGGTAAGGTCTTTCTGCTCTGAGGTGTCAGAGGGGCTGTGTTTAAGTCTCCATCTTGCAGTTTTTGCTTGGTGGGTGTGTTGCATAACCTTTGGAGAATCAGGCAGTCTCTGTATGCTCCATTCCTGCCAATGTGACTTACCACTCAGAATAGGAGGCACACCGCTTAGGAGCAAATGTTTGCAAAACAAGGTATGCAGACAAAGGAGTACTTCAAAGTTTTATCAGAAGTCATCATTAAATACAGAATGCAAACACCACCTCTTTGTTCATTCACAGTAAACACATGTGTACTGTATTTCTGAAAGTTTTGAATCCAGAGCTGTACTTAAATGTGTGACACAAGTCTATATAAAGATTTCCATTTTAAGAAGAGTAGACAGATCTACAAGGAGCCCAAATACTTGAAATAGTTTAAAAATAATCCATGGAGCTTCCTTGCATCATTATACTACAGTGAAAATAAGTGCAAGGTAGGGTTTTTTTGTAAAGCACAAAGTTGCCAGGCAAGTAAAGTTGCCTAAGAACAGAGATATTATCTGGATTACTTTCTACAGTTTTAAGTTTATAAGAGGAGCTACAGCTGAAGAATTATATATATTCATTTCCACCTTACCAGTGTGTTTTCAAATGCACGTCAAACTCCAGGCTTTGTATACAACCTTTTATGTTAGTGCTTGAAGACTGAAACACTATCACTAAAATGAGCATTAGGATTGATGGCATAGTAACAAAAATGAGATTTTGTTCAATGTTCCACACAACGTTGAAGCAGACAAACTGAAATGGCAGCTCAGAGGTTTTAGTGAAAGAGGGTTCAGGTACACTATTTGACAGGGTACCTACAGGCAGAAGGGCTATTTAATCAGTTACCATCTCAGTTCCTGCAAAGGAGAAACTGATTTATCTTTTTCTTAATGTACAGAAAATTCTGTTATAATTAGCCAAATAGTCCATTTTCAGTTTGCTTGGCATTTGAGGTCACGCCCACCCTTGCCTGCTCCTCTCTGAGCACTTCCCCAGTTCCCCTAGTCCAGATGCCTCTTCTTCAGACCCCAGCATCCTCTGGTAGGTTAAGGCATCTCATAAAACTTCCAATATGAACTAACATGCTTGAGAAAAAGGGGCAGACATCAACATCATCCTCCAGTTGACACATGCCTTGAGATGGACTTCCCAGCATAAACGTTACGTTTAATCCACTCCAAGCAATGCACGTGCCAGCACAGGGGTAAGACAGGCATGGCGTGGAAGGCAAGAGGCAGGGCTGCCCGGGATGCTGGCTCACATGCAAGGCTCTGGACTATCACATGCTTGGACCCATCCCTGATGGCAGCATCTTGCACGTGTGTATCTGTACACAAGGCAGACTGAGCACCCAGTGATTCTCCCTCCCCTGTATCAATCAGTCTGTGTAATAAAACACTGACCCATTTTTTCCTAAAATTTTTTAAATTAAGGCTGTGACAGGATAAGTAAAACAGGAAGTTTCATACATTTGCATTTGTGTAATAACTGAACTCCAAAGCCACTAGCTGATAGCAAAAGTCTGTTAATTATTTGCATGCACACAAAATGGAAAGGATATACCATTTACCTTATTATCACATCATAGGAGTCGATTTTCTCCCCTAATGTCTTATTTCGAAGTACTCCTCCATTACCAACCACAACACACCGTCGACAGGCAATGCTGTGGAACAAACAGAACCTTTAATATGCACTACTTCCCTTGCTTCATATTGTTGTTAATGATATACTTGCATTTAGCTGGCTTATTTACTAACTGAGGTCCTCTATCTTTTACACTCCTTGGCCCCTACAGAGCAGTCTCAATCCTGTATCACGCACTAAGCCTGCTTTCAAAAAAAAGCAGCTGCATTATTTCAGGGACTGCCAAAGTCAGGAAATGGCTTCTCTCATGTAAAACTGTTTTTATACATGTCCTTTTTCTAGTGGTTTGCTGTTTAAGATCATCTAACCAGTTGATGATAGGGGTGCCATTAGATAAATTATCTTCCACGATGCTTCAAACTTGTCCCAGTGTGGCGGTATACCAACCAGGACAGAGCATGTCTGGAAAAACTACTCAAATTAAGGTGCTTCTGCAATATTGTACAACTCCACAACTCTGGAGATCTCCAATATAAGCTAAGGCAGCAAGATTTAGCTTCACAATTTACCTTACAGGCCTCTGAATTGTACATGTGAAAAACCTTAGCCCAACGACACATGTGATGGCTCTTCAAATGAATACAATCATGTTAATTTTTCTCCCTCTACTTAGAAAGTGCTGTTTAAACATGTGCTGAAGTGCACGCTGTCATGACACGAGATGGATACACTTGATTAAAAGTTGCATTATCATATGACTAGATCAAATTAGACAGCATTACTAAGTATATAAAACACTGTGAGCTACAAATTAGATCTTATAGTACATCCAATCAAAATAGTAATTCCTTTTGAATTTAGAATACATTCAGAGTTAAAAAGCACCCAAAAAAGGTATTACGCAAATGCTAAACTTATGAAAGTAAATTCTAATGGTAAGATTTTCCAAGTTATCCCAGGTTTTCTAAGTATACCTTTTGCTCTCTACTGTCTTACTTCAATACTAGTAAAATGTGTGCTTTGCTAAAACCCCAGACAAAACCAACAACAATTTAAAAAAACAAAACCAAAAAACCCCACACAAAACGAAACACAGCCAAAAAAGCACACAGAGAGGCTTGCTGGTTTTTTACTCAAGAAATTCTGCCTCTTTAGGGAAGGTTTACATCCAACGTGTAAGATTGAAAACTCCTCCTTACAGAACAGGCACAATTTTTTGTTGTAAAAAATGCTTCTTTATTTAGAGCAAAAGCTGTTCAACTTTTTTGCAGCAGGAACAAGGGCAAAATAAAAATGTTGGTATTTTCTTCAGACACGAACAGGCTCACAGCTTACTGAGGATGAGTCACTTCCCAATGCCCCACTCCCATGGTTCTTCAAATAAGAAAAAGGCTCTGTGCCATTTCTTACTGTAGGGGACCCCAGGACTGTGTCCCAAAGTACACTATAATCTGCACTAAATGCCCAGTGTTGCACTTTATGCAGACTAATTAAAATTAACATCCTTCTCCTCAGATAGTCCAACCTGTTTTTTCAGCTGAGAAGAGTATTATTCAACATCAATGAGAACAGCCTGTTCCAGCTGAGACTGACCAACATCTCAATGTACAAAGCAGTTCCCTGTATTTCCTACAGAATTGTTAATGCAGTCATGCTGGACCACATGCGGGCTAGAAAAAAAAACTGGGCCACAAAGCAACGCCGAAAACCTGAAGCTTCCAGAAAAGGTGAAATGAGAATAAATGCCAACTGTACAAAGTACTGTATTTCAAAAGAAATGCTGGGATGGCACCTTCTCACCTGCTGCTCTAGGGCCAGAGGGAGTTTCCTTTTTTTATATTTATATATAAATATATATATATAAAAAAAAAATAGAAAGTTGCTAAATGCAGCTGTCAGGGTGAGGTGACATGGAAAAAGCTAGCACACCTTTCTCTCCTGTTTCCTGAGCAGCTTAGTAGAAGCCAAGCATTCATAAAAAGATTTCCAGCAAGTGCCACAAGTCCAGGTGACTCAGTACCTTGGAAATCAGAGGGGTGAAAACCTGTTATACCATCCTGTCCTCAGTATGCCCATTCCCTCAATAAGTGATGAAAATGGAAAGGGGGGGGGGGGCAAAATTAGCATGTGGTTGTATCACGTTTTCCTGTCATTTACAGCATGCTTCTGTAAATCAGTGAAAGTTTCAATCATCTCAAACTTCTGAATTCAGTGTCACCAAAAGTTATGTGGCCGCAGCTGGGTTACTGAGGTACAAACCTCATCACCACAATGCAAATCCTAAACTGACACTCATGCTCCAACTCATGGTGGTACCTCCTGGCTAGAGCATCCATCCCGAATGCTTGCTGGACACCCTGGTTTGGCAGTGACTGACACACATGCATGAACTCATCTTTGTGCCTCAATAAAAAGCCAGAAAAATTGTTCCTAATCTTGGTGAATACTTTTTTTTTTAATACTCTCTGACTACTTGGTGTGAATTCACAAAAACAATGTCAACTTCCTTACAAGTGGTTTGTATTATTCTGACCATGATAAGCAGCCAAACAGTTACCTTGAGGAGGCACTGCTTGTTCTGTCCCTTGTAGATGAACTTTAAGTGATTCCTTATTCCATACCTTCCAATTTTTGGCAGAGGCTATGATTTTAAGAAGCTTCTTTGCTATGTCAATCCCTAGCTATTGAAATAATGCCTTCCACTCCCGTATAAAAATGAAGAACTCTTTGGTTTCTCCTCTCTGCACTGTGCAGTTGTGATGTAGCAGGACACACTCAAGGCAGGGAGGGTATAGTAAAACATGACTTTAGAGCTGGGCAACTGAGGTTTGCACAGCTACAGAAGCTAGGTAGCTGCTCTCAAGTCAAATCCAAACTCTCTTCGCTCTTCCTGAGGGATGCAGACGAGATCTTGTTCATGGCTAAGAGCTGACTAATACTACTTGGATGGAAAATGGAGTGAAATTTGAAAGTTTGATTAAGCTTTCAAACTCCAGTGCCCTTAACAGGCATACTCAAAAATAAAGTTATCAGCTGCCTTCAAATAACCAATAAAGCATCTAATATTTGTACATGAACTTTTAGAGTGGATAATATCAACAAGCAGATCAAATACTCCTGATTAATTATACATTAATACAGTCATAACTACAGCCAAACAAATTAGAAAGACCAGCTTTTAATCTCTGTCAAGCTCAGGAACTTGAAGTGGGCCAGCTCAAACAGGAAGTCTGGCACGAATGTGCTATTTCTGAATCGTCTCCTCCGCTTAGCCCCCCACCAGTATTCAAGTGTCTCCAGTTATGATCATAAGGCTACATCCACAGTAGCACAGATTCCACTGACAGCCATAAGCAGGGAAGGAAATGGTTTATGCTAAAGTAAAAAACCCAAAACATAGTATCATAGGAAAATGACATATGAAATGGAGATAAAGAGTATGCAAGGCTGGACTGTATTCAAAGATATTTAAAGTTAAATAAACTGGCCTGTACTTACTGTAGATCACAGAAATCAACACACTGATTTTCAGCAGACTGTTACTCCCAGGTATTTTACCAACCCCACTTCTTAAAGTTCCCTTTTTCGTAATGTTTTCATATTAGAAAACCCCAAACACCCCAAAGCTGAGCATTACTCACCCTTTTTCCAAGTCAGTAAATAATTGGCAAGAAGAGAAATAAATTCAGATGTACTTAAACATCAGGTGTGCTACAAGTGAAGTGTAACAGACTGAAATGTCTGGAGGTCCAGCTTACAACCACCAGCACAATATTAATGAAAGTGAAAAATATTAAGACCTCAGCTATAACAGTTGCTATAGCAATGGTTTGAGTGACTAAGGGATTGCATTTAGGTGTTCGAGATCTACTTAGAGTAAAAATGGATCCTATGCAAATAGCATGGTAACTGATCTCCAACATCTAAACACAATCCCTTTAGTCACTCAAACCATTGCCCTATTCATGTGGTGTACAAGAGCCTCAATCTCAAGGCCAGGCATTAGTTTACATATTTTGTTTATATGATGAAATTCTAAAAGAAATATTTTCCTAGTCTAGAAAAGAAAAATATTGTTAAATGGAAATGTAGCCTTTAAAGGTCAAAAGGCTTGCATCCTCCACATTCCACTGAAATACTGTTGGAAAAGGAAGAAGATCTCAACCTCAACTCCTTTAACACACCCCCCCATAGTCAGTTGAGGAATGCAAATTATTTCCTTTGAGGTTATTTGGTAAAAGGAGGATGCAGAGGTCACATTTTGTTGGCTCAGGATTGTGTAAATGCATTTGTAAGAATTTACTGTTGTTAAGCTTAGAGTCCTGAGAGTGCCCAGCGAGTAATTATGAGGAAATGAGTAGAGCAGGTGTTCAGAGGTTACTCTGTCAATGTACCCCTGGCCTGGAAAACCCTTCTCCTAAAGGCTATTCCACTGAAGTCAGTGACACTGTTCACTTCCAAACAGTTTTGAAGAACTAGACCTTTACACAGTGAGAATTCCACCTAAATTCGGAAAATGGCATTGTTCGGGAAAAATCCTTTGTAGCTCATTAGGTACAGTTTTACCTAAGTTGCACAAAAATACATATTTCTTAAAATACTTTATAGCAGGTTCCCCCACTCTGCCCCAAGAAAAAGTTTATAGGGAAATTTGGTTTACATTCTGCCAAGAAGGCTGAATTAGGCAGCAGCATTACAGAGCTGCCTAATAATTCCGTATTACCAGAGAATGTTTTCAGGATTAATTCCTAAAGTGTTTCACATTTAAAAGCCACTGTATCTCAGTTAAATGTATATATAAAAGTTCTTCCTTACTACAGTGATTCATGCCCTAACAGTGCTATACACAAAAGCTGATGGATCTAGAAAGAATATCTTGTGTGAAGTCATTGTACATTTGATTTGCTTATACTACTGCCTATTAAAGAGTAACAGTTCTCATTTTGCTTCAGTACTACTGAAGTATACTACTTTTATTAAAACGAAGCATACTTCCCAGAACCACTAAATGTATCTATATCTCAGAGAACCTACATGCAAAGGATAAATACTAATTACCTTACTTTTGATCTATAGGACAGACACCTCCATTTAAAAGGTACTATGCTGTACTGCAAGCGTCTTGTCTCTACAGCCAAAACGATTATAGTGCTGAACTTGTGATTTCAGGAATTTTCTAATACAACATTTGGCATTCTCCTTCAAACTCCAGAAAAAAGACTAGCTTTTCTCAGCCAATTCTGCATAAATTTCCCCAATTATCACACTCCTGATATAAAACAGGGTTTTTTCCCTTTTTTTTTTTCCAACGTAAGAGTAAACCTGAACATCCTAGAAATGGATATTAAACACAGGGAAAGGAAGGAGTACAGCAGGTGAAAGAAAGGAAAACTGGGTATTAAAACCGAGATAATTCTTAGGCTTGAACATCAATTATTTTGTTCATATTCCACCCAACTTTAATTAAAATGTGATCCTGGCATTGGCTTGAAGCAACACTCTTCCGTTTGATCTCCTTGATTACAAAACAAAACCAAGTACAGCCAACCTCAGCATTATTTGCATTCAGCTCTACTAAGAAGTCTGCATATTAACATGATATATGACAGGTTGTCAGCCCATTTGCTAGACTGCAAATCTAAGAATTCATTTGCATCACTTGGTAAACACTTGCCAACCCTGCTACACTAACTCTAAAAAAAACCTGCCAAAACAAACAAAAAAAACCCAAACCAAAACAAACCACGCAAGACACACACAGAAAGACCCTCCAAAACCAAACAAAAAGTCCCAGCAGAAGTGGCTTCTAACCAAAAGATATTTTAAAAGGGCAATCCAATGCCTGGGAAGTGAGTTATCTAAGGCATGCCACACCCTGGTTACTCCAGAAACGCCAGGAACAGCCTTTCCTGGCTGCCTAGATCTCCCTCATTTACAGAAAAAGGAAGCTGAGCATACATATGAACAAGGGTGTGCAGCAGGCCAGCGGATGCAGTGAGACAGGGATATGCGTAAGATTTCTTGGGGATATGCATAATATTTCTTTCGTGTAGAAACAGTCGTTGGTTTGCACCTGCTCATCTCAAACATTCTCTAGCTTACACTAATAATGACATCAACAGAGGAGATCCCATTCCATTTTTAAGGGGTCGTTTCACTTTCCTCAGGTATAAAAAGATACTACAGGAAGATGTGAGTGTATTCAGCTAGCAAATTCCTAATGCACTTATAAAAAAAGAAATCTATCAGTTTAAGCTCCCTCACAGAAGAATTATTCTTGAATGCTGGTGCTACATATGTTTAAAAACAAACTTATTTAAATCTTGGAATCAATTACATATTGCTTGGATGCTGTCAGTCAGATCTGCATCTTGGCTAACTTGAGCAATTTCAGGATAACGCCACTGACATTCCTTTTCAGATAAATATTGAGTATTAAAAATGCAATGAACAGAAACAGTAGCAAATAAACCATCTCACCTGTCATTTTCATTGGAAAGTCCACAGTTCTGCAGTCTTGAAAGGGCTAAACGAAAAAATTGCTCTAGAAAGCGAACAAAGAAGATTAATGAAAATGTTCAGTGTCAATGCTCTCCAATATAAAAATAAGCATGCCACCTTGACTACAGCATTTTCAGACAGTAGTTTTTATGCACTGTGCATAAAAACCTCAAAATAGGAACACTTTTAATTTAGGGCCACAGGTCAATCAATGATGCCAAAGAAATTCAGGTTTATCAGAGCTCCTCTTTTCCCGCCCCAACACTGCTGTTGGAAAACAGCATGGGATTTGTATCTAAAAAAATCTTAGTTACAATAAATAAGCATTGGAAGAGTTTCCAAGACATACATCCTAACTGACTTTGTTTTTTTCTTCCACCCACCTTCAGAGGAAATAAAAGCAGCCTTGACTCAAGAAGAGGGGCCACACAGCCATGAACAGTAACAGCATTATGTATCTTGGGAGAAGACATCAAACCAGCCTGTGCTCACTGGCAAAGCTGGGCAGAGGCACCTTCCCAGGCCCCCCTCAGTGGGCAGGCACCTGCTGGACACTCAACATGCCTCTAACCGAGAGGGGGCCTCAACTCATTCCCAAACAAACTTTTCCCCACCACAACCCCAGAGGTGAGGGAAAACGTAACATCCTTGTTACACTGACAAAAGGCAAATCAAGAGTCTAAAGCCCAGGTCCACAGGGTACTAGGAAAGTGCACTGTTCAGGGTTAAAAACTCTGAGACTTGAGACTTTACAGTGGTTTCCAGGAGGGTGACTAAGACCCTTAGGGTCTCTGGCCCTGTTTACTCTGCCCTGACCAATACGGGCAGCAGGCATGAGCAAGCAAACACTTTGCAGAGGTACAGCAGCCACATAACAGCAGGAATACCCCCTGCAGCCCCAGTGATGCCTTCCATGGTCAGAGAAGCTAGCTCAGTAAAAGGAAAACTTTGCTGATGTAACTGCCCCAACCTGGGGACTTCTGCCTCAGTAGGAGTCTGGATCCTGATCGGCTTAGGTGTGTTGATCAAACCCCATCACACTGACCCAGCTAATATTTCACCTAGCAAAGCACTAGCTAAATATCTTTAGCACCTCAGCCCATATACAAACGAGAGGAAGCTGAATAAGCTCCACTCTTCCTCACTCCCACTTTTTTGGAGCTTCTCTGCTAAGAGGGGAAACCTCAACATGGTGTTTTATTTGTTAAAAACAGGAAGGTGGCAGGTCAGAGGGACTAAATGAAACCATTAAGTCACTGCTAGACACCCTCAAAATAGGAATAGTGAATAGGAAAGACCAGGGACAGAGATACAGGTGGCTTTACATGCCATTTCGGTATTTCCATTTAAAAACAAGTTACATAGGGAACACAAACCTGCTCTCTTTATTCCATAAGGTAGTTCAAACTTATCGCTCCCGTGGAACTCCGCCACTCTGATAAAATCGTTAGTGCACAGGAATGGGTATATTTTATCAACGCTAATGAAGAGAAAAAGAAAGAAGTTTCAAAAAATCCACATGATGTATTTGAATAAGCCAATAATTCATGTAATTGCTTTTGAAAAAAAAAACCCACCCAAACTTTATCCTACTTCAAGTATTATCAATTTTTAAAAGAAGAAAATTCATGAACACAGGGAAAGCAAGCAGGTGATAGAAAAGGGGAAGAGTTTATAATGGAAAATATAGCTAGAGAGTGAGATAAAATGATTTCTCTGCTACTGTAAGTTATATGGAGTCATTAAAACAACATGACTGAAAGCTTATACCATGAGACAGCATTTTTAAGAGAATATGTAATGCAGAAAGACAATTAATAACTTCAGGTTTGAAAAGTACACAACAGAGGCAGCAAGGAAAATTAAGAGTTATTATATACGGCAATTTAATAAGTAAGAATGGGATTTGAAACAAGGTGTTTTAACTTGAAAATACCATCTCCCGAAGGCATCAGCTTGTTTGAGATGCTATCCCATTTCAAAGAAATGGCACTTCACGGCTGTGTTGACATTAATAAGTAGTCTGGGGCAACAGGGGTATATCCATACAGCAAAAAAGTATGGAGTTCTCATGTCCATGTTACACACATATCGGATTTTTTTTTTTTTTTTTTTTTTTTTTTTTTTTTTACTCTGGACTAACTCTAGTAGGGTCCCACAGACTAAACACCCCTTAGCAGCTGCAGCACGTCAGGTGTGCTCCTGCAGTGCATCTTCTGGCTCAGCAAGTCAGATGTCTGAAAGGAGCCCAGTGCACAAGTGCCAGGGCCAACCTGCAATAAGAAGCATGGCACGTGGGGATCACAAGGAGGCTTGCCACAAAAGGCAAACTAGAAAATGATGGCATCATACCTTATAAGCATCAAGATAGAAAGAATGGGTCACTACTTTCTTCAAAAGACAGTAACCACAGACAAGGGTTATCTCATATCTCAGGGAAGGGACTTTTATTACCATATCTGCCAAGTCAAGCCAAATGAATGAACAGTAGATTCAATCCTGTCACATGCTACAATGACTTTGGCTTCACCTTGAAGTGGGCACATACTCACTGTACTGGTTGACTTTGTAGTGATCCTGCATACTAGGTCTTAAAATGTTAACACAGAAGTATACAGCCACAGTGAGAAAACCTAGAGTTGATCTTAAATACCCACAGCCAGCATGACTTGTTTGTCCGTTAACAATATTAATAGCTGTTAAAAACCCCCTCCCTCTCAGTTTCACAAATCAAGTATCTCACTCTTTAAGCTCTACATATTCAGAAGATACTAACAGTAAAAAGGGAAAAAAACCCAACCAAAACCAAAAAACCAAAAAAACCAACAAAACACCACAGCTCACACACCAAGAACTAGGCCATAGGTTAGCTAAGCAAGACCAGCTATCTTTGAGACATCATGCACTAAACACCCATATTAAATTTAATAACTTGCCTTACTGTTCAGAAGCAGCTGGTAAGCTTAGACATAATAAATAATTTACCTACTCCAAAGAGATTCTTAATTCTAGCTCTGGTTCCTTTCCAGTAAATAATTCTGACAGGTTAGAAATCCTTGCAACCTCCCCAGGCTACTACCAAAGTGCACAGACCAGATCTTCAGCTTGTGCAAACTATCTCTGTAAAGGAGCTATGGAAATACGCAAGAGAATCTGTTCTAGCTCTGCACCTACATTCTTCTCGCTGCACATCTCCGAGTCCACTCCTGTCCCCTTGCTCAGCACCAAAGCTATCCTGCTGTGCTTTACACAGAGACAGCCTGGGTACACTCTGTAGGCGAGGGACCTAGGACCACCTTGCTGGGCCAGGCAGCTAACCAAAACTCAAAGACTGCAGGACTGCTTTGGGGAGGACAAACTTGAGATCCTTCCATGTTTTTAAAATAATAATAGCACTGAATTAAAGCCACATTTTCTTGTACACAAAAAGGACCAAAAAAAAGAATCAATGGTGTCTTTGCTCAGAGCTTTAAGACTCCTTCAGCCAGGACTTGGCCTAAACATCTTCCCAAACTTTCACAGGGCCATACTCAACATTTGCTCAGGTAAAACACAAAGCTAACAATACAGCCTATCTGCTTCTGGTCCTGCAGCGCTCCCTTGATCTCTCATTTAAGACTTGTGCTTCTAATAACAAAACCTCCCAATATTTCCTCACAAACCTCTTGAATGCACTTTTGTGACCAGACACCTCCTTTGTTTTGGGTTGAAGTCCTTTTTTCACCTGACTGCTGCTTTACAAAGGAAGCTTCCTATGAGTACCTTAAAGTGGAGGACACCTACACACAATTCAACAATACTATCAGAGGAACAAAGCCACAAATAATCCCAAATTTCATTAAATTCCATTAGAATTCCATTGAAGGGGAAGAATCTTATATCATTAAAGATTGGATGAACTTTTGCACATTTCATACTCCTCTTTCCAAAAAAAATGAAAAGATTTTCAAAACTTCTGTGGTCCCTGGCTGCTACAGAAATACTTAGCTAGCAAAAAAATCTTAAAGTCTAGGTTCTTAATAGCAGGATGACTGAGTTTCAGTCTTGGACATGAAGGCTTCTTTTACAGGAAAAGCATGGGGAAAAAAAAAAATTTAAGGCTTGTATTTCAATCATTCAAATGGTTTCACTGTTACTAGCTACAATACCTGAACAGGAAGTATTTATTTATTTAGTACATACACCAGCATATTGAGCTACTCATGTGGTATTGCTCAGATGCTGATCAGTGGCAAGCTAAACAATTTGTGTTGCCACAACCAAAAAAAGCAGCAATAAACCCAAGCCCAAAAGCTGTACTTCCAGAGGTGAATCAAAATGTGAAATAGTCCAGGATATGCAAGTAGTCCATTTCTACCTCAGTCAGCACAGCCTTTCCTTCCACCTCCACTTCCCACAGAAGACTCACCCCAATAAAGATTCAAATGCTGGTTTCAGTACACAACTGTCCAGTGCATTCCTTCTCTCCACAGCCGTAGGTGGCAGCCTGCAAAAGAAGAATTTCAAAGAAACAGCAAGAACAGGCAGCAGCAACAAGGGAGGGAAACTTAGACAAGCCAAATTAATAAAAGCTGATTACTGAATTAACACCACACCAAATTTTCATGATTGCCTCTGTCTGTACTATAAAGATGGATCTTTCTCATTGCGGTATGATTACTTTTGCTAGCAAAGGCTTTTATCTCACAGTGCTGCTCTAAGGGCTCTGCAACCTCCCTTGCTCAGCAACTATCAAAGCAGCCATAACCAGAGGTGAGATCTCAGGCTCACCTGCAGAGAAGCAGGACATCTGGGCTGAATCATGCTGGCATTACCAGTGCTCCTCAGAGAGGAGAGGGGAATAGACAGCAACACATAGGGTACTTCAAGGAAAATGAGATTCTTTGGGGATAAGTCATTCCTCTCATAAGGCTATGACACTTCTAAGCACATTCCCACCTTGGCAATTTAGCCCAATTAATAACAAATATGAAGGGAGGGTAAAGTTCAGTGTAAGCAATGCATGCATCTGGGCTGCATTAAGAACAGAAGGATGAAACCACCATATGAGAACCACAAGCCAAACAGACCATTAAGGTTAATTGCTCTTGGTAACCTCAAGTTGTCATGTGAATACTGACACTGACAAAGCACCCTGTGAAATATATCAGCTGGCCAGCTCATTGCTTTCCAGCATCAGCCTCACAGATGGCATTTTGCAGGACGGCTTCAGACAAAACAGAGGCTTGCTTTTAAGTTTTAGCATAGCTGCTTATCGGTCCCACAAACCTAATTGCAGGAATTTACTAGCACAAGATCTGCTTATACCTGTGCTCGCACATCACAAGTGAACCACACCTCTGATCTATTAAATTTTAAGCACAAAAGTTACCCTCATGGCTCTGCTAATTTTATTCAGGTGTAACTCAGAATTGCAGAAATTTGGAAGTTGTAAACAAATGTCCTTCCAACAATTCATTGCTTGTTATAGTCAGTCACTGAAAGTGGCCATAAATATTAACCAAACACTGGAAACATGACATGGACAAATTCCTTTCTGCCAGACATGTTACAATTGTGTTCATAACAGAAATAGCCAATGGACACAGCTGTACAATAACCAATTGAACAGGGAGCCTATGGACAAAGGCTACAGATTTTAATCTCAATCCCTCCCACCTGCCCAAAACCCAAACAAACAAACAAAAAAACCCACCACAAAAATACTCAAGTGCTGAACTTACTGGGTAACTCCACTAGTCTCATAGGAAGGAGGAGCCCTCACAGAGGAAGTCTGTCCATAAAAGCTAATCCTGCAAAAAGCGAAATGTCACAACTCTGGTTTGCTATAAACTGAAACCACAACAGAAAGCCATTCATATCAATCGTATGCTATAAACAAGACAAAAAGAGGTACATCAATCACTACTTTTAAAAGCCATCACTATTATCTTCATAACACAAACACACTGGTCAGTCCTGGTCACAACTGTGCAAAGGCCAATGGAAACTCAACTTCTTCAATAAACACCCTGAATTTTAGGTCCCAAGCCACCTGTCCCATGCAGCCTGGAGACAGTGAAGGCTTGCTTCCCCCAAGGTTACCACTGGGACTCAACAAATTTCAGCTTTTCAAAAGGCACCCGCTACACCTGCAGTTATTCCCATGTGTGGAGCAGGTCTCTCCCACATCATTTATCAGACAACTAAAGCAACAAGCTAACACTAAACACACATGGAGTGGGAGAAGATATGGACACGAGACACATAAATAAGATATCTCTCCTCACCTGAACACCTATTTTCATGAAACTCAGAGGGGCTCCCTGTCTCTGAGGTCCTGACCTCTCCATACAACCAGGCTCAAATTGACTACTAGGTTTAAAAGTGACAAGAGAGAAAGGGCGACAGGACACAACAATCACATTCATTCCCTCACAGTACAAAAAAAAAACCAACCACAAAACAAACACACAGAGTAGTAATCACTTCTGTTGATTACTAGTAAACAGCTGTTCAGCAACACAGCAACTCACAGCCACATCTCTCATACAGCCATGAAGGTGTTTGCACTAAAAGTGAACAAAGCATCACCATACCAGTAGAGGTTATTTCTCCACAGATTTCCATGCAGTATACCATACATAACAGCAGCAGCCAGGATAAAAAACAGAAGAATTCGTTTCATGACTGGTAGATCTGAAATGTAAGAAAAACAAAACAAGAAATTTAAATCCAAGTTATGCTATTAACATGAACTTTTATAAAGCATCTTGAAACCTATGAAAGGAAATCATCATTATTACAGCCATTCACCACCACAGATCTGACGGGGGATCACTCTGGTTTGATTTCTCACACAAAGTCCCAGTGACAGGAGCTAAATGCTGCTTTGCACCTACCATACATGCATAGTCAGCACAGAAGCATTGAGAGAGGCTCACTCTAGGTTCTCTCTGAAGACGCAGAAGGAAGAAGGGCTATTCCAGAAGCATGTCAGAGTAGGAGCTCCTTTCTGTCTACTGGCAGCCCAAAGAAATCAGCCTCTTGGGTCAGAAGTTGGCCTTTACAGATACCTCCACTTCTCTTTCTTGCACCACCCACTATCAGTTTCCATAATTACACAGTTAAACAAGCATTAGCACTTTGCAGGAGGCAGACAGGCTGATGCCAATGAAGCAGAACAGGGTGTAAGTTGCCACAAATTGCTACTGGTTTTTTGTTTGTTTGTTTTTTGTTTTGGTTTTTTTTTTTTTTTTTTTTTTTTTTACGATCACTGAATATTCCTGAAGTTTGGGTTTGGACATTTAAAGCTGCACTGAAGCTGTCTGCTTATGCCCTCGTGTCCTGCAGTCTCCAGCTCCTGACACAGGCCAGACTTCATTGCTCAAGTGACAGAAGAATGCCATTTTCACACATCACAAAGGGAGGAAGACAAGTTAGGACCCAATCTGTGAAACTTACTAAATTATGGCGAAATAGCAGAGAAAGTGTTCATTATTCAAATAGAGTTTTCACCTCATTGAACGGTTTAGTAAAAAAACCCAGAGAAATATCAGAAGCTCACGTATCTGGCAAGACACACTGGGGGAAAAGCAAGTTCTGCATTGCTCACATCTAACACACTGAGCTGCCCTTTCAGTAGCTATGAATGAACTGTTGTTGCTTAATCTTCTGAAAGTCCAAAATAGCCATTCTGGCCACAAATTACTGTGGAAATTTACTCGAGAGCTATATCCTTCTTATTTGCACTTCTCCCCCTATCATGGTAAGCAGGTTCAATGCACACAACACATAAACACCTACTTGCCTATCTATATTTGAAAGTGAAGGTAACAAACAGCTGCCCAGCAAAAACAAGCCATATCCACACATACTGCTGCATTTTCCATGAGCAGAGCCTTTGGCTTTATAGAGTTTTGTTGTTTTTTTTTTTTTTTAAATCCCATGTTGTTTTTTAGAATATTTAGAGTTGCTGTTATTTTAAACCTGTGTTAAACAGCCCTAAGGCAATAAAAATCAAGGTAGATATAGTCCGAGTGATTTACAGCAATAGGCTTTGTGCTAGTAACATCTTAACATCATACCTTGTATTAAAGGCCAAGAAACTACTAAATAGAGCTGCATTTTGTTATTAGAAATTGAGAAGCAGACTACTGCCACTTGCCTAGCTTCATCCCTGAAGAAATACCTAACAGTGAACTATTTGTTACAGTGACTTGACTGCAACAAGCCACCACTTCCCTATATATATTTCCACGCCCCCCCCTTATCCTTCACAGGAGTTTAACTGTAGGGTCAGAGATGGGGTTTTATAACAGCATCTACCAGTAACATAGCCATGCAATGAACAAGCTATAATCTATCAACCTTAAGTATATCCTCCAGGCTGTTCTGCTCTGTTCTGGATGAAATACTCAGACTGCAGCTATTGCAATTTCAACCTTTCATCCCTCCTTGGGAAGCAACACTGCCGCCCTTACAACTCCAACTCCCTTGACTCTCCTCAAGAGTTACTGTAATTTTTTTTGACAGTCACTCTCAACTTCTAGAGCAAACCCTGAGTTTTTGCAATAATTTTGTAAGAGTCATTCCCTAAAACTGCAAGAACATTACAAGAAAACTCACCTATTGGGTTTAGTCAAGTGTCATTAACAGCAATTGGCTCATTTACTTGAAAAAGATACTGCACTCCGGGTGTTTTATTTTTCCTTTCACTGTCAGTATTTTTACCCCCTCCTGCTTTGCAAAAGTTTGCTAAAATATCCCACTACAGTGGAAATCAACTGTTTACTTTTTTACTAATTCAACAAATGCCAACTTCAGTTAAACAGAATGTAACAAACCAGCTCTTCAGATACAGTTACTAAATTAACAACTGATTAAATTGCTGATTTTGCTGACTTCAGTGTAAAAGAGAACCTTGCTGAACAGTCAGACCAAGCTACAAAACAGAGAAAAGACAAGGCAAAGCTGCCCATAAGGGGTTTTTTAAAAACAAAAGTATTATTCATAACAGTATTATTCAGAGAAAAAAAAATGTTGTTTGTATTTACAAAGATATTTGTACAAGAGAATATAAGTCAACTTCGTTCTTCAAAGAGGATTATAAGGAATCTGTAACAACTTTCAGTATCTTGTGTAGCACATTCAGCCTGGCACACACATGAGAATGTAGCATCATCAAGGGTGTACCTAACTCAGCTCTTGGGAACATAAAATGGTCTTTAATTATACAAGTGTCTTCTCACAATCCCACCCCCCAGTGCCTGGCTTCATTCAATACTTTGAAGATAAAGTTCTGTAGTCAAGAAAGACAGTCTTTTTAGTGAAGACTTTCTTAACCTGGTTTAGTAAACAGAACCATTGCCTTGTTTACAGAAGAAATTATTCTGGGTGTACTTTTAATGGTGACAGCATTTTCCAGCTCTCCCTTCCTATTTTAAAATAGCTGAGTGTTACAGAAAGTTAATCAAAGGAAAACAAACTCCTACAATGCAAATATTGCACCAGAAAATTCCCATAGTCAGAGATGCAAGTAAATATGCAATTGAGAAGATGCAGTTCAGATGTAAAATGACACATTCCAGCTTATTTATCACAAGACCTGCATCTTGATTTAAGCCCATCAACCTGACTGGCTGAGGTCATGGTGCCCTTAGGTCAAGGTCAGTCAGCGCTAAGCAAAACAAGGAGGACAAAGCTGGAGCTCCATTATTCAATTCCCTCCTCTTTCCAAAAAGCCTGCAGTGATCCACACAAGGAACGGGGCAAGGAACCTGGCATGCCAACACCTGACATTCACAGTGTTAGCTGGTCAATTTTCTGAAAGTAAGCAAGCAACGGGATGCATAAGGGTTGTAAAAAGATTGATGGGCATTTTTTAATAGGAATCTAAGCTAACTTCTGCTGTTCAACTTCCCACCCCTGCCAAGGCAGAGCTACAATTACAGAATTAGACAAGACAGACTCTGTTACAGTATTAAGAGATCTCAGAGATCAGCCTGCATCTCCTGTAGACAGATGGATCCACCCCAGCCCCCACCAACCCACCAGAGACACATTTGGGTATATGAAAAATTAGCTATATAAGGCCAGAGGCTATTTTTTTCTTCCCTTGGTGGAAGTGGGGAACCCACATCCTTGTCAGAGCTGCATCTTTACCTACAATTAAGTCTTTACTTCACTAAGTGTGGTATCTGATATGAGCCACTATCTCATAGCCTCTGTTTATCTTTCAACTTGCACATGCAGTTGATGCAGCCATGCCACAGAATAAAACATCAAGCAGGAAACTATAGCTGTTGGACTGGGCAATCACATGACCACACTACAATCACCTTTTTTCATAAAGCTTGTGAGCCTTCCTTTTGCTTTCTTGATTAAAATTAGGTTGTTATAATACAATGTGGGAGGCTTTTCCATCTGTCCCGCTTACTTGGTAAAGCATCTTTGACTATTACTAAATGGTTAATAAATATTTTAACTAAGTGGTTACTACTAAATTAAATACTACTCATCTTAAAACAATCTTAGCTCCATACCTAGTCTTGTAACAGTTTAACTTCTTGCTGCTGCAATTAACTGACAGCATGAAAATTTCAGCTCAGTCAGACCTCAAATTCCTAGCCCTTGTAGTTGTGGGGGAGGAAGGGAAATGTGCTTGAAAACGTGCTTTGAGAGGACCTTGAAATTTAAAGGGACAGAACAAAAAGCACATAAAAACCTGCTAAAAAGTTTAAAAAGAAACATCAGGATTTTTAAGATGTAGTCAGTATTTTGTGGGCTTGCTTGCGATCACCAGTATTTTTGGTCAGGATGTAGTGCATGCCCGGTGGAACAACTACGCAGCAAAAGAAAAACCAAGCAGGGAGTTTTCTCACATTGTCATTTGCCTCAAGCTGCCAAAACACGAGCATATTATGGCACATATCTATATATTTATTCTGCCAAATCTATACACTATTCACCATTACTCTTCCAGTTCTTGCTCTAGGTACACACATAGGTCATTAATTCTCCCTCTCTTCAGGAAGGAAACACTGCAGTGGACAATACAATAGCACTGCAGCAGAGTCTTAAAAGTACCGAAGTGGCTGAGTCAGTCTAGTACCTTCCCTCACCCACTCCTTACATTTTTTTCATAATTTCCAATGCTCCTTTCAATTTTAGTTTATTAAGAAACAAAAGTCCTCAGAAACATTAAGTTTAAATGAGAAAGGTAGTTACATTGGATTATCCTAGCAAAGTGACCCTGAATTAAAACTGCATTTCTAACTCCCCAACAACAGTGACTTGAAGTGGTAAGTTTAACAGCATCTTAATTGGAAAAAGATTCTTGCTAACCTGCCCCACCCCACACAAAACCAAAGCAGTTATTCCTGTTCCTGAAGGCCTGCCCAAACCATGGCACCAAAAAACTAAGGTTTTACTGTATCAAAATGTTACTGGGGACTTCTACCATCATACCACATGTACGATCTTTACCAGCAATTAAAGATTTTTCCTGCACTGGAAGATAAGATGTTTTCAGGCTCTTTCTGCCCTCATCTCTTTCAATGATGAGGGGACAAGCAACAGAGGAAAAGTCTGCTGACTGTGAAAACTGGAGCCTTCTTCCCCTCCAAGGGCATACTGAACTAGCCATTTACTTCCACAGCATCCTTGTAAGTGTGAAAAAAGGCAAGTCTTCCTCCAGAGACAGCTTCTCTTTAAGGAAGGCTTCCAATATTTCCCCTAACATTTCCCCTTTCTCCAGCTACTACAGAAGACCCGGAAAGAAGTAGCAAGATAATCTTTTCTCCAACAGTAAGCAATGATGTCCAGTAGATTAGTATCACAGTAGTAGTGATGTTTAGTAGATTTAGTTAACCCTTGTTCTTTATCAGCTACAACAGCCAAAAATGTAGTCTCTGCTGACATTAATCTACTGGGGAGAGATGTAGACTAGAGCTGTGTCCACCCTTGGCCTTTTGCATGGCTGCATACTAATTCAGGACAGGCTGCAAGAGTTATTAGATTGGCTTCAGGACCCAAGCGCTTGCCTCCCTCACTTTCATCATCCTGCTAATGGTAAAACCTATTCTGTACCACAAGGGACAGCAATACATTTATCATTTTGTGGACAATTCATTATTATTTTATTATATTTTTGTCTTTGAAGTATAGACCCCAGTATTTTGCTCCTCACCAGAACATGCCTGCCAGCTGGGTCAAGCAAGGAGGAAAAGCAACTTAAATCAGTATTTTTCATCGATAATCACCATTTCAGTTTGCTGCTGTCCAAAATCTTCAAGGAAATCTCTGCATCACTTTCCCTCTCGTGCAACTCTCCAGTCCTAGTTATAAAATCAGAAACTCTTCCCATGCAAGCATATCCTTTGGCTAAAAGGTATTGATAAAGAATCAAGTCCAGTCAAATCTATTGTATTTTCACCCCCTGCAATCCCAATTTACTTAGACAGGACAGCTGATGGAAGAGGGAGGTTAGCTCCCTTCCAGAAGGCTACAGGCAGGCCCAGGAAAGAGCACAGTTTATCTCTGTGTCTTGGGCATAACAGGCAGTGCAGCACCTACACCCCTCCAAACCATCATCTCCAGCCCCACGCTCTCATCTCACTCCCATTACCACCCTTAAATGCCAGATCAGGTATGGTGGCTTGTTCTAGCCAAATCTAAGCCCCTCAACATTTCAGGCAAGATCTGAAAAACATGAGCTTGTAGCCCTCCAGGAAGACATGCCATCAATAGGGAGAGTTTGGCAAAAGCTGGGAAAGGTCCTGACTTACTCTTAGTCTTATCACCACGCTCAGACTCTTGTTCTTACCTCTTTTATTTAGTGCAGTATCATCTGTTCAGAGGTGTAACTCCTTTTTCACTCCTCTTCCCTCCTTTGCCTGAGCACCCAGGAGCTTTTACATGTGCCCCACAGTGGAGGGAGGAACAGAAAATATGAAAAGGCCAGAGAAAAAGAGGTTGCATGCACTCATCAAACTGTTTCTTGGATAGCAAGAAGACACATGTACAAGCCTACGTCAAGTTACTACAACCTTTTTAAAGCTTACTGAAACAGTCCCCCTTCTGGCTGCAAAAAACTGCTGTGATCCTCAGAAGTACCGCAATCAATGATGTGCATTGTTTCACAGAGATATCACTTTGGGGCCTACCAATGCAAAATTTAATGTCAGTTATACTGACACCAAATACTAGCTCCATGGATGAAAAAAAGGAGTACAAAGCATCAGCCAGTGCATCCTGCCAGAAAACCCTGATGAGCAAAACACAACAGAGCACAGGCATTAGGTATCACTCAAATGGCCCTCAAATAGGAGCAGTATTTGGTACAACTGTCTGATGCTGAGTTAATTAGCCCTGCTGCAAGGCAGAACACATTACCTCCAGCTTGGGGCTATCACAGGGTTGCTATGCCACCCTTGAGATCCGAGCTAATATTTTGGCTCAGATTATCACAGTGCAATGTGGATCCCTGGCACCAGCTCAAGGTGACAGTATGTTCCATTGCATGGTGTAGACACACAATTAAAACTGCAAGCGTAAAAGAAATAGCTGGTTTGATATTTCTCAGCTGGTGAATGTTGGTTTTAATTATTTTTCCCCTCCAAGATAGAAAACAATATTCCCTAATGTTCCAAAATGGCTCAGGGCTCATTCCAACAAGGGACACACTTTTTGTAGCACAGTTAAACACTGCTAACTTGAGTTTAAAAGTCAGCCCTGGGTAGATCCAAATCCAATTTGTGGCTTTGAGGGGAAGAGGAACAATAACAACTGCTGGATTCTCATCTAACTGGTGCTTTCTAAGTATCACAGATTTCCAGAAACGTTGCCTATAATTACAATAAAGAATAAGATCAAATCTACAGCCTTAGGCTCTTGCCTGCTTTTGTGCCTTGAGATGAAGACTAGAAGGCAGTGGCCAATTCATGTCAAGGTGTACAGAAGTTGCCAACAGACATTTCCATATGCTTTCCCTGTCCTGTCCCTCCACAGACCTCCCCCCAACACACTTCACTTCCCCCCCTCCCCCGCCCCCTTTTCTTTCTTCCTTCAGGATACTTTAACACAGCCAAGCAGTTATTGCCATGCCTAGCAGCCATCATGATGCAGTGCAGTACAAAAACAACTACTTCAGGTTTTGGTCAAAAGCTAACCTGTGCATGCAAGTCCAAAGCAAGTATGAGCTGAGCACAAATAGCTCTGCTTCCTCAACTCCCAAAGCTTTAATCAAAGCAAACACCACAAATCCAGCTCTAACTACACCTTAAAAAAAAACACAACAACCCCCCCCCCCCAAACAATCACAAATTCAGTAACACAGCCTTAGCTGAAAGATTTCTTCCAGCCGTGTTGTACTCTCCCAGATTAACCTTTAAAGCTTTAGCCAGCCTAAGCTAGGCTGCTATTTATGTATTACACATCATAGGTGTCGGTATAATACATGATAGAACAAAATACACAGAGAATGCGTGCTCCTCCTGCTTACTGTGGTGACAACACTGTTCCTTCTCAGCCTGTTTCCTCTCTCTCCCTTCATCTCTTCTTCCAGAAAGGCTAGAATACAAACAAGCCATGCAACATGTTCTGGGGGTCACAGTTCAAATCAATTTCTCCTCTTAGCTTGACTTGCATAACTGAAAAAGTTTGTCAACTTGAGCTGCTCTTCCTGAAGGAATAGAGCATCATGGTTTTAAGTTGTTTTGCTTCTTCACCTCCTTTTAAACTACAAAGATGACAGGCATACTACACAATGCTTCAGAACACAGAAAATCATTAATAGAAAGACATACATCCCACTACAACATTAGTTACTCATTCACACCCGCTGTTCTTTGTCCATGAATGCTGCAGAGTCAGAGGCTCGAGATCAAATGAACAATCTTTCTTAGGTTTCCCAGAGAGAGAGAAGATGGAAAAAAGTAGAATGTGAAAAGACTGGGAAAAGCCACATGAGTCAGGTTTCAAAACAGTTCAGTTACAAACTTCATCAGCTGACCAGTTTTTTTCCCCCAGAAACCATCATCAATCTAAATAAATAAACATCCAACCAGAGAATTTTATCTGTATTATGCATGCACATATTGCATTAAGTTCACCTTAAAACAAGACACACTTTGTCTTCTAATAATGCCTAGGGTATCTAAAACATCCAGCTCTGGCTGATTTGGAGCTAGTGATTTAACCTCAGCTCTCAGAAAAATGGCTGGAAATTACAAAACTAAATCTACCAGTCAGCTTGGGGAAAATAAAGAATAACCTCAACCCTAGGCTAAAATAAATCACAAAAAAAAAAACCCAAACCAAAAAACACTCACAAGCAACATCAGGGCTCTCAAGGGCAGAGAGAATCATGTGGAACTCAACCAAAAAAAAAAAGATAACAAAGAGGGCTAATTTACTTGCTTCACTACCAGCACCTGGAGAATTAAATGGTCCCCATCTACACCAAGTCCCAAGTAAATCAGACTAATTTCTCACTTAGTTATAACAGTATAAATCCTGATCTGTCCTGGTGTCAGAATCTGTCCCTAAAGAGACACAGGTGCTTTTTGTATGACTAGTTTTCACAGTAGCATTTGCAAGCCCCAGTCACAATTAAGTCCAAATACACGTGGACTGCCATCATCCGATGCCACAGCTCTTTTTACTGGAATTTTTAGTCTCCTTATTTTAAAAAGCAACAAGTTACATTATGCAGGTTTGTGTGGATTAAGAGACCCAGCAAATAGGTATGAACATGCTCCTACCAGTATACAAAACGAACAGTTTAATTTTCATTTAAATAACATGCAAAGCATGTCTGTAGTCAGAGCCCCAAACATATTATGTTCAGTGATTTTTGCTGTTGTTCCCTATCTTGTCTCAACTACTAAAAAAACAAACCCACAACAAAACCACCCCCCCCAAATCCCCAGCTGTTTGAGATGGAATTTACCCCAACAGCAGATTCTGCAAGTCAATCTGCTGCGATGCTTGTATGCTAATGGAGAGCTCTGGGATTCTCAGGAATGCAGCAAAACAAGTCAGTGAAAAGTGTAAAGCTAAATTAATTCAGGGAGGGAGGAAAATGGAGATAAGTGGTAGCACTTACCCCACACTACTACTAAGTCTTGGAAGTTTCCCAGGGCAGCAATCCTGCCAGCTCAGGAGAAAGCTGCAGGACACCAACACTTTGAGCAGCTTCTCTGATAACATTAATGCCTTACACTTCCAGTGCTCTCAATTCAGCATTGCAATGAAAACACTCACACTGTCTTGAAAATTAATCCAAATACAAACCTTAACTGCTAACTACTGTAAGAAAGCTAAACTCAAACTGACAGTGCCAAACTGGAAAAGCTCAAATATTGTAAATATTACGGCTATTTTCAAAAGCCTTCTTTATATGTAGCTTAGTTTTCTGAGCACTAAAGCTCAAAAAATATTATTTACAACAACAACAAAAGGTGCAAGAAGAAAAGCTCTAATGAGCAACTTCATAACTATGACAATGCTTTGTGGACATAAAGTGGTTTTGAGCTAACAAAGAACTGTTGTACAGGTTGCAGCAGAGCCTGTATCTGATCCCCTAAAGGCTTCTAGTGCTTTGTTTCATTTTTTAAACGTGAATACAGGAAAAACTACCACATACAATATCCAAACAGTACTTATCCTGAGGATTTTGAGCGCTATGAGATACGTAGCATAGTTGAAAAATGTAGTCCTGAAGAACACTTAACACACCACGTAAAGTCCTAACTGACGCCTTTTCTGAAGGGGAAAGGTTGCCAGTAAGTCTACATGTGTTTTAAAAAAGAGAGAGAGAGAGAGAGAGAGATTTGTAAGGTAATGAGCTTTCCAAGGAGAACAAAGATGTAGGTGTATCTGACTTCAGCATTCAGAGTATCATTAATTGTGTGTTTCCTTGGACAAAGCTTAAATCAAATTCACAATAAAAACCCAGGACAAAGGAGCAGGCTAAAAGACAAACCCAGAACAGGAATTCTTCATATAGCAATTGTTAGTTGCTGTAAGGGAACTCATCTCCTTATGGAAAAGTTTGCACAAGTTCATTTACATATTTCTGTGTCTACAGAGCTATAAAATGACACTACAAAACCCCATATTGCAGTGCTAACTTCTAGTGGGTATTCATCCTATAGTGGAGTTCCTAGCCCTGAATTATGCACCTTAGTTTCCTTACCTATACATGAGGAAAGCTAATTATCTCTGATGGTAATCTTCAATTGCCATCTGTCTGGGAGGAAAGCTGCCTAAATTAGTCAGTAGGGAATGCTGGGAAAGCTTATATGCTTTTCTCAGCGCTACACAGAGACGCCCATTTAGGACTTTCAGATTTCAGACCTTAATCCTCACTGAAAGTTAAACACAACACATCTCCTCCCCAAAACTGAAAATTGATATATCAATGTTTTGGGGTTTTTTTGTTTGGTTGGTTTTTTGAAAAGGACAGTCACCCCTAAAACTGAGGGGAGTCGATGGTGCATTTCACCCCACCCACCCTCTTTCAGTCTCACAGCACTCCTGCTGGGATTGCCCCGTAGTGGCTAAAATGCCCACGAGTCCAGCTGAGAGCCAGGAGGTGCGCGGGCAGCTGGGCAGCCTTCCTGCCGTGGGTAGATTGCAGACACACAGCCATGTCCCTGCTGCAGGGATGGCTTCACACAGGACCTTCTGCTGCATACCATCAGCTCCCTCCCTCAGTTTGATTTGTTACTTCCTAAGCCAAGTCTGGTTTGCTGTTGGTGTAACAGAGTGTCCATTTTTGCTGTTTGATTCTCTCTTTCAACAGTCCTCAAATGCTACAGCAAAATGAACAGGAGTTTCTTCAAGTCTGTAGTATTTTTAAACAGATTAGCTGCCCTCCCCTACACGATCTCTGCTGAGCTCCAGATTTGCCCAAGGCTGTATGTGGGAGTATCTCCTCTGAAGATAAGAGAGTAATGCCCTCTGAAGATAACAGAGTAACGGGTAAGCCCCAAGACAACACAGGGTTCACCTCCCCATGAGTCACAGCAGGGCGATGGACTTCTTTTGTGGCACAGATCTGCTGTTCCATGACCAAACTGGCCCATGCTGCAGCAGGGATAAAACATGAAGTCCGATATTTGCTTCAGATAAAACTGGAAGTCCTCTAGAGCAAGACACACTGTAAGCGGGACCTGCTGTATTGCCTACTGACATCTCTTCCTTGGTACCCTGACCACACCAAATTCAGCTCAGCCTCCAGCATCACTGTGTCTTATCAGGTTGCTAATCATGCCACAGACGACGCAGAACTCCATTAGAGCATGAAATGCAGTACAATAAAAGGCTTTTTGTTCTATCGCATGTGTTCTTAGCATGAAATGAGGTTTATGCAATCATACCCTGTATGCATGCGTGCATATCCTTTCTTTCCCTGTAGAACTTTTGAACCCCTTTGGCTAATTTCAGTCAAATTTGACAGGAGATTAGGAACTTAAAGTGTGTGAGACCTCCACAGGTTTTGCAAAAATAAACAGGCAGCTGGGTAGAACAAAGAAACCCCATAAGCTCATCTTTCATTAAAGATCAGAAAGTCATCAAAAACCTGGTTTCATTTTATCTGCTCGTCACACAATTGCGTGGCAGAGATGCTATAAGATCCTCCGGACATTAAAAAAAAAAGTGCTAAAATTTGAAAAGCCTTGCACAAACATATAAGTGTCCAAATTTCCCAGAACTGTTGTCTGAAGTTAAACATTTCACATATCCTTTTCAGTCACTTGATAGACAGTGTTAGCTGACTTCAGTCAACACAGCTTCGAAAAAAATCACTCTGACACCAGCCAGTATTTATTACAGGAAATACTCTCTGTGAAATCTGAAGAATGAGATGCATATTCTATTTCACTTCACCATTCTTTCCAGAAAGCTCTGAACAACATTCTCAATTTAGATTAGAAATCTTTAAACTAATACAAAACCTAAGGTTTGAGGCTAAACCATCTAAGAACTGATGTCCCAAGTTGAAAACAAATTAAGGCGTGCCATTAGCACAGAAGAAAAAAAGGAATGAAAATAGCTATTCCATTCAAATTGCTCCATTGAAAATGAAGTAACAGTATTTCCTTAACAAGTTTTGCAAAAAAAGGCAGTCAACCTTGAGAAACTGTACAAATGGTATTTACACTGACCAGTATTTTAACCATCTGGCTACTCAAACCCCAGTTTACACACCTGGCCTGTGCTCCACCACACAAATTGAGCAACACAGGCACAAGAAATGCTCTGCTATGGCAGACCAATGTCCATCTTTCCCACTAGCCTGCCTCCAGCAGTTGACAGAGGGAGATGCTATTTAGGGATAGCACACTGTGAACATTTTGTGGTTCCTTCTCCTTGCAGCACCTACAATTGTTTAGTACAGGAGTTGAAGTGTAACTTCCCTGCCTACTCCTTTTAGCATCCTTTTATGGACCTGCCAACATCTACACCTGGGAACCAGGGCAGAAAAAAACAACAGGAAACCCACCAAAGGAGACTGAAGTGGTACTACTATGTCAGAGTTGCTGAACCACAGGGCACTTCACAGCAGACACAGTCCTGAGGACCTCAAATTTTGAGAATGGGGAATTAAAACCGCCACAGGTGATTATAAAATTGGGGGGTGAAGGATAGGCTTATATAGCCTTCCAGATTCTCAGCTGAGGCAAGTAACTGTCACCCTGTCTCATTAGATATTGCAAAACATTTGGGCAATCAGAGCTAGCTGTAATTTTCCCTAAACTGTTTCCAGCAAAAACCAGGCTTTTGCCAACTAACCAAATGAGAAGGCAGTAACTTGTCTGCACAAGGGGCATGATCAAGACTAGCTACCACATGCTAGCAAGCCTTGTATGAGTTCACCAATATGGACAAATCCCAACTTGCTCTGGTGCTTCAAGTGGATTTAATATTATTGCTCCATTTAATCTTGTGCAAATGTTATGTTCAAACAAACCCTACAGGGTATCTCCCATCTACACCACTAACCCTCCTCCTGGTCTCAATCCCACACATTGACTTCAGACTACCTGAAGCACTGTGAAGATCAAGGTGATAGTGTTTCCAGGGTGCTCAGGTGTGACACTGGTGGAGGATGTAGAAAGGCAGGTTCAAGAACAGGAAATATCTATTTTTGACTGCCAAAAAATGAATAAGGTCGTGGTTTCATTCAGCAACAACAGCTCTTAAGCAGCAAGCGCCTTCCTCTCTCCTCACTGCAGGGAGGAAAACCCACAAGTTCCTTCCCCTGCACGGTCCGCTCTGTTAAGCTAGGGTGCTTGTATGGTCCTTTTCCTAAACAGATAATTTCCCACACACAGGTCATCATGTAGTCAAAACTGTGTCAGCACAACACACCTGCAAAACTTAGCTGCCCAAGAGGGGGCTAAGTAAACGAACAATTACACTGGAAAAAAGAAAAAAGAAAATGGCAAAAACACAACTTCAATTCCTTTCTTACCCTTGGAAAGGGACTCCTCCTCCTCCTCCATCCCATAATGCAATATCATTTGTATTTTATAGACATGCACATATTTTATACTGACTATTAAATGGCCATTACATATGCGTATTTCCTCCACCTATCTCTGCTAAGGCTCTGGGTACGCCCATAACACGCCCCTTAGACCGTTCTCATTTCACTGCTGGCCAGAGGACTCCAAAAAGCAGTAGTGAAAGGAAGCAGCGACCAGCTACTACTGCGCTGCCAAAAGCATCGGTCTACAGATCCAGTCTAACAAAGAGCTCTTCTGAGCTCTGCAGCAGCTGATCCTTATTTTAGTGTTTTCGACCTGTACTCAGAAGGGTTAGAAACTGTTCTTTTAGAAGTGAGTTGAAATCCGTGGAAGTCTGACTGCTAGCCACCCACCTCACAAATAAAATTTCCTACTAGCTAGTGGCCCAAAAGAAAGCAATATTCCTACTAGGGGACTGGAAACTTGCACTGTAAATCAACAGATTTTAAGAAGAGCTTCAGTGATTAAGTCTGAACTTCATTTCATTCCTGCCTGCTCTTAAAACCAGTTCCTTGATTACTCCATTCCTGCCCTCCTAACAGGAGGGAGGATCAGCTTTGTGGCTCCTCAAGTTTTCCAGCCTTCCCTTCCCAGTCAGGGAAACTGGGGGCTATTCAAGTTTTTGCTTTGCTCCTCCTGGCTCCGCGCTAGCACAACGTACTCCAGCTTTACTGCTGCTGCAGGGGCTGGGAGCAGAGGCAACACATAACAGTTACATGCAAACTTTGGGTATTACCTGGGGAGTGCTTAAACTTTGCTCACTTTGTTGCAGTGCTGTAAAGGGTCTTCCTCTTGAGGTATCAAGGCTTCACTTTTGCCTTCAAGACCAAAGAATGACCAACATTGAACACTCAAGAGCCACCCCACCTAAACAAAATGAACTTTAAAAGGACACGATATTTTAAGATAGGTACCGAACATAGCAACAAGCACTATGACAAAGTATTTTACCACATTCTGCACCTACATTTGTTCAACACATTTTTCAAAAGGTAGTCATACCACGTGCAAGCCACATGTTCCCTATTTTTGCTTCAGAGCACACAGTAGCTAACGCTGCCCATCACTTTTCAACCTTTCTGTACAAATAGCAGCTATTGATATCAGTGGTTAATACGCTGAACTGCAAAGTGAGAGCAGATTAGTTTCCACACACTACTGAAAGGTGACTTGTAAAGGAAACAACAGCTTGCACATCTCATTTTCCTCCCAACCTCAATACACATCAAGAAGAGCTAAGGTTTTAGCTTCTTCTATAGCACGATGATAAAGATTTAACACTTCAAGAAGTTCACACACCAAATAATTAGATAAATAAAATCAGTTTTATTTTCATTTCCCTTGAAGACTATGAATAGGTACAGAAGTAGTCATACATAACATACCAAAAATGGAAGTAGAAGAAACTGGATTAATGGGAAGTTCAGGGTTTTTTTATTCTGCTACAAAGCTCTTGGTATTTTGAGTAAATGGGTGGTAGAAAAGAGACCCTGAAAAAGAAAAAACCCTGGACACTCAGTTAGCCCATAAATTAATTTCCCAGTATTATTTACTAGCTTGTCTGTAAGGCTAGAGAAATTGATAAACAAATTATTCAGATGGATGACAAATTAGTTGTCATAAGCTTGATAAATTAAACTCCTCTTAAATGCAGTGGACATTTCAACTGATTTAGCTAAAGCAGGGCAAACATCTATAAGGAAAGATGCCTGTAAAAAGAGATATTTCAAGTAATCTTGAGCCCATTCCTAAAATGCACTTAACTAGGGAGCCACAGCAGAGTATCTCACATCATATACACAGTAAAAACAACCTTTCATGCTTATAAGTAAAATAACCTTAAGGTACAAAGACAAACAAACTAAGATCCTGTGCTACAGCTCAAGCTGTGCTGTGGAAGAAAAAAATAAGAGCCTTTCCTCACAAGCCCCTTTGAGTCAATCGTGCAGACCACCTCATGGAGACTCTCAGTGGTCTTGCAAGTTGTATCTTCAAATGACCCATCTGACTGCATCCTCTTCTAGGCCAAAACAGTTGAACCAACCCTCAGCAGCATATGAAGCAACACACAAGAAGCAGAAAACTATAAATCAACCAAAGCAGGTTTATGAGAACTTTCCCAAGCCCATCTTGGGAGGATGGATCAAACCTTTACTGAAAGGCACCAATCATGGCGTGCCCAGAAACTAACAATGAAAAAAAGCCCAGGATAAAAGCGTTAATGGTACAAAGAAGCTATCATAAGAAAGACTATTCCCACTCCCTGCCTCCTTCTATCCAAAAATGAAAGAAAACACAAAGAAGAAAGCAATCATCCAAAATCCTCTAGAACTGTCTCTGCCTTTAAGCTTTCAAACATCTGAAGAGGTGGTGAAGGAGAAGCACCTCAAGCGCTTGCCACTGCGAATAAGACCCGTCACCATGCCAGCTGCTGTATTTCCCTCCTCAGTGAGGCAACTCCCCTGCGTAATTGCTAAAGCCATTATTTAGCAGCACACACAGTACATATCAAAGTAACGTCTTGCCAATCACCTTGTCTAGCCAAAACACCATAACTCACCTATTTCCCCACTTCTGTACAACTTAGGACTCAGGCACTTGTGATCTTCCTGCCACCTTTCAGGTTTTGTGGTCCTGCCTACACACTCTGCAGCTGCTCCCATGGGCACTTCCCCAACAGTCAGTTGCTTCCACAGAGAAACTTTCCTCCTGGTTTTTAACAGGCATATTTGGACAGTGGGAGTCTCTTGAGTCTCAGGGGATGATTCATACATCCCACAAGCAGGAGAGGTCTCCTAAAGCCAAGACCACCCTCCAGGAGACCATGGGACTTACCCACCTTTAATACTGCTGCTTTAATAAACAGCCATAAGCTTAAAGAGTAACTTAATTGACTCTGCTTCAGTTCAGCAGAGACAAACATACTGAAGAAGCAGGTACTGCATCAAGCTGGAATGAAAAGATCCATAGATTTGATTCATGTAGGTGGGAAGAAAAACAATAATACAGCTGGTACAATCTTACAGATGGAAGGTAAGTTCTTTTAGTTTCAGAAGTAGCACTTCTGTATAACATTTTTACACAGTTGAGCTGCAATAGAACTGCCAGGTTAAAACAAGTAATCTCATCCCATCGCAAAGTTTGTCCTTTCTGAAGTTTTGCAACAACATAGTATGTAAGACTAGCTCGGCATAAAGTGGGTGAAGAGACACAAAAACTGAAGAAACCTGGACAGAAAGTTTCAGTCAGGTAAAGGAGCACCAACAGCCACAAATCCCAATAGATCAGTTGTTCATTTCACTGGAAATTTCAATTTGAGGGACAGCTGGGCTGATCTCACAGCTTGCAATGACTAAAACCGAAACACAACCCCCACTGCCAAATAATGATCCAAAGACTTTTAAAAAAAGCAGAGAACACAAAACTTCCAGGGCTTGTTTCTTCCCTAGACTACAAGTAATGGACTTGCATAGCCTAAGGCGGTCTACTCGCAGAGCCATTGTTCCTTCCCCTGCGCCTTCGGCATTTCCAAGGGGCAGTCCCTCCCTTTCGGTACGCCCGCCTAAAGCAGTCCTTTGGCGGAACCCGCCTGACCGGCAGCCATGGCAACACGGTGGGATTACCAGATCCAAGCAGTTTAGCAGAAACCATGAATCTCCCCTCAAATTTTATTTACCGACCGCCGCCCTCTCGGCCGGGAGGCTCCCCCCGCGCGGGGCTGTCCCGCCGGCATGAGCCCGCTTTCCCCGCTGCCTTGCCCTGCCCCGCCCCGCGCAGCTCCGGAGCCCCCGGCCGGCGCCGCGCCGCTCCCCTACCGCCCGCCGGGCCCCGCCGCCCCTTATCTCGCCCCCCGCGACTCACCGCCCGCGGGAGGGCCCCGAGGCGGCTCTGGGCGGCGGCAGCATGCGGCCCGGCGCGGCAGCTGGCTGCCGGGCTGGGGACGGCTCCGGCTCCGCTTGCCGCCCCGGCCCAGGAGCGGGGCTGCTCCGGGAGGCCGGGGAGAGGCGAGCAGCTCCCCCGCCCCGCGGCCGGCAGGGGCCGCCGGGGGAACGGGGACGGCCCCTTCCCTGACGCCCCCTTCCCTCACGGCCCCCGGCCCGCCTACCCGGCTGGGCGGCGGCGCTTGGCAGCCCGCAGGATCCCCCCCCCACCCCCCCCACCGCGGCGCCGGGCAGGCGCTTCCTCCCGCGGAGAGAAGCCCCGCTCCCCGCGGCTGCCCCCGGGGGGGGCCCTTCTGCGGCCGCGGGCGAGACGCGGCCCCGGGCAGCGCCTCAGCCCGGCCTCTCCCTCGGCGCAGGCGGTCCCCAGCGGCGGCCGCCCGTGCGCGGCACCAAGCGCATCCAAATGCCGGCGGCGCTTCGGCTTCTGTCAGGCTCATCCCTACCGGTAACCGGGTCCCTGCTACGCCGCGATGTTAATTTTTACCGGGAAGTTCCCAGGAACCCATCTCACCAGCTCTCAAGCCGATTAAAATCGTATTCTCTTCGCAGAAGGCTTGTAGAGGCAGGCTTCATCCCTCTGGAAATTCAATTAATTCCTTGAACGCTTTCACCGAGGAACACGCTGATGTATCGGAACAGCCTTTGAATATGCGGCAATTTACGCTGAATAGCCATGTTGTTGGCAGCTGCTGCCATCAGTACTTACCTGAAGGAGGTTTTCGGGTTGCAAGCATGCATAGACTCTACATGAGGTTAGCTGGAAGCTTTTCCGTCTGAAATAGCGCAAGAGGCGTGGTGAGATGTCTCACGTCAGAAACGCCGGCAAACTCGGGAACAAGCACTTTGAGCATACCCGGTCCTACGGGTTCAGGCACCATCCACAAGATCCTCTCAGCCTATGCAGCAGCTTACAGAGCTAGCTACGCTTTATAAAGCCGGGGTATTCACTTACCAGCTGTCAACAGATCAGATATTTTATCTTTCAGTCACGCAAGACAAGAGAACAGAACTTGTCGCTTCTTATCAGGGCCGTGCAGGCTGTTGTCAGCAGCCTCTCGGTAGCTTCAGCCTTATTCCCGAAACCGTGGCAATTACGATAAGGATAGAGGAAGGCTGAGACCCATCTGCAAGAGAAAACGTAAAAGGAAGCACGTTGTGTGTTCGGACACAGATGTTATTTAGCTCGAGTCTGCTGAAATTCCCCCTCGGTTTATACCAAAGCCTTCCACGGGGAGGAGAGATTCGCGTGAAGAAAGCTAAAGCGCTGCTTCGTCTCCCCCCAGTAATGAGTGTATCTTCTGACTGACTTTCAGCTGGAGCCGGGGTCACTGTTCCTCTTCTTCCCCCTCCCCCGGGCCGGCGGTTCAGCCGAGGGCCGGAGCCTCCTCCCGCCCCGACAGCCCGGGGGGGTGGGAAACCCGTAAAGGGGGGCAGCAAGCCGCCCCCGCCGCTGCATAAGCCTTTCCCAGCCCGCCCCGCCAGCGCCTCCTCAGCCTCCGGGAGTTAACAGTTAATTAACGATCTGATTGTCACCTGGGGGGTAGGGGGAAGCCAAGCAAGCTGAAAGCCACAGCAGTTATTTCAGGTGCGGGATTCTTCCTTCCCGAGTACCTTACTCCCTTCCAGCCAACCCCCGTGAAAGCAATTAGGGAAGGAACTACCCCCCTGAAGAGCTGCTACCAGGGGCAAAATGAAGCCGCCCCCCCTTGTATGACCAACCCGGGAGAGAGTCATGGGGCTTCTGGAAAATCTCTCTACACTACAGCCCCCAACTGTATGGGACAGAGCATTGCTATTTGAAGAGAAAGTTAATAAATAATTCTGCCAGTCATAAACGGGATGCAAAAAAATGACTTTGTCTGGAATCATGTGCTGCATCAATATACTTCACCCAGAGCAGCGTATCATGCTAGAAGAAATCTAAGGGGTTGGTAATAATTTAATTGTCCTCTCCTGTTTCAAACCTTATGATCCTGACCGCTTCTAATCTGAAGCTTTTCTAAGTGGTGCTTCAGGGACGTTGCAGTATGATTTTAGCATTGTATCAGAACAAAATGCTTCCTTTATTGGAAGAGCAGCTCCAGGTTTGTTTGGTGGCTATCGCGGGGAATGACCAGAGGTGGAGTCTGTTCTCAGCATCAGTTTTATACAGCATATAAATACACGCAATAAAAATAACATACTAAAAGCAGGGAAATTTTGTCTATTCTTAAGGGACTATCCCACTCTGTAGCCTGCTGAGATGGCTTTCAATGTGTTCTGGGCTGGGAACCAAAGTTCAGTCCTCTGTAATTTGTCTTGCCTTGAGCTGAAAATACCTTTGTACTTTTGTCCCTTCTCACACGAGGTTCCTCAGGTTTTTACCCTTCACGTCCTGGCCTTTACAAAACCAAGCTGCTTCAAAGTATATAGCTATATTATCTGCCTTCTAAAATTAGTTTATTTGACTCTGATATATCTTTTTCCTATTAGCTCTCATCTCTTCTGTCCTTGCCCTTCAATTCACCTAAGTATTATAGGCACAGGACCAATTAAAAAAAATCATTAAGGTTGCACAATGAAAGCGTCAGAAGTTAGGAAATACCAGAAGATGGGTTGTATGACTTCACTTCGGTCCACTTGCTCATACATTTCATGACAGTCTTAAATTATGTAGTCCGGTATTATTTTGTTCTGGCCTTGCTTTATTTTGCAAGGCCTTGCCTTTGTTTAGGATAGACTCACTCTTGGGATGTGCCAGATTTATGCAGAACACGATGCTGGGACTATTCATGGTAGAACAACATAGGAAACCTTGAGGAAATGGATGCTATTCCTGCCTCTGTTCCAGACAGGATGCATGTGCTGCATCTTTTGTGCATGAGTTCATGGGTGTGAGCTAATTCCAGACTAGCTAACCTGGGTATTGGTAACAGTCTAGCATGGATCTCTGGGCAGGCTGAAAAACACAGGGGTGAAGAACATGAATGTTCTTTTAGCAGGACTGAGTTGCTGGCTCAGAGAGGCCAACTCAAGTTACCAATGCACCTCTGAAGCTAGTTAGACATGCAGTGTTTCTATGGTGATACTATGTGATGGATTAGAAGAAGTTGTTTGACTTCACAGCTGGCTCTAAGTTATGTGCTTGTCAATTTTCTGTGAGTCTTGCACAAGGCATCTAACTCTAGGAAGAGCTAAGCATTCACATTTGCAGCCAAAGTCCACAGGAGATGTAGCGCTGTGAACAGAGGACCTGTTGCTCACAGTTTTATTCTTTTGCATTAAATACAAGGAATTATATCTAAGATATCTGAATACACCTCTATCTGGAATAAACTACAAAACCCCAAATTCTAACTACATTGGTCAAATAATATAATAATCTAATCTGTAATAATGTAATTTTACTTCAGTTTCTTCTGGCAACTGTAACTGTCCAAGAGCAGCAACAGAATGAAAGCTGGTGTTTGTTGTCATCTAAATATGTCAAACTAAATTCAAGGCTTCAAATGGCAATTTGAACAATTAATATAGTGCAAAAAAAGTTTAGTTCCTAGCTGTTTTCAAAATGATCTGTATAAGCAAGAACTTAATAACTGATCTGCAACACCAATGAATTTATTTGGCAGAAAGCATAAGGAACCACTTCTCTGGGATATATTCTATTGCACACAAATAGTATCAGCAATAATTTTACAACAATGAGTAGACTTCAAAATGCTTTGGAAAAGAATGACTAGCAGGACGTCAAATGAATGCTCCTGCAAGCAAAAACAATGCATGTGACCAAAAAGTCAACAGATTTTTTCTATTTCAGTTCAAAAATCAATCCTCCTGACAAACCTCTCCCCAAACCAAACATAAAAGCCACAGAATGCAAATTCTTTAAATGCAAAGCAATAACTAAAATAAATCCAAATAAAATTAAGTCTTATTTAAGTTCTAGGAGAAACTGTACCTCTGTGTCACTACTAAACTAAGAAATTGTTGCAGCCAGACTCTACCTCAGCTTGCAAAACCAGAGAAAAACAAAGATAAAAATTACAGGAAATGGAAAGAAAAAACATTGAACATGGGGGAGGAAAAACTGGAGAACATGGAATAAACAGAATGGAAAGCTGAAGTTGCAGCATCATGAAAGTGATTTCCTCCCTGACAATCCAATAAGCAAGATGACGAATCAGACTCTGTGTATGCAATGCACCATGCAGTCTACCATACACCTCTGGTCCTACAAGTCAAATGCAACAGAACTATCCCCCTTTATTAATTACTTTAGGAGATGAATGCATTTATAGAAATACAGACTGTCATAACATCCCTTCTCCACTCATTTTCTAGCTTTACTACCTACCACCATAATCTGATTCTAATCTTCTTTATGTCACACCATGAGAACAGTCCCAAGTCCCATACGTGCCCAAATCTTTGCTACTGAGCTCCAAAACCTGCCTCAGCACAACTCTGTTTCATAGAGTTTCTCTCAGTCCCCTTGCCCCAGATATGCTAGAGGACTGCTCTCCACTGCACTGACCACTCAAGCTGTAGTAAGCATCAGTCCTCACATAGCTTGTTTAGTCACTGATTTGTGGTTGCATATTTCTTCCAGAGACTCTTTTCCAGGAAACAACTTGCTAAAGCCTGTCCCAGGAGCTTTAAAAACATCTGGTTAGTTGCTGTAGGACATCTCATCAGAACCCACAGCATTTGTCAGGAGTTCACAGCATGCAACCCCCACCTAGTTTGACGTCACTTTTCCAAGACCTGGTCAACCAAAGAACTACATGAGCTTGTGATTGCTCTCATGGTCCCTAGGGACTACTTTTTCTGGGAAGTTCAGAGTACTTTCTCCTGCCCTGGGCTGTGCAGTGCTCCTGTACTCCATCTGGGAGAGAGGACACAAGCAAACAAAACATATGACAGCAAGAAACATCATGGAGGTAACCCGGGTAGGCTGAGAAGGCCTCCCTGCTAACCAATTCAATCTGAAGTGGTGAGCACATTAGGAAGTGCTACTTGCCAACCAAAGTGAAGCCCTCAGGGCATGTATCTATACATAAGAGCATCTGCAAACCCATAAAGAAATACATTATCCAATAGGCACTAAACATCCTTGTGCTTCACTAGGCATATGCAGAGGAAGAAATAGGTCAAAACACACCCACTTGAAGAGCACTGTGAGCAAAACAGCAGGAAGAAGAAGGGGAAAGGGTTTGCAAAATTATGGAAAATGTGTCCTGAGCAGCTAGTGGTTTTCACCAGCTCAAGAGCAACATTAAACTGCAGGTTCCTCCCCTCCACTTGTTGCCTTGTTTCCATTAAACTACACTGTCATGTGGAACTCAAAATAAGTTTCCCACTTGTCCCCTCCATCCTTCCAATGCATGCCAGTATACTGGCATGACTCCACCTCTACATGTGTCCAAGGGTAATCCAAATCGAAGCTTC
Organism: Haliaeetus albicilla; assembly: GCF_947461875.1. Taxonomy (NCBI): domain Eukaryota; kingdom Metazoa; phylum Chordata; class Aves; order Accipitriformes; family Accipitridae; genus Haliaeetus; species Haliaeetus albicilla. The sequence continues at coordinate 40,054,529 of NC_091488.1, forward strand.
ACAGCACTGAAAGCGGCCCTTCCCTCAGGTAAAGGGGACAAGAACTGATGCTTCCTCCCCTGGCAGGAGACAAACCTCTCAAGATCCAGTTCTCCCACCCATCAGTCACAGCCCCAGTGCCAAATGCGGACAGGCTCTGAGGTCAGAGAAAGCAAGAAGTCCTTGAACCTGTGGCTCTGGGTCCCTGCCCACCCAGCCTCACGTGCTCAGATGACTGACATAAGATGCTTTTGGAAGATGAAATACCTGTCCTTTTATGACAGGTCTGTCATTTCTACGGTACCATGTCAGGACTCACTGCTCCTTGTCTCCTTTCCAAGGAGAGGTCAGCAGCTGAGATGCTTTTGCCATTTTAAGCACAACTTGATGCCCAGTTTCTTTCTCTGTGCCTTTTATGAAAAAGGCCTCCCTGCTTTTTTTCCCTCTGGCTTCCTATTGCATCGGCTATCATTCTGGTCTCCAGAGCCCCGAGTTTCTGTCCTGTGTCCTGCTGGCTTCGCCTGTACAGCCAAGTCATTATTACAAGCACTAAGGCAGCTACTGCAGCTCTCGGATGTATAACCTTTCAACTTCAAACTTTTGGCCCACTTCTTTGGCCAGGGTTAACTGACCTGGATTCCTTTACTGGTTTGCAGCAGCCAAAGGTCTGGAAACAGGTGCACAGTTTTTCCTCCAAGTACCCTTCAGATTGGGTCTGCGCTTGAAAATATGATGTAGCAAGACAGTACACAAAACAGGGCTATAAAATAAAAGTGATACAAATAGCTATGATTAGACTCCATGGAGGAGGAGGGTGAGAAGGCTGGGTGAGCCTGACCATAAGTCAGGAATGGTATGACAGAAGCTGCTAGAAGCCTTGTCATATGTGAACAGCAGGCTAATTTCAATGAGAGACAGACATGGGCTGAGAAGGAGAAGAGTGCTTTGCACGTTTCTTACATGTAAGAGTTCAAGCTGCACTCAAGTCCTGGATGTAGGTACAACAGCTGGGAAAATTTTAAATGCATTTATTCCCATGACTGACTTACCCGCTTACAAATTCTGCCAGGTAATGACCGTTGCTGTGGGCCAAATGGTCACTTGCAACAGATCGGAAGAATCCAGTAGGTACGACACGAAACAGGACTGGCAGCATGGGGGAGGGAACCCATCCTTCACAGCACTGCAGGCTGAACAGAGCAGCCCTATGGCAGAAAAAGCTGGCTTGGTCTCCGTAACTCAGGAGAGCAATAGCTCATGGAACAGACTCTATTTTACTGCTCTGCTCCTGTTCCAAATGTGAGCCAGACCTGGCCCATATGAATATGATCAATAGGCCAATATCCAAAACATTTGCAATCTTAGTACAATACTCCTTTTGTTTCAGTGTTTAGGCATTTAATCCAGACAAGTGGAAAGCATCAAGTGATCTTTGCAATTTATTAAAAAATAAGCCATCTGTCATTTAACTCATCATCATTTCATTCATCATAAAACTCCCATTGTATGTGAACAGGAAGCTCTACTTCCAGCAGCCCAGACCACCTGCTCACAGCCTTTGTTTTTTGGGGAGTCATTGTTTTTGATTTGGACACCTCATTGAAACCTGGACTTTCTTGTCTGCAGCTAAAATATAATGGTGCAAGAAGAGGTCTGTCACTGAACTGTTATTATAGAAACACTACTGGGAATTGTGCCATGGTCAACTTTAACTTCCCAGATACTATTTGGGAAACAAATGCTTCTAATAATAAACTTGGGCCCAGCTAGCCATGTATACGATAGCTGCCAGATTTCTTCTCAGTAGTTACCGAGACAAAAAGAGACAACCCCAAATTAGTAAGTAATGAAGACAAGCAAAAAAAAGCTGGTCATAGAAAACAGCATTGGGCTGAGTACTCAGCAACTGTTTCCATTTACATTGAACAGAATAACAAACAGAAGCAAGTTGGTAATTAATTTTTTCAACTTCAGAAGGGCAAACTGTCAAATTAAGGAAACTCATTAGTGAATTTACCTGAAGAGCTGAAAGACTTGAATGTGGAGGGAGATTGGAATATATCTAGATCAAAGGTATGAAAACTATCCCACGTATATATTCCAAGCAAGAGAAAAATCTTCTTGGGAAGCACTTTAGGCCTGAATAAGTGAAAAAACCCACTGTAGAGAGGTTCTTAGGAGTCACAAATAGCAAACAATCCTGGTCAGCAAAGATAGCTGTGGTGCAGAGATAAAGATGCATAGGATTAAGGCCAGATTTCTCAAAAGTCAAATGAGCTAGGACATGCAAAATATGACTGAAGTAAACAACAAATAAATCTTCAGCCATTCACAGAAAAAGAGAACGTGCCTTAGGTAAGATAATATTTCTCTACTAGAGGTAGGGAAGCACTGATGCAAGTGTACAAAACTCTGGTGTTTCCTCCAGAACACAGTATATGATTTGGGCTCTCGAGAAGAAAACAGTTCTGGAGAAGATGCAGAAAAGGGTTACATGGAGAATGGACAGCCTGTCTTGTGAGAGCAGCTAAACAATGCTGGCATGAGAACAAAGCGGTACAAACTGGCTGCAAATGTAACGAATTCCTTGCCATAGCAGAAACGTGGAAACTTGCTCTGTTTTCTGCCTCTCTGCAGCACATTATCCTTTGGCTCTCTAGACTTTTCCTACAAGCCTCAAGTTTATTGTAAAGCATTGGAAAGGACCCTTGGCACAACATAAATTGGTGGGGTATGAAAGAATTGTTTTATGGATGTTTTTGAACAAGAAACTTGCCGTGCAAAGTTGCATGGCCATGCCTCAGACCTTCCAAATCCCCGCATACTACAGCTCTTCTGGTGCAAAATCTCTCCTCCTGCTCTTCACATCCACTCCTATAAAGAACTCCACCCCATTAACATCACCCTCAGGTCTGGCAGCCATCACCTCTGATCTTGCTAGAGAAAACATCCCCTCTTTCTTGGGAACGCACTTGTACCCAACTTTTTGGGGGAACTCCCTCTCCTAAAAGGCACAGGCATACCTCTAGCCTTTTCCCACTTTGTGGAATAAAGCATACCTAAGCCTGCCAGCCAGGAATCAGAGGCTGGGGCTCATTTCCTTTTTTTGCACCTATGAAAACCAAGACAGCTGCCCTTCTGGGTACTTAAAATGCTCACATGCCTGTTACATGTAGTTGCCTATGGTAGTGGGAGGACTGAATCAGATGATTCTGGTCTTTTCGGTCCTGGTGAGCACTCGTTAACAGTGAGACTGGAAATTACAGGAAATCATAAGGATAATCATAAGTGAAGTTTGGGTGACCCCCCTTGCAGCACAAGGCAGGGCAAGAAGCCCTGCTCATTTCCTGCTGATTGGCATAAATAAGTCTGAAGCAGGTACCTGCACTCTTGGCGGATGGGACTCAGTATGCCTCTCCTCCTGTCTTTGCCTCCATGGTAGTTTTGTCCGTGCTCTGGATCTGTGTTATAAGCAGGAAAATGACAGTGATCCACTTAAAATTAATGACAACAAAAATTTACAGCAGTACAGTATATAATAAAAAGGTGACATCCTCAATCCAGGCTCTCAGTGGTGCTTAGCCAAATTGTGCCGTACAAATAATCCAAACAAGCCTTTAGCTCAGCAGAGGAGTCTTACCTGTTCAGTCAGCTCCCGCTGGGTAAAGGCTAAAAGCACTGGCAGCAGCTTTTAGGCAGCTCAGACAGTCCCTTCCCCCTGCGCTGAACTTGTCACAGGCTTGAACTACATTACCAACTATATGCTACTGCAAGCATATTTAACCTTGTTCCTTAACTAAATGCGGGCTCTTCTGGCAGTAGAAGTGAATCCAGAACACTTGGAACTGGATTCCAATCTCCATGGAGCTACTGGTTTGGAAACACAACAATGGGATCAGAGACAGCTGTTTTGTCATTAGCAGTCATCTCCTTCAACTAATGGAGAGGTGCAGCAAGCAGCTCTCCTCCCCTGCAGCTGGCTCTGCAGGGAGCACTGGGTCAAGTTACATCTTTAGTGCCTATTTTAGGAGCTATCTTGGAAGCAGCCTCACCAGCGTACATTTAGTATGACTCCTGCACAACGATGCCACTGAGGTTTCACAGCCTTGTTAGAGAAATCCTAATTTGCCACTTGGTTTTCTTTAGCTGGAAGTGAGATTTAGAAAGCAGATATTTATTTGCCTCAACATACTATTTAAGTGTACAGGTAAGTGGGTGAAAACTCATCAGTGTGAGATTCTTCCCACATAATGGGCATCATTTGTAGCCCTACGGTCTTTCACCTCTCTCCTTCTTCCCTTAAAAGCATGGAAGGGCTAAGTCAGAATACCTACAAACACAAAAAAATGACTTTTTTGTAACTGGCCAGTGTTCGTAGTGACCTAGCTGAGAAGAGGCTGCAAACTTGCACCTTCTCTTACAGAAGTATGACCAGAATTAAGTAACTTTCAGTTATGTTACCCTCTCCCTGGCACAGCCGATACTTGCATCCTTACTTGTGCTTTTGAGCTGATCGTTTAACTTGATATGGCCATGTGGAAGTGTCTGTTATCTCCAGCAAGCACAAGTGAAGCCCAGCTGTCACTGCAACACAAGCAGTGAACCAGATGTTGCCTTTCAGTTATTCTTACATAAATCTAGATTTCATGTTACTGAAACAACTTCTATTTAAATCAATACAGCTAAGAGCAGAATCCACCTCATTGCCTATTTTAAACATTTTCTTTTTTTTTTTTTTCTCCCAAGGATTCTTTTTTTTTTTTTTTTTTTTTCTGTTTTAGTAATTGGGAAGCTCAGTTTTCCAAAAGTCCTTTTAACTTTCTTGTGAATATAACTGAACCAGAGCTGGTTCTTGCCCTGCAGGCATATAGGAAGAAGGAAAAGCTAATTACAGAATTAAATTACCTGGGACAAACAGCCTCACTTTGCCAGTTTAGCCAGCTATGCCATAAACTAGAGCAATTTGGGTAACACAGTACCTGGGATAGTCAGAAGTCTCTATTCAAATCAACTCTAATGTACATATGTAATAGTTTTTTCAAAATAATTCTACTTAAATAAATAGGTCTGTTAAGGATTTCCCAGTACAGTGCTTGGTAGGAGCTGCTAGGAAGTAGCCTGGTATCCCCACAGCAACCAAAGACAATCTTGATGGACTGTTGCCTGTTTTGCTTAACCATATAGTTAGAGCTGAATTGAGAAACTAGACGATGCTTTATGAAGTGAACAGCTACCTTTAGGTGACAGAAAGGTTGATCTAAAAATCAACAGTAAAGTCCACATCCTGCAGGTGGATATGTTCTTGTAACTCTGATGTTACAGCATCATGAACATGTGGAACAAACATGACAATTACCCCAGTGCTACTGTGCCACTGTTGCTGACAAGCAATCACAAACAGTGATTTACAACGGAGAACAAGAGAGAAACAATGATAGAGAAATTTGAGAGGAGACTCTGAAACATTGATACTGCAAGTCAAAAGGTCCACTTTGTTGGAAAGAAGGATCCTGTGACCCTTCCAGAAGAGGCAAATAGCATGGGACACTAACAGTAACAGTAGTTACACGCCCTTCATCTCTTAACAGAAGCAGAGGTGGTCTTTGCAGAAGTCACATCAAGGAGTAAAGAAGTATTTTCAGAAAGAAGAGGACTCGTAAGACTTTACCTTTTCCAGACGGAGCTCCTTTGCCTTTATTCTTTCTAGCGTTTCCGGTTTTCTACTCTAACCTGAGGCTGTTCTTCCAAAAGGGATTCATCCGCTGCTGTGTCTGCTTGTGAAGAGACAGTGTTTCAGCATGTGTGGTAGGTAACACAGCCTGCTTTCTGAACAGGTTTTCTTCTATCTAAAATGCCTGTAAAGTGAGTGATTACTAAAACCTTCATACCAACTTAACTATCACTTGTCACTAGAGCTTACCTGATATTTTTAGAATGCTCTCTTAAAATTTATCAGTGTCTTTCAGTGCTAAGAAGCTTCTGCAAAATAAATGCAACTGAATGCTGTAATGTGCCACTCTCCGAGTGGAAACTGCTTTCTAAGCACAAAAAAGGTGATTTGTTTCCCCTTTTTAAGACACATGCCCAGTTGTGTCTTGAACCAAGACACCAGACCGCTGCCACATAAATGATGACATATATCTTGATTTTTCAGGTCTTTCACACATGGAAGGAAAGAAAAAGAGTGACTTAAAAATAAAGAAAAAAAACTATTGAAAAGGGTTTTTTTGACATTGCACAGGTTTAGTTAATTTTCTCAACAAATATTACCTGTTTTTTGACAATAACTTCTACCTATGTCCAAAATGTCTGAAAAAAGAGTTTGAGCCAACACTGCAGTTCAGTTCAGACACATGATGGTCCAGATCTGTCTTCGATTGCTGGGATCTATGGGTCCTGTGGACAACTGTCAGCTGACTCTGAAAGCATTTCAGAGTTTAGGAGTAAGAAGATCAGGGCAAGCTGTAGCCATAGAACTGAGGAAGGGGATCAGGTTTGTTTTAAGCCAGTGCAGATCTGATGTTACTGTGGGACACCAAGAGGCAGAAATTCTGTGAGAAGACTTCTATTAGTGGCATCTGACTCTGCAGCCGGTCACTACTGATGACATTCCCTGGGACGTTCAGCCATTGGTATGCAGACTGCTTGCTTTTCCTCATCTACAGTTACGTTAGAGAACTTTTAAGGACTATATTGTAAATCAAAGACAAAAGGCACTCTTCCCTTGGGATCCTGCTGGAACTCTTGCTGGTTTACTTATTGAGCTCCTCAGAAGTCCCGCAGACAGACTGGGGAATGCTTCTGGTGTCTTGGCCCGCAGATAGCTTACTAAGCAGATTTTTTTTATTATTATTTTTTCTTTTTTTAAAAGTCAGGAATATCAGGAGCCCTACAGATCCTGGCAGCCCTCTCAGGAAGGAGTGTCCAGGATTTTCAGATTCTTTGCCCCAATAGTCTAGAAATTAGAGAATCACAGATGCTCCCCTCCCTCTCCCACTATGTGAGCTGGAAGGGAACAAACAAGCCCTATGGCAAACCCAGGGGCTTTTGAAATTGGAAGCCTGCACTGTCTTAATCTTCCTCAGTCCTAATTTGTTGAAATTAGCAAGCCAACATTTTTCAGATTGCTGTTCTATGGAGAGCTTAGCAAATATCTTTCATTGCAGTTTGGAATGAAGACAGAATTGCTGATTTTCGAAGTCATCTGCAATGTGAATTTACTGTTCCCTCTTCCTGCCTCTGGTTTGGGAAGTGTCAGAATTGTGTCTTTGGAAAGACAGACGGGCAAATACAGGTCTGAACAAGAGGTAATTAATAATTGTCTGCAGATATTACAGTAGCTAGTTTGAAGAGGAAAAGCCTCTGACAGATTAAAAAATATGCAATTCCAAAAATGGTTCTAACCTTTTCCATGAGAATATAAGAGATATAAAGGAAAAACTGATATTAAAACTACAGCAATAAATTATATGTGGAGATTTGCTAAAGTATATATAGTATGACCACTGTTACGCCTTACTACTTTAGCACTTTTTTAGGGATCAGTTTTACTGAACATGTTGAAGATGCCATGTTTGGCTGTTGAGTTGATTAAACTGAGCAAAACCAGTTTTTCCTAAACAACAGGAATAAAAAACAAACATACCTTTGACTAGGAAATAATTTCTTAAACTCAAATACCATGAACTGGAATTCAAGAGAGAGCCTGAATCAGATTATTTTATCTACCAGCATCTTTAAGACGAAGTGTATCCACAGTCCTCAGAGGCAATAAAGAGACAGCCAAGCTGATTTAAATATTGGGCAAACAGCCAGAATGCAGATCTGACCATCCTGATGTTTGTCTGTGGTCTAAAACAATTCTACTCCCACGCATGTGTTTAAGTTCTATACTATGAACTTTAAATAACTTTTTTTTCATCAAAGCAAAAAAATTAATGATGAAAGATGCTCCACTTTGGAGTAAGTAAGCATTCATTTGATTAGTGTATTTGATAGTTAAGCCTGCTGAAAAGGAACAGAAAATGCAATTGCCAATGTAAAAAGAGAAATAATCAATTATTGGTATCGAGACCATGGACCTTGCTTTATCAACTAGGGGGGAAAAAGAAATTCTGATTGTTATTAGTTCTTACTTTCAGCTAAAGAAGCTACTTTTTTTTGGCAAAATTGGTACAGGCTCTTTGCAGCTTTCACCTGCGCAGGATGGTCAGACTCACATTTACTAATACTTGGGCTGATGGGTACGCTTTATCAGCTACGGGGAAAAAAAGGGTCCATGATATACCAGTGTTAAAAAAACCCAAAACAACAACAACAAAAAAACAACAAAAAAACCCAACAAAACTTATTCATACTTACAATACAAATTTTCTGCTGTTTGTTTATATGCCTAGAGGCTCAGTTGTATCTAATGGTTTATCTTGCTACATGTTTTATCTCTGAACACAATATGGTCAATTGTCAGTATCAAATCTGCCAATAATTTATTTTGTAAAAAGCAAAAGACCCAAACCTAATTATTAGAAATAATAGCACATTTGTAGACTAATGAAATATGTTTGATAAGTTTATCTGTTTGTCCTATTCTTCAGTTGCCTACACACAAATCTTGATATTGTAAATTTGCTCATTTGTAATTACTGCTGTAAGTTTTCCTACAAAATTACAGGTGGATTTGCAGCATCTTGGTTTAAAATTCATTTTAGTTGGCTCATATGAATGTAATCACTAAAAAACAAACAACAAAACCCCCAAAAACCAAGGCAGGCAAGCTCAGTATTTAGTTAAGAGTTTTGTTCAAAAATAGACCTCGACTGTTTATAGTTCTGTAACAGTTGCAGGGATAGGTTACTTGTGATAACATGAGAAACATTTTGTGGTGTGCAAACAGGCATGGGTACATGTTGGGATGGGAAGGTGACAAGTAGCAACAGTGAGCTCACCAGTGAAACTTTGAATCGGGAAAGGGCATGACTCAGATTTTCAAGAACTGCCAACCAATTGCAGAAATGTGTTCCTGGGGTGACCTAATAAGCTTTTGTCACCCTCAAAGTCCCTTTCACTCCCGCGAAGGAAATAACTGGAATACTTTGTTAACGTAAGTAGCTACAAAACCAGTCAAGTTTTCATTGCTTGAATTAATGAGTGTAAAGTTGCACTACTGATTCCTACAAATGAAAACGCCTTCAGGAAACAAGAGCAGTCTGGTCTGTGCCACTTGACCCAGCTGGCTTCTAATACCAATGGTGAAAGTACAAAAAGTTTTGAACACCATCTGCATAACACTAGCAGCTTTTAGTGTGCTTCTTATCAGGTGGCCCCACACACCCGTCCTCAGGAAAGGAGGAACTGCAATGAACTGAAAAAAAAGTTTGCTTCTCTAATGCAGCCTTGGTGCACTGGCTAGCCAGCACATCCACAGCAGATGACCAATGAACACCACCAAATGGCCAAAGTTTAAAGACACTAACTGAGGCAAAACTGACACTAAATCTGAAACTCAAGTTAATAGTCCTGGGTATTAACATTCTCCCCCTGCCCATGGAGCAGAAGCTCTGAAGGTTTCTACGCAGTAAGTGGCCACCTTTAAAAAACAGTTACAGCCACCCTGAAAAGCCTTAAGCTCTTCTTGATCTGTCTTATCTACTGGATCATGCTTTAGATCTCTGTAATAAAAACCACAAGACACAATCATGGGACACAGTCAACTACACACAGTTAAGGAACCACACACATACACCCACTCCTCCCTCCATTATGGCCATTTTGGGTTTTAAATCAGATCTCTTGCTTAAGGTATAGCTGGTGTGACACAAATTTCTTAGCAGTTGAAGATAAAGCCAACAGAGAAGTCTAGTAAAGATATTCTAGGCCAGCATTTCCACAAATGAAGAGCTATACTCACTATGGCACCAATTGGTTCCAATTTGTAATGTCTGTATTTACTCATACATGAACTGCAACATACCTCTTATGTTGGGTGACTGTTTTCCACGTGGATGCCCTTTCAGCAGTCCTGTTCTCTTTCATATCCTCTTGCCAAGCTTCCTCCTTTCTGTTCTGCTCTAAAGCATGTCCATTCCTGTACTTTAGTTTTTCTCCTTGGGTATCTTATTCTTCAGTATCCTCTTTTTTTCCTCCCTATGAAAAGAACAACACATGTACAAAAGGCTTCTCTCCCTCCTCAGTCCTCCTTTCATCACCCATGTCCCTGATTTCCATCCAATTCTCCAGCCACCTGGAAAGAGACTTCCCTGATCCCAGGATCCACCCTCCCCAAAAAAGCCCCTTGAAAAGCCAGCCCCATGTGGTGCTATACCCACTGCTCTCTGTTCTTAGCCTTGTGCATCAGTTTGTCCAAAGTCTTTTGGCTCCAATCTTGGTAAATCTTTGAAGAAAACCAAAAACTTTCAACAAAACTCTTCTACTACTATCAGTTGCATTTTTTAAAGATCTATTTTACTTGAACTTTGCTATTCCTGTTTATGTGGTACTGAATCCACAACACACTTATGCTTTGCCTCTACGTAGGCTAAAAAGAGATAGCATTACTGGTGTGATGGCTACACCTCTTGTAATGACAGTCAGTGGCAGACCTACAGTATAACATTTTCAGCAACTGTGGCTCCAGCGCTGGCTATTTTCAAAAACAGGTTAACTGAACTGCTTTTAAACTAGCCACGAGTTTTAGAAATTTTTCTTTTTAGATCAGTCCTTCATGTAGATGACCTCCCTGTTCCTGCAACAACTGTCAGCACTTTATGCAATACTACTGTGCTATATATAACTAAATATTGTCCTGGAAGATGGTATTTATGCCTCCATCAAGAGGTACCACTGCTGTAGCACCAGGGCAGCCACAAGTGTTCATACTAGTTATCAGTGTTCATAAAAGATTTCTTGCACAGAATCTATTAAAGGACAAGTTTTCCACTTGATTTACAGGCACACATGAAACTGAAAATACCTCCACAGCTAAAAGCTGCTCCTTCAGCTTCAGTCAACAAATTGTGGAACTTAACCACTTTCTTCTGGTACTCTCATCAGCGTAGTTGGAAATGAGTATGCAGTTTTTCATAAATAGCTCCAATATCTTCCCTGACTTCCAAGAACCCTTGATAACGACCCAACTTGTCATCATAGTCGGGAACAATGCCAGCAGATGCTTTCATGCATGTAACAATCTCTGAAAGTCAAATAAGAAATATAAAAGAGGATACAAAAGAGAAAATTACTCCGAAGAGTTCTGAAAATGCTTTTGTTGTATGGCGTAGAACCTATGAGCCTGATCTAAACCACTGAAAGCCTCATGAAATTACAAGTGGACTAAGTTAGGCTTTACAAAGTGGAATAAAATAAGAAGATACAAAAGTACAAAGTAGAAAGTCTTTAATACATCTTTAAAGAATATTTCATCTGGGCTGAAAGATGGGAAAATAGATGACAGTGAAGCCTTTGACATTAAATCACAAATAGCAATTACACCCAATTTTCCTGTGATGACCTCAATGAACGTGCCTTGTAAGAAAATGAAAGTATCAATCTTGCATTATGATTTTACCTCAGTGTAGCTGGCAATTGAGGGAGGGTGCCTACATTAGCATTTGTGTTAAAAACAGGAAGGCACTTTTCTGACAGTCTCCCAATAGCTCCCATGTTGAGCACTTGGGTTCGTGTCACAGAACAGCCTGAGAGCACGTGGACTGGATTTCTTTTGGACAAAACAAAATTGGAAGATGTGCTTGTTAAACTCATCTTGGGTGCTTCAGCTGCTAAAGGGCAGTCAGTCCATCAGACCTGACTAGAGTCCAGTCCAAACTGACCACCTTAAAAAAGCACTGGGTCTTCAACACTGTCTGGTTCTACAAATCAATTTCTATTATGCCGTGCTACTCACTAATGTAGACACAGTGTCGTGGTTTAACCCCAGCCAGCAACTAAGCACCATGCAGCCGCTCACTCACTCCCCCCCATCCAGTGGGATGGGGGAGAAAATCAGGAAAAGAAGTAAAACTCCTGGGTTGAGATAAGAACGATTTAATAGAACAGAAAAGGAGAAACTAATAATGATAATGATAACACTAATAAAATGACAACAGTAGTAATAAAAGGATTGAAATGTACAAATGATGCGCAGGGCAATTGCTCACCACCCGCCGACCGACACCCAGCCAGGCCCCGAGCTGCGAATCCCTGCCCCCCACTTCCCAGTTCTAAACTAGATGGGATGTCCCATGGTATGGAATACACTGTTGGCCAGTCTGGGTCAGGTGCCCTGGCTGGGCATGAGAAGCTGAAAAATCCTTGACTATAGTCTAAACACTACTGAGCAACAACTGAAAACATCAGTGTTATCAACATTCTTCACATACTGAACTCAAAACACAGCACTGTACCAGCTACTAGGAAGACAGTTAACTCTATCCCAGCTGAAACCAAGACACACAGCCATAGTCGCCTTGAGGTAAGATAAATCCATATATGCACAACTATGCAAGTACTGCCTTCACAACTTCCTCTTAGTGAAGAAGACAAGGTCTCATCACTAAAAAGTGTTTGGAGTTCTTCCAGTCTTTTATTAATTAATGCTTCAGGAACTGGCAATTCATTTAACTCCCTTTTACCTGATTTTCACTGAAACAGTATTTGAAAATTTGCAACCAGCAAGGCTTGTACAGACTAGCACTTCTGTGAGTCAGTGAGTAGAAAGCTTGGGGTGCTGTAGCCCTCTGTAAACACTTCTTGCTGGAAGAAAAAAGAAGCATATTACTGTACCATGCTCTTGTTTTTCTTACCAGATAAAATTTCCTATTGATTTCATAAGCATCTCTTTCCTCTGCTTTGTAGGCTTTATTTTAAAACTGTGGGGGCAAATACCCTTTTTTAAGTTAACGTGCAAATAGAGGGCAGCATGAAAATAAGGCTTTTAGTGTTCAAAGATAATTATCACATGCAAGTTTGAGAAATGTGGTTATGTATCACATAAGAAAATCTTCTAGAGCTATATCTTTCTTAGTCGTTTGTTGGGTTTTTAAAACTATTATTATTTTGCTGTTTTATTTCTCACTGTTGCTTACAAAGCTTCATTAAGGTTAGCAGTCACGGGAATTTTCCACAAGGTCCCTTCCAGTTACAGGTGTTATTCCTGCAGTGTCCTGTAATATCACTCAGAACATTTCCAGTCAATGAAACATAAGTACCCATAAGTCATTTTATCCACACAATATTCCCAAAGATACTTCACCATTATGAAATATTTCATGATAACATTAGACATTCCACAGTAGACATTGAGTAAGTCAGGAAGATTTCCAGCTCCTGAATCAGTGGCCCAAACCCATCTCCTCTAACTATAACATTTGAAGTCTTATAAAAAGTACCAAACACAGCATTGCTCCTGCAAAAAATAGAAAACTTCCCTTTAGGCAGCAAACTGTTCCCAAAGGCAATGACTGAGAAAAGCTGCCTTTGCACAATTGTTCCAATCCATTATTATTTTCGCTGGCGCTCTTTCCAGTTTGATCATGGCCTGAATGGGAAAGGATGAATTCTTCATGACAGATGCTCATTTTTTCACCTTCAGAATCTCAGCAATGACCCTCACGCTCTATGGAAGAGGACAGCTAGCCAAGATTTGGGCCTACCCACTTACTTGACTCTGACTTGGTTACACTGATTTAGCTAAAGTAGCTACCTACGTAGACTGACAATCTGAAATTGAATTAACAACAGATAATAGACTGAATCAGCTTCAGCTGTTTCTGACTTAGGAAAGAGCCCACAAAAAGTACCTGCACTGATCAAATTAAATTGATTGAGTCAAACTGATACAACTATCTTGATCATCTTCCTCTTGGTTTTTCAAGCCTCCATTATTTAAGAGGGACCCTGACATAGGATTTTTCCTGGAAAATGCAGATAGAACAATTCTCTTCATCTACTCAGAAGACTTTTCTAATTAGAGTGCATGTGGTGGTCATCTGAAAAAGATCATGGCAAGGTAGAATGAACAGAGACAGAAGGCATAAAACTGTTATACTTAAAGCCTAACCCTGCTTGGGAAAGTCTGCTTTTGTGTGATTTCATTAATTGGGGTTATGCACTTGCTGCACTATGTCAGCCAGACTGCTGGTTAAAATATTTAAGGATGTTTCCTTCAGATCTAGGCACTTTTCAGTCTGTCTGGGTCAATAAAAACTGAATAATGGCAGAGCTAGAAGAAGGACAACTAGGTGAGTTCAACATGTCTGGGTTAAAGTAGTTTTCTACTTGAGACCTCACAGTATTATAATAAACAGACATGCAACAAAAATAAATGTATGGTTCTACACAGTTTCTCTATCATACCATATTGTTTCACATATTTCCATATATTATGCTACGATCATATATATGCAGCACATACCAACATAGTAGGGTTAGTGTATGCTAGTGAGAAAACTGATCTGGTATGAGAGTAGAAAGAACGGAGTGAACTGAGGTGAGCTGGAGGAAAAAGACAGTGATAGTAAGAGATACAGGAAAGGAAGAAAAAGATGATGAAAAGGAAGAAAATGTACATGAACTGAAGATGTAGTAGAAGACTAACACTGAATTAAGAGAATAAAACAGTAAGATACTCCAGAATTTCTCTGATAATAATGCTTGCTCCCTGAATGGCTAGAAAAATAACAAACACATCACTCAAATGATTACTAGGGCCAGAACTGTCAGTCCAATTTGCACACCTAAGCAACTCACTTTTTACTTGTGAAAAATTTACCTGGGATACAGGCTGTTTTCTGCTGGCATTAGAAAGAATATGACTACCTGTTGCTTACTCTTCCCATTGCAGGAGACAGATTATGCCACATGGGCTCATGTCCTGGTTTCAGTTGGGATAGTTAATTGTCTTCCTAAAATATAGCTGGTACAGTGCTATATTTTGAGTTCAGTATGAGAAGAATGTTGATAACACACTGATGTTTTCAGTTGTTGCTAAGTAACGTTTAGTCTAAAGTCAAGGATTTTTCAGCCTCTTACGCCCAGCCAGCAAGAAGGCTGGAGGGGCACAAGAAGTTGGCACAGGACACAGCCAGGGCAGCTGACCCAAAGTGGCCAAAGGGGTATTCCATACCATGTGACATCACATCTAGTACATAAACTGGGGGGAGTGGGGGCAGGGGATCGCCACTCAGGGACTAACTGGGCATCGATCGGTGGGTGGTGAGCAATTGCACTGTGCATCATTTGTATATTCCAATCTTTTTATTATTACTGTTGTCATTTTATTAGTGTTACCATTATAATTATTAGTTTCTTCTTTTCTGTTCTATTAAACCATTCTTATCTCAACCCATGAGTTTTACTTCTTGTCTCCCCCATCCCACTGGGGTGGGGGGGGGGAGTGAGCAAGCGGCTGCGTGGTGCTTAGTTGCTGGCTGGGGTTAGATCACAACAGCTCAGCAGTCAGTAAGGTCCCTATGTCACTTCACATGGCTTATGTGACCTAGCATTATGCATCAATGAATGGTCCAAGATTAGGATATCTCTAGAAGTGTATACATCCTCAGGCTTAGACCTGAATTCTGCTTACCAAAAGGAAGAACTGAGCCCCACGTATCTGAAAACTTGCAGACACAGCCACAGACTAGTTGTGAAATAGTCAGACAGGCTCAAGAATAAAACAGCCTCCTCTCTCTCTCCCTCACACATGTTTTTTCCTAACTTATACAAACATGTAGGCACAAATAAACTGTGAAAAGCGGCCAGGAGATCTTGCATTCTGATCCCTGGTTTGCCGGGGGCTCTGATGTGTCCTCAAGAAAGTTATGTCACCCTGATTTCAAGTCTCCCCATCCATAAAACCGCAGCCTTCTCTATCTTCCTAGCTGCTTGTAATTACTATTTCTTTCCTTTTGTCCATAAGGAATTAAAGCAATTTAGACTCTTTAACACACCCTTCAAAAAAAAACCCACCCAAACCCCCACACCCAAACTCCAAAACCAAGCAGATCTTAACTCAGGTTAAGACAGCAATCAGGCCAGTGTAACTTGGGCTGACTGCAGTAGTTAAAGTTTATAGACAAGACCATAGTTGAACAAAAGAGGCTTATCCCAAGTTCTACCTGGAATTGCTCTGTCTTCACTGTTATTTTAGCAGAGTACCAGTATAAGTTCATCACATGCCACTTTCTGGTGTATAAATGTATCTTATATCTTTTGGGCAATGATAAGAAGCAATAGATGATGTAGGCACACAAATTTCACTTCAGTAAGGAGAAATAAATTAAGGTATATTAGTCTAATTAATCTAATATTGTCTGATTTGGTTTAACCTGCATACTGGGGAATGGAAATAAAGTATAGATACAGTCATGCTACTCCTTTTATCCTTCCAGTGTCATGAGAGTGCCTAAATCATGGCTGGTATTTTGCAAGCCCTGCTTTGACACACATGTAGCCCCCCAAAGAAATGTGGGCGTTCATTAAGGAAGTATTCATTCACACACAAGCATGCTGCTCTAAGAAGTGTTTTACCCCTACACGCTGCAAATGTGATCTCCCTATGGCCATAAAGAAGATTCACTATCATTCCTCGAGAATACAGCAACAAGAAGGTCTATTCATACTCTTAGGAAGAAGTACTAGAAATACCATCTTTCCCTGGTGCTGAAAAGCAATTTAAAAGGACAATAATGCTACTTCATGTTGCTAAATAATGTAGTGGTGTTTCTTTCTGAAGGCTAGCTCATGCAATCACATGACTACATGCGACCTTCAACTCCCTTGATAAAAGTAGTCTTTCGTCAGCCTGGTTAAAGATCTAAAGCTGAAAAGTCCGGACCCCTGGGCAAGATGGCAAATAGAG
Organism: Haliaeetus albicilla; assembly: GCF_947461875.1. Classification (NCBI taxonomy): domain Eukaryota; kingdom Metazoa; phylum Chordata; class Aves; order Accipitriformes; family Accipitridae; genus Haliaeetus; species Haliaeetus albicilla. Next base: position 40,071,360 of record NC_091488.1, read on the forward strand.
AAGAACCCCAAGTTATTATGTATTTTAAACAGATCTTGTGACTTTGAGTGATCTTCGAATGGATGGCTTGGCCAACATTGCATCTCCTAATCTTTCCTTATGCTTTGCTGATAATCTCAGTGCCCAGGCAAAAATTCTACTTAACAGGCAATATCATTTTAAGAGAATTGTCTGTAAAAGATTGTACCTTCCAGCATGTTTGCATAGGACATGGTAGTAGGAGGCCTCATTTCCAATTGCACACTGCAGAGCTGGAAATGCCATTTGAGCAAACGAAACATCAGGCACTGCATCAAGTATCTTTTTTCCATTTCATTGTTTTTATTTTACTTTGCAGGGAACTGCTGTGTATAGAACAGAATAACTACTGCAACAGATGGCCTGCTGCTCAAATAATGAAGGGTGAGGTCTAAAGACTCTGGATTTCTACATTCAGCTCTGCAAGCTTTGAAACATGGCTCTGATGAGATCAAAAGCAGCCAAACTATATCCCTTAGTTATGACTACTATTAATATCTAGTGTATTGCATAGCTTGTAAGACACTCAGATCCAGATCCCTGTAATATTACACACCGCATAAATGCAGAACAGTAAGACTGGCTGAGCCCCCAGAATGTTTACTACCTAATGACTCATACAGTCATTTTTGGATACTTGGCTTGGAACACATTATACTAGTTTTCAGAAGTCCCAAGGGGAAGTAGCTCTCAGCAGTAAGAGCCAGGGCAGCAGGTCCTCAGCATCCTTCAAGACGAGGCTCAAGAAGTGAACAAATTCTAAGACCCTGTGGCCAGCATTTCTGGTTGGCAATGTTTTTTTAAAGGTATATGGTCTGCCAACAGGAAACTAAGCTGTTTTAATAGGGCCCAGCACATAGCAAATCTCCCAGATATTGAAGCACACAGCATTAGCAAATGTTCTGAAAATGTTGATAGTTGTCCTGCGCATCAGAGTGTAATGTGAAGCAGGACTCACCTACATTCTCCACAGGGTTAATTAATCATTGCTCAATGTTTTACAGTTAGCATGATTTGATTGGCATGCCTCAAGAATGCTAATTAAAAAATATGAATGACCAATGTCTTCTCAACTAAAGCACCCCATATACTATCCAGGCTGTTATAATAAATCAACAGTAAACATGAACAAGACAAAAAAAAACTAAAAAAAAAAGCAAAGCAGCGTGAGTCCCAAACTGCTGCTATTTAATTTCATGCCAGCACTAAGCAATGCAACAATATGCTAAAAGTTGGGGGGAAGGTTTTTTACCAAATCTGCACAACATAACGTAAGAAGCAGAGAGTATCATTACAGAGTCACTTCCTAAGAGGAAAACAGGCGACTACCACAACTTCCGAAAGGGCTATAAAGTACATCAATGAACCTGAAGTCCTGAAATCCTATTCAGTGCCTAATACAGCTCTATTTTGACAAAACCCCACTGAAGTCAACGAGAATTTCTGTTCAGTTGAAAGACAAGTTTAGCACAAGCAAACCAGCTATATTATCCTTCTCTTCCTTCAGTAAGGCTCTCCCCTTATTTGCAAAAAGAGGTCTGGGCTCCACTCTCCCTGGATCCTCCCATGCTGAGTTTGGAACCTACTGGAGGCTTTGAATTCAGTTATTGAATTTGTGTCCTTTTTCTTTTTCTTTCTTTCACGTAGGACTCCAAGCCTATCTGAGATTGTGTTCCAAGGCTTAATTTTGTTTCATTTTTCATCTTGTATATAGTACACAGAAAAGAGGCCACCATTTCTTGTTTAAATGCTGAGTATTTTGCTTCTGATTTCAGTGAAGGTAATTATTCAGTACGTTTAGTGGGTCTACGTTAGCTTCAGATATCCCATGTACTTAACTATTTATGCATTTTAATTGCTCACATTACAATGACAACACTGTTTGCAGTACAGGCATATGAAATTGCTGTCCTCTGCAGTTGATACTCCTCCACAGGTGCTCAGCAAACATGTCAATTGAAGAATTGGAGTTTACATGAGGGTCTAAATGCCTTGCCAGAGAGTCTTTGAAAGGTATGCTTTTTCAGCAAATGTACCTAACTTGCTTTCATACACTTTAAGTTAAGCATCCAAGGTTTGAAAATGGAGGTCACAAGGCAAAATAACTGCTATATGGAATCAGCTGACAAGGCTGTCACTCAGTCATTTTTGACACTAACAAGTGACTCAACAAGCCTCAATTTTCTTCTCTCTGCCAATGCTACTGCTTTGCCACTTCTCCTTAACACTCTAAGTAGTTACCCTGTGGTATTGTTTTAACAAAAGGTCAAGTTGATCTTCAACAGAAAAAAAAATGTCATTAGGTATACAGTTAAAAAGAAAAATGTATCTTATGGTTTCCTTTTTGATAAAAGTAACTAGTGATTTATAACTAAAAGGAAGAGGAGCTTATGTTTAGAAAGCAGTGCTGTTATTTTTTTAAGCAACTTTAACCTTGCCAGCAACATTTCCCTGAATATGCGTCGGGCTTCCTCTGAAAAATGTGCCATGGGTTTAACAAGCCTTGTGCTTCCAAAGCTTTCCAGAATCTCTATCTACCTTTTTCACAAGAGAGAGGCAGAGTGTGCATTGCTCCTCCATGTACTTGATCTGTCTGCCACCCTCCCTCTAGTTTTGGTGTTCTTTCAAACCCTTTCATCTGAACAGAGCTGCAAAAAGAATCAAGATAACAAGCTAGATGCTGTCTCACATTTAGATTTATCAAAACTTAAGTAGAAATGGGAAAATGTGTTGTATTTTCCGTTTGTGGCTGCAATTGCATATGCAATACAGGATATGGCTTCTAACATATCCGGTGCAAATGCAACAGCATATATGGGTCTTTTAAGCATCCTAAAAAGTCAATTGGCTTTGGAAGGTAAGAAGACATGCAGCAGCAGGTGAGTCCCAGCTAGCAGACATAAATATACCCTAGACCAAGAAAAGGCAAAAAAAGATAAGCATGAAAGCAGCTCTGAGGTCAACACTTCCTCCTCTCCACCCTTTCCTGCCACCGCATAAAAGCACAACTGTCTGACATGAAGGATAAAAGTGGTTTTTAGCCACCCCATTCTTGGCAGAAAATAAGAAAGTGATTCTGTGATGTTTCTGCCTGAGTTAGGACGCTTGTGGAATGAGAGGCACCAGCAAAGTACAGCACCATCCATGAAGACTTTTTGGCATTGGTGCTAAACAGCATGGCAATAAAATACTCTTACCAGCTCTATGCAACTACATTATTTTTTCTTTGCATCATCATAGGATCAATGGATCCAAATGGGGTAGCACTGAAAAAAATCCAGAGACTGAAGCTCAGACTCCTCTTATTTTAAAACAATACCCAATAAAGGAACATCTATGTACCCTTGGTATTCTGTAGGATGTGTATTTTGGGTAAGGTACAGCTGGAATTTCTAAATTAAATCTCTTGTTGATCTTAAGGACAGTTCTTCAGTAAAGTATGAGGAAGAGAATACAAATAGAATGACAAAATTCAAATGTATTAGTAAATAAATCATTGGTGTTTCTACCTCTTGCAGAAGCAACCAGAGTATTGCCCAGAAGGGATGAGAATGTCAGACACTTCTCTGCAGACCCTGGAAAAGCAGTCATGTGGGACAGAGCAGGAAAAGAGAGAAAGAAGGAGAATGTGTCAAAGTCAACATGTCTGATTTAAGGTGAAAATTTTCCAGTACCAACTAAATAAATAAACAGTTTATAATTTGTCCTCTTCTCTAGTGGAGAGCTTATACCCATGAAAGTACCCTAGTATAACAATTTCATCAGAAATGGCTAAATATTCACTCTCTAAAGACAAACGGGACTTTCACCTTGACAAATAAAGCAAGTATTGAGTTGCATGTAAGGCTTGACATACATACAAGACCTTACAGTTCTCCAACTCTCTCTCTTTGGAACACTTTGTATAGTCGAGGATATATTTTACACAGGTGTAAGTACCTTCTTATGATAAATTCAACAAAAACAGCAATCTTTGAACTCTGGTCTTGGTTGTATCAGAGTGAATCTGAAGCAAACCCACTGTGTTCTGCAAGTTCCTTCTGACACACAGACAAAACAGAAGTCAGGCTCTGGAGCTCAGGTCCCAGCCTGAGTCAGAAAGGAGACACATAAGTACTTCTAGCTCCATAAAAGAAAAGCTCAATATACTGACAAGGCAGTCACCTTCACTTACTTCCTTGACTTGTCATCAGGCATCGAACAGTGCATATTTTAGTACTGGGAACTAATTGGAATGGATTGTTCTAAGACACTTATGAGAAGTTGCCCTTTTAATTTGTTTTTTCAAAGTAATCATCCATATTGACAAGCTATTTTGTTCCTGCAGAAGCATAGAGCAGGGCACTGCTTTTACTGTGAACCTTTTTTTTTCTGTTTCTGGCAAGTATCCTAGATTTTGTAATTTAATATTCCTGCCAAAAGCACTGGAAACATTTGAGATGATCCTCATGGGATTAAGGACAAACTGGATTACATTCTTGGCGTTGGACTACACTGGAAGCCTGCATTTTTCTTGCTGTTCCTGAATATTTGTGAGCTAACCAAACAAGACCACAGCAGAATTAAGAGTAACTTGATGTTGTTTTACTTTTTCTTCTCAAACCATCCCAGGATCTAATGCACTCCTGCTCTTAGTCTAGGGAGTGTGTTTACGTTGAGCAGATGTGTTTATGCTCATTAACCTTGCATATTAACAAAGTGAGAACAGGTTGTGGTGTGGCTGAGGACATGACTTTTACTTTTTTTTTCTGCACACTAGAAAATGTGTACTTGGCCATGAATCCTGCTCCTGTTTCACTGGTGTAGAGTGTTGATAACATAAGGACAGCCACAGTGAATCAGACCAAATCTATAAAAAGCCAGGCTCCTTCCTCTGACAGTAGCCAATAATGGGTCCTTTGGGAAAGAGTACAAAAAACAGGGCAATACTGACTCTTCCTCCAATATACCTTAGTTCAGGGACAGACAGAGCCAGAGGCTGGTTTTGCATCTGTGCATTTAAAAGCCTTTCTATTATTTTCTTCAGTTCCTTTTTTGAGCCCATTTATACTCCTGGTCTCCTATACCCTGCACCCATCAGTCTCATAGCCGGTTTCTACTGTGCTATGCAAAAAGAACTTGCCTTTGCTTGATTTAAGCTTGCTGCCTGGTAACTTAAATAGGCACTGTAACTTCTTGTCCTGTGATGGAATAACACCCTCCCTAACCACCCGAAGACCCTATGTTGAATGCCAGGTCATCAGCAGTAGAACCACTATCACCACTATCTGTCTCACCACGCTCTGGTGGGGCAGGGGCTGGATTTAGAAGTACAGAAGGAGATATAGAGACAAAACAAAGAACATAAGTTTTATCTTTTGCTGTCACTATACCCACAAATTACAGGGAAAACTTTCAGAAAAAAACCCCAACCATTGAATCTCAACAGTTTCTGAACTTGCTAAATAATCAAAGCCCACAGAGATCTTGTAGGTCTCCCTTGCATAATAAACCCAGGGTTTTGTACTTTAAACAAAGAAACTGCTCAAGCTAATGAATGACAGCTGTTAAGAGTTCACCTCCCAGTACTTCCAGGAAGGACTGGAAAACATGCTAGCTCAGACATTTTTTGAGATCCAAAGACCTCAGCACTAAAAAAGTCAATCAAATATATCAAACTGCTTGAATGTAACCTGCAACTTGCTAACTGAGTATATGGAGAACTTGTCAAAAAAATTACACAAGAAAGTGTACAGCAAAACTTAAAACATATTTTAACATATAAAACTGTTGAACAGTTTAAGTAATTTGTCTTTTACAAAAGTGCAATTGAAATAACTAAGCTACAGATAGCACATCCAAAACACTGACTTCAAATTAGCAAGAAATCAGTCAGTTTAAAAATCATAAGAATTTAAGAACCTTGCCTATTTCCTATATTGTAAGAATATTCTTCAAAGAAGGTATATGTTTTCTAAAACGCTCATGCTTTTATGAAGGCCCCAGAGTCATCCAGTAGATAATATTGCTGTAATCCTGTGACAAAACTGCCCTGAAAGTGTAACAGGAATGAGTCAGTATGTTTTTAGAGCAGTATCTTCCACAATTCCACAGACTAATAAGTGAGTATTAACATTGATATATGTTTTTTAATTACCTAGAGAAATGCTACAGCAGTATTAAAAATAACTCACTTTTCTGTTACGTTGGAGAGTTCTAATAATGCTCCACAGGTTTACAGGACTTGATACACAGTTCTAGGATAGGTTAATATTGTATGTCCAATATCCCTTGCCTTTACTTCTTATAGCTCAATATAAAATGGGAAAGAAATGGATCACAATGATAGAGAAGGGTCACACTGATACCAGGGTAAGGCAATGGAACTATTCAATTAGTGCATCATGCTTGTATCCTCCGCTTTCCCCAGTTAATAGATGTAGCCCCTTATCTGTTTAAGATAGACGCTGTAAAAATGCTGATGGATTAAAGCCCAGTTTTTAAATGCATTTTGATACTGGGCAACTCAACTTTATAACCTAAGGGACAGCCTACCTTAAGAATCAACAAAGGCAGGTAGGGCCTTATGTCCCATGGTTTTCACATGGCCCCTTGTTTTAAAAATAAAAGCCATCCTCTTACATCTTCCTTTGATAGGTGAAAATAAGATAACTTCTCCAAGGCCTCTTATTTAGAAATTTAGAGGGAGAAATTCTGTTTCTCCAGGAAGCAGGCACAGTGCTGCTGTGACTGGTCAGTATCTCACATTAATGGAGAGTGAGGAAGTCCCAAAGAAAGGAAAAGTTTGAAACTTGTGGGAGAGGAAAAGTTGCAGGAGATTTCCACAAGTAAGAATAGAAAACAGCTCTCTTGTGAAAAGTAGACTCAGGACAACAACCCTAAAGATTTGTGTTTCCATAAGAAATAGGGCCCTTGGGGAAAACCAGCGATGAGCATGTGATACTCTAGCCAGGGACTTTCAAGGCGGTTTTGAAGGATGGGGGAAGGAAGGCATCAGGACAGGGCTCTGGGTTTTATTACACTGAAAAAGAATGGAACTGAAGAAGTACCCAGAAGGGGAAGATAATGCAGTGCTGAGATCCAGTATTGTTTGGGACACTCTGTTTCATTTGAAAGCTGAAAAGACAATAAAATCCCACAGAACCCATGACAAGGCATGCTCTAGCAAGAAGGCAGAGTTACATAAATAGACAAAAAAGGAAGTCTGATGCTGAGGTGGTGCAGCTGCCCTACACTATACCTTATCAACATTTTTGGGATCTCTGGTAGAGTTGTACAGAGTAAGTTCTTGGCAGACACTGGTATCAGTAGGAAATTGCTTCTGCGGCTTTCAGTATGCTGGCCTGCTCCTCAAATCCATTTCAGTCCTTGCAAGCCACACTGTACCCAACAGTGCTCCCCTGGAGTAGTTCAGCCCACTTGGGAAAACTAACTTTTAAAAAACATCAGTTGTTTCCAAACTGTCACTAACTGCCCCCAGAAGCTCCTGCTCTCTGCCCTTGCTGTCCACTCTCCCCCAAAGTACCCCATCTGTACAGGGGCTACTCCACTTCTCCACTCCAGCCCAGACCCCAGAGTCCCTGCTCATAGACTTGCCTCTGTGGTCCCCAGCCTCATCTCTGGCATGGTTATTTCTGCTCTGGTGACATCACCCTGTTCACAGATCTAGACCAATGTGAGATGAAAGATTAAGAAACTCAGGCAACAAAGGAAGTGAAAGTTGTGATTCAACAGATGGTGATTGCTCTTAGGCAAGACTACAATCAGCCTGCTGCAAGACATTTATTGACTGGCCTTTTAAGGTGCTCTTTTTCAAACCAGACACAAGACCAGGCAGTAACAGAACTGCTTCTCAGAGTTTTGAAAGAAGAAAAAAATTGCTCAAGACAGTGGGTTAATTTAGAAATCCACTAACCTGTTGATGAAGATCTGCAGTGTTTCACTTGAGAAACATGTGCATTTCACGGGTAAGCAATGTGTTCCTGACACATACTTTGCACATGGTGACAGTGGTCACCATACAAGGAGCTAGTGGGCTAGGATTGAAGTGGGCTTCACCCTGGTGAACAGACACATTCAGGAGGCCTGATGGTATGGATACAAACAACTCTTCACTGTCTTCAGATATTCAAGAATGAGGAGCTGTCAATGAAGCTAAGAGAAGCTGGGTTCTAGACAAGCCCTACAGACCCCAATGCTCTTTGCTGGAGGATTTTCTAGCTGCAGAAATTCTCAAGGGAGACTGAATGAGCATTTAGAAGACAGATTTATTGATAGTTACTAACTAGATAAACCACACCAGGTTCAGGAAATCCCTAAAGTGAAAACATGCATAGGCTGGGAGATTATCCAGCAGAAGTATCATGCCTCATTCTTCTGCTTCCCTGGCGTATGCTTTCGGGTTTGGCTTGCTTTTAGTCAGCCAGCTCAGTCTGTACTTGGTACAACACTACCAATCTGTTCTTGCGCACATTACAAGGGCTGAACCTGTCCCCTCAGCATCATTCCTGCCTGGGGGGATGTGGCAAGTCCCACCAGCCCAATCCTAACCATGCTTCTTGTGCAGTAGAATCACTTGTACAAAAACCAGAGCCTCTTGCTGAGTTTCTCACAATTCTGCTCTGAGAGAATCTCCCACCATCTCTTCTTGCAGCTGCGCCTCTGCAGCTCTTTCTTTTGGCAGTCCCATGACCACCCAACAAGGTCCATAGGGTAGGCATGGACAATCACAGGCTGAGGGATTTCTAGACTGTTGAAGAGCCTGGATGAGGCTTGCTTCTTCACACACTGACCAACCTCCTTGGTGACAGTAGTTCCTTCTCCTGGAAGAGACCCCATGGCTAACACTCTTCATGGCCTGAGCAGGGGGAGGCCCATCAGTAGCAGTCACCATGGAGCCACAGTAGCCACCCCATTGTCCCCACAGAGCACATGTGCTTCTGCTTCCTTAGCTGCTGACCTGGGTAGCTATGAGGTAGGCCGGGCTTTCCTGAGCTTGGACCAACTGCTTCCCAGAAAGTACCCTTTCACATGCTAAGCTCCTGGCAAACCATTAGAGGTGAGCTTGGGGCCATTGCTGGAGATGGGAAGCAGGCAGATGCTTGGTCTGAACCAGTCTGATCATTTGTACATATGTTACTTTAAAGGCACAGCCTTCACTGACACTCAGGGTCATGCATGTGGGGTGCTAATTGCACAAAAAAGTGCCTTTGGATCCTTGAGAATTGTGTTCTGAAAACAGAAGAAATATTGATGAATAACCTTACAATCCAACCAGGTTTCTATACTGATGTAATAGACCTCAGTCTATCCTACCCTGTTCTGCATTTCATACCCACCCTGCAGAAGAATGACTATATCAGATTTAAATCAATGGAGAAAATCAGGTCTCATAGTTAGATCTGGTCATTGAACAATGGCCATTGCAAAACCTGTAGTTATAACTTCTATGAACTAACAGCATGAGGAAAGAGTATCTCTTAGTTGACAGTAATTCATGTAATAAGCAGGCCTTATCATTAGTTTTCTGGAGGCAATGCAGGAAAACCAGTTTATCTTTCTTCTCATAAAACTCCTGCCTGACCTTATCCCTGCAGTACAGTGTAAGGATAAGATTAAGATGGTGCATTAAGCCTATGGTTCCACCAGATGGTAAACCAGCCCCCCAGCACCAGGTTAAAAATGCCACAGCCAGGAACCATCATGAGCCCTGAACTGCCAGCTTCTAAATGACCACAACACCCCTCTTGTGTACTGTCCCCTATTCTTACACTGGTCATCTTCCTTGTCCACGACAGTGACCATAGCACCTTTTTCCATGGAAACTGCTTTCCCGTCCTAAAGCTCTCTGTTGATTCTCCACATATGCATCACAACCCTCCCTGCCATTAGTCTTCCTGCTAATGCTGTCTTGGGCAATGGCACTGATACAGCTACTTCTTCCCTAAGACTTCTATTTTAGTAACTGTAACTACTAAAATAACTGCTGAATATTGTGCGATGTTCGCTTACATGTGCCTTACAGAAGTCTGATCAGCAAGTGCAGATTGTGAGATTCTATGATTTAAAAATCTTGAAAACCACAGTAAGCTGTACAAAACAAATGTGAACAATTACAAAGCTACTGGTGTGAATATGATTTAATCCAGTTGATTAAGGATGAATTAGAACCTAATGACATCGCTTTCATCCTGCCACCATGCCTTACACCAGGAAAGGTTATGGACACACAAGATACTAAGATGGCACTGCGGCTCTTTTAACCCAAGTTGCTGCAGTTACCACAGCCACAGTGAAAAATTTCAGCATGTCTGTCTTGCAAGATTGGGAAAGCTGTTATTTTACACCATGATAAAATGTGTAGTGCTTTCTGACACCCTTAGAATCAAGGCTTCTTGATGGGCATTACTGAACTTAAGGGAGCATAAGCTCATGATTTTAGATCTACAAGTTTGAAGTTCAGTTCTGTAGTTATACAGGAGCATTTCAAAGACTACAAATCTCTGGAGCTCTGTAGAGCTGCCCAGACAGTAGAGCAGTTTCAACCACGCTATCACAGTGTATCTCTGTTACTCAGAAATAGCTGCAGACACAAGTCTCTTAAGACTTGTGAGCTAAGTCAGCTGGTCTTTTAGCTTAACCATAAACAACGTACCAATTATTCCAGGGAAGAGGGAAGGGTGTGTATTTTGGCTTCTGGATGGACTTTCATAACAGCAAACATATTTAGTCTGTATAAGCAGCTACAGTGACTGCAATAAAAAAATAAATATTATGACACTAGAGCAGGGGAGTTGTGTGTTTGACCTGTATCTCGGTACAAGAAAAGAAATAGGGAATCCACTTCAACAGATGACTTGTACTCGTTCTTTCCCTTTGCTTGGAAGCCTGGGAGAGAGGCTGTGCTTTGGCTTTTTAGCCTTGATGAAGCCACACATGCAATAGCTATGGTTTTGGAAAATTCCTGATGTTTTTTTGAAGATGGTGTTATGTCATAGCAAATCTGAAGGCAGAGCTGAAATAAGGGTGCAGAGGAAGCTGGAAAACAATGGACAGACCTCTCATCACAGGGAAGACTGTAGTACCCGACTTGGAGTACTAGTACATTTCCACAGGAGGTTGCACGCAGCTCATTTTGGGGCCTGATTGTTAGTGCAAACCTCTCCAGGGGATTCACTGTCTTTGAGCAATGCTACATCTCACTTCTTCTCTTCTCATTTATTAACTTCATAAAGGTGATAAGCATCAGAGGAAGAAAGGCTTTCCTAAGGCATTTCATAACTTCTCTTACCTTCCAGGAGGTAGCCTGAAGCAATTTCAACACAGCAGCTTCTTGTTCTGTAGTTACCCCTTCCCTCCTTCATATACCCAGGACAATCACTCCTGCATTAAAAAAAAAGAAAAAAAGGGGGATTCCTATGAACCTGCCATCCAGACAAATTATTGAGATGACAGATACAGAAGAAAAGGTTTTCATTTTTCTCTTACAACCTTCACATCACCTCCTGTTTCAGCTCAGTCCCTAAAGCTTTTACTTCTCTCTCTGATACATTCTGAAATACTAACTTCATTCAACTTATACTGTCATGCAAAACCTTTGAGCAGACCTCTGTTAAACAAGAGTACTTGTCCAACTTTGTAAGCCCTCAGCATCACTTTGAAGTCACAATCAAGGCTTTGTGTGATAGAGTAAACTGGATGAGATTGGCTCTTTTAACTTTAGAAGTAAGAGAAACGCCAACCTGACAGGGAATTTTTCTGTTCTCAACAAATCTTTGTCTTCTAATTTTCTGATAAGCAACTGCAGTAATTCAGTGCTCAAAACAGAAGTATCAAATGGCCTCAGTGAAACCATGGTGCCTGTCTCGGTCTGAATCAGACCTGATCATGCTTCATAACCTTAGAACGTGCAGTGTCTCTTGTTCTTTTGTTAATATCCTCTTTGTGCATAAATTCTCAAAAAAAAAAAGAAAAACAAGGTAGACAGCACCTAAATACAAGCAGCAGGGAAGCTTCAGAGCTCTTTTCAAAGTACAGGTAAAACAACAACAAAAAAAAAAAAAGAAAGAAAATTAGCAATATTCTTTTCTTCATTGGAGGTCACCTTACATAAAACCATAAATAAGAGTCCAGTTCTTCAAATCTTTTTGAAACCACTGTAGCCCTACAACCTTCTCTAGAATCACACTTGTTTGCATCAGTAGAGGTTTTGGCTACAAAGCAAATCTAAATGGCTTCACTCTCATTGAAAAAAAAAAACCACCACAAGACCCTCACTACCACAACACAGGTATGAAAATGGATGACCCACTAAGTGATACAATATTTAAAGTCATCTCACCATGTAAATTTTCGGACTTTAAAAATTGACGTGGAGATTTCAAGGGAAGTCAAGACCTTGGAATTTCACCTAGCCCACTAAAAAAAGGTAAGGTACATTTCCTCAGATTCAGTTCTTGTTTAAGCAAATGCAAGAACCAATTCCAGGTTTTCCTTTTGGCTTTGATCTAAGCTCTGAGTGCCTTTTTCCTCTTCCTTTTGTATTTCCAAAGAAACAGAGAGCACTGAAATTCAACAGCACATACAACCTGAAAGCCCCCACTGTTAATACCAACATGATGCACTGAAAATGCAGATCAAAATGTAAGCTGTCATTTTCTTGCCTCTTATCGCTGTTGTTGTTGAGCATCTCACACACATCAGTAGGTGCTCCTATTCTCAGTACTGTAAAGAGAGGTAAGCTGAAATAATGTGGTGAAGCACACTAGTTCAAATACTGAAAAAGAAGCTTGAGCTACTCTCTACAATGCTATTTTTACTGGCCAGCACAATTTGGTTATACACATATAAACAGGGCTACAAAAAAATCTCTCCTGGGCAAGATGGCATTTTTGATGCCCTGTCTGCTAACTGCACCTTCCCCACTGCTGCAAAGGGAAAGTATACGGCATTTGGCTCAAGTTTCAACCTTAAACTGCTGTTAGAGAGGAGTTAACGTGAGAGGATTCAGCACAGAAACAGTAGGAGGGTTTTACACTCTGTCGCTCCTCCTCTGCACAGAGAGTGCAGTCTAACCATGCTTCAGCATCCAGCCGGAGAAAACCTAGTCTGTAAAGCAGCTGTGCTTCTAAGATTCAGCAGCAAGAGCAAGACGCTGACCTGACAATGTGGTTGCAGCCAAGGAAATTCTCACTAGATACGAGAAAAAATTCTTCCCGTTGGGGTGGTGGAGTGCTGAGGCAGGAGCCCAGGCACGACGGGGGAGGAGGTTTTCCAAATGCAGCTGAACAAGGAAGGCCCTGCACAACCTCATCCAGACCAGGAACACTGAATCCCTGGGGTTGGACTAGAGACCTCCAGAGGTCCCGTCCAGCTGAATTACCAGATGTTATCAACCAAAATTTGCACTCAACCTAATACAGAAAAAAAAATCATTAAATGCTCATCAGCACAAATGCATTTCACATGTCTTTTGGCCTCAGCAATTTTTTTTTCCCCATTATAGTAGTGTCTAAAACCCACCCAAAGAGCAGAGCTTTACTACAGTAAGTAGCATGAAAGTGCACAATGCACGCTGGTTGTCATGAAAATGTTTGGGTAAATCCGGTGGATGCAGTTCAAGAAGAAACTGAGCTATCACTGCCAGCCCTGGATAAAGAACTGTGGAAAGAGCTGCTTAGTGCAGCAAATTAAGCAGACTTACCACAGCCCCTAAGATGGTAGTGCCTTTCTCCCTCAGCCACAGATCTCTCCTGCAAATAATGACAGACTCCTTCCCTCACTTCTATCTCCAGTGGCTCAGGTCTCCTGTCTCATCAGGGATCCTGTCCTCCAGCTGATGGCAGAAGAGAGACCAGCTCAGAGGTCTTCCATTCTTGCAGAGCTTCAGCAGTTTCACAGCATCCTCTGCTGCCAAAGAGCAGAATCAGATCAGAAATGAGGAAACGGACTAAGCCTTCGAGTGGAACGTTATCGCTTTATACAGACACCCCCCACCCCAATTACACTACAATGAAAAGACACAGATAACGAAGCCCTGATCCATATTAGGGACAAATCTCCTTGCCTTCCACAGAGCCACCCTTGAAACTGATCTCCTTTTGGGTATTACAGGTGCAAAACAGTCCAGAAATACTAGAAGCTCACTGTTTCCAAGGAACAGTCCCATACCAGAGTACAAACCGCGCAGCGCTGGGCTTTTGAGGTAGCTGTTATTTTTCTCAGCCTAGCCCTCATATGGGTCCTCAATCAGTGACAGGTTTAATAAATGTCATTACTTACTGGAAAATAATGGTATGCTTATTTAAAAAAATAACATTAGTATATGAGCTGTTTGATTTGAAAGAAAACTCTCATAGCTAGGTTCAGCACAGTACCATCATCAATGGCTGCACTATCACTTACGTGTTTGCTTGAGAAAATTGTCATTTTATTTGCTTGCTAAAGTCTCTCGCTATTGTGCTAGTTGCTTTGTTGTACTGTCCCACTGTTGATGTCACAGCTGATGTTGATGATGTTGACGATACAGCTGATGTCGAGGCAGCTGATAAAATAGAAAATAATTTTAATGGATCTGGTGCCAACATCAGCACCAAGAAAATCAAAGTCTGAACTGTCAGTTGGTGCTACGCAGTACCTTTCAACATCTGGCTCTACATAACCCTTCTCCTTACTACTCTGAATTTTTTTTTATTAGGAAAGAAAATGTACTTCTACTTTAGAAAGAACAAAGGTGTAAGCACGTGCCCTCTCAAATCCATGGGAAAAATTCCCATTGCTCTAAGGTGTCAGTCCCACATACTAGTCAGGTCCTAAAAAACCATTACTGCGAGTATAAAACCAGCAATGCCACACACGGGTGAGCAATTCCATTCGGTTCATAGGATAGCTCAAGAAAATACATCTTTATTCCTATTCCAGCCATGCCTGGCCCTGTGCAAGCCTTTACTCACACAGCGACCCTGCAGCCTCAAGCAAGCTGTATCGACGAAACCGGGTTATTCGATACCAGTACGCTGAAACGTTTTATGGGCGCAAGGACAGCAGCCCCCTCGCCCAAGGCCGCACCGGGCGGTCCGCGGCGCCCGAGCGCTCCCTCCACCGATGCCTCTCCCAGCCGCAGCACCCACACAGGGCGGGCGCCAACCCGGCTGCGGGGGCACCTGCCGGGACGAACTCCCCTACGCAGAGCCAGACCCTATCTCCACGGCCATAAATACATGTTTATATACCGCGCGGAGCGGAGCGGCCCCGCCTCGGCCCGGCCCCCGCCCGCCTCGGCCCGGCCCGGCCCGCCGGCTAGTGCGGCTCTGGTGCCCGTCATGGCGGCGGCCGCGCAGCTGCTCCGCGGGGCCGCCCGCAGCCCGCCCGCCCTCGCTCTCGCCGCCGCGGCGGGCCGCCGGGCGCTGGGCTCCGCGCCGCCGCGGGCGGCGGCGGCGGGCCGGGGGGGTCGGCGGGCGGCGCTGGCGGCGGCGGGGGCGCTGGGCGGGCTGGGGCTGGGGTTGTGGCGGCGGCAGCAGGCCGCCATGGCGGCGTCCGAGGAGGACGAGAAGGAGGAGGAGGAGCTGCGGCAGCGGTTCATGGCGCCGCCGGTGAGCGGGCTGCGGGAGCTGCGGCGGCGGCGGCGGGAGCTGCGGAGCCGCATGGAGCTGCTCATCATGGAGACGCAAGGGGAGGTGTGCCGCGCCCTGGCCGCGCTGGACCCCGGCGCCGCCTTCGCCGTCGACACCTGGGAGCGCAAGGAAGGTACGGGGGGACCGCGGGGGGCACCCCGGGCTCGGGCACCCCGGGCTCGGGCACGCCGCGGGGGCGGCGGCGGCGGCGGCGGCGGCCCCGGCGGCCCCGGCGCGGGATGACCCTGGCGTTCGTTGGCAGGCGGAGGCGGCATCAGCTGCGTGCTGCAGGACGGCGAGGTCTTCGAGAAGGCGGGTGTGAACGTGTCCGTGGTGTTCGGGCTCCTGTCCGAGGAGGCGGCGCGGCAGATGCGAAGCAGGGGGAAGTCTCTGAAAGCCAAAGACGGTAAGGTGGCCGGCGGGCAGGGCGGGTAGGGGACGGGGACGCCTTCACCCCACCGTTCCCGTGCGGGTTCTCTGAGAGCAGCCTGGCCCTTGAGCAGAACGTGAGGACGGCCGGACGGTTCAACGCTCAAGGGAAGGTGTTGTTTGTGTCATGGTGGTTTCTAAGCAGTAAGCTTGGCAGGTGGAGTTTCATATCCCTAAAAATCTAGGTATTGGAGTGCTTCTCCCTCTGTCTTGCTGCTTTCAGCAATGTGCTGTAGGCGCAGGTTGTTTCTCAATAACGATGCTGTAGCGCAACAGTGAAACAGCGCAGGAGTTGCGTACCAAAGAGGTGGAGGGAAGGAACCAAAAAGACCCAAAGGCTAAAGAGGATTCAACCCACGTTTGCGTAGCAAAGGGTAACTGTGAGGACTGGGAGTGGTGGAAAGCCTTAGCAGGGCCTTACATTTTAAGTAGTCTTCATCTAATGGGTGCTGTAACATACTGTTGCATTTTAGGACAAGTACGAGAAAAAAGCTTTTAGTTAGGTGCACAGAAATGTGTGGATGAGAAGTAAATTGCCCATTGATCGATAACTAGGGTGACCCAACATGAGAAATTTTCTTGTAGTGGAACAGTAGCTTGGAACCTAAGGAAAAATTGTGATGTTCCTTAAATGATAATAGATTATTTGAAGAACTGAAGGCTTCTTTTCATGCCTCTTCTTATCTAGGGAAACTGCCTTTTTGCGCCATGGGTGTGAGCTCCGTTATCCATCCGAAGAACCCTCATGTCCCAACCATGCACTTCAATTACAGATACTTTGAAATTGAAGAAGCGGACGGTAAGAATTTTAATCCAATGAAGTATGTACAAAATGCCTGACTCCACGTGAAGGAAGTGTGAACACATGGCGAGGGTAAGAGGTTAAGGACTGGTCCAGGTTTGTTCCCAGCTGTGCCAAGAGTCTGTTCTGTAGCACTGGATCTCTTAATCTCTTCGTTTGTGCATTTGTAAAATCAGTGTGATGTGTGCATCTGGTAAAGGGGTTTCTGATTTTAGTTAAAATGTAGGAGGTTATAAATACATGTAAAACATATTAAAAGAAGCAACTCTAGAATTAATAGAAGAAAGGTCTGTGAAGGACTGATAAGCATTCTGGTCAGGATGTACCTTTGTCTCAGAAGCTTGGGGGGTGTACTGTCAGAAACATCACTCTAACTGCATTGTGCCTTTTTTCTCCGAGTTTCTGCAACTTGCCGCTGTCAGAAGCAGGGCTCCAGGCTAGGTGGTGAAATGCTGAGAGGCCATCTGTACCTTGGGACAGTGTATGTACTGTCAGAAGCTCAAAGAGAGTTTTCTTTCAGTTATTTTGCCAGAGCATTATGGGTCATTTCTAGCCAATTACTTCCCTGGCTTTAATGTTCCCTTTCTTTGGCATGCAGTAAAATGTTTCTGGATTCTTGAATAAGAGTTGCCAGCCCATCTTGTGAAATTGATCTCCTGTAGTCAGGGTCAGTCGTCCAAAATACTGAACAAATGGTTTTCACTGCTTTGAAGTTTGTTTCATGTTTTCCTGAATTCACTGGTCATTGCACTACCTCGAGCTCAAATTTTTCATGTTTGAGGTTTAGGGACACCACTGAATAATGATTTTGTTTTGTATTGTAAAAGTAGTTGTTCTTGGTGAACCAGTAGTAACATATTGCTGTTTGGAAGTTTAAAAGGAAAATGTTGCTGTGTGCCTCTCTTCTATAGGAACTAAACAGTGGTGGTTTGGTGGTGGGACGGACCTCACGCCAACTTACTTGAATGAAGAGGATGCCGTTCATTTTCACAAGACTCTAAAAGAAGCCTGTGACAAGCATGATCTGAAGCTGTATCCCAAGTACAAGAAATGGTATGTGGGGAGAGATGTGCTTGGGTTCCTTTTGTGGGAGCAGAAGGTGGCACTGGGTATTGCGACTTAAGTGTACTCTAGGAACAGAAGGTTCTGCTGTCTTTTGAAAAGTATCAGCAAACCCTAATGAAAATAAGCAGATGTGTACTGGGACAAAATGTAGTCTAAAACAATCTCTTATTTACAGAGGCCTGAGTTTTTCAAATCAGAGGGCTGACAGCTAGGATCGTAAGTCTATGGCCCAAATAAAAACCAAGCTGACTCTACAAGATTGTGTAAGCCACAGACTTCACTAGGCAACTTAAAAATTCTTTTTAGCCTCTGGTGTTAAACTAGGGCAAGACTTTTGCCCCATGGACTTGCACAAATTCTGCTTACAGTGAACTCATGGTAAATGTGCATGATTTTAGTGTGAGCTCTTGGGCCAGTGCTGCAGTTCTGAAAATCCCACTCCAGTTTTTTCTGCCTTCACTCTGACCTCCATGACTTTTTTTTTTTTTTTGCCAGGTAGGTAAAGGAGCTTGTCCTTGATGTAGAAGGTCCATAATTTTGATGGAGCTGTACTTTTTTTTCCAGTGACACATTCACTGAGAGTTAACAACGTATTCTCTAAAGATGCAACCTTTGAATGTTCTTCTTGAGCTGAGAGATAAAAGTGATGGGATCCTTCTCTGTTCAGTGGAGGCTTGCTGCTCTGTGTCTGATAATCCTATCTACAACAAGCTGTAGTATCCAGGAAGGAGGGGTTACCCTTTTGTAAGCTACCAGGTCTTGTCTGAGGACAGGAGATAAAGTGGGTGTTGTAGCTCGGGTGGCAACCACTTAGTAGAGAAGCACATCTTACAACCTTAAGACTACAGTCTTGCTTTCTGAGGAATTTTTGCATGGTAGTTCGGTGTCTGCCTTAATGGTCAGGTTGTTTGCAGCATAAGTAGGCTAGTAATGCCAGCTGCAGGGGCTCGCAGAGAAGGACTCCTGTTCTTAGTCTGAGGGCAGCTCAGGGCAGGACTAACTGTATCCCATGTACAAAGGCAGTTTTCTCAGTCCCAGCATGAGTGTTCCTGTAAGCAGCAGCTGTGTAGGGGCATGCGGTCCTCATTGCCAGAGCAGTGCCAATCTCCTGTGAGCTTCTACTAATTAGCGTTGCCCCTTTTCCCAACTTCTCAAACATAAAAGCTCTTGTTACATTTACCATGCTGTCTTCCTGATGTAGCTTTAGCTTTAAGACTTCCGTCAGGTTTGTTCTCTTCTGCATTTCTGACTCAGCCTTTTTTCCTAACAATTCCTGCTGCCATAAAATAAAAAAGCTGATCATCCCAGTGATAAAAAAATACCTTAGGTTATCTGTTACATCTCCACATCTGCTATGGCCATGCCATTTATATTGCTTGAGAACAGTGACTGTGGATGGATACATGTATGGAAAACTAGTCCTAAAGGAAGGCAAGGTTTCCTTGCTGTTGATGGTTTCTGCTTCCTACTTCCCTTCCATTTCTCCCCCACGTGAAGACTTGCAGGGCATGGCTGCTCCAGCAAGCAACTATAAGCAAGATAGGGTGTGGATACAGTGAATCAGCTAATTTATAGAGATTGCACACCTACATAGTCCCAGTAAATACAAAAGAGATTAATTGCCTCCCTATGGTAGGATAAGCTGCACTTACTCCTTCATAAACTTGAACATGAGCCATGAAAAGCCACTGCTAGAATGACTCTGTCTTCCAAGTTTATCTATTAAAAAGCCTTTTTCCAAGGAAGGCTGCCTCGTTTTCGATTTTTCCTTAAGTGACAGTGGCTTTCTTATCTGGTCTTGGGTTTTTAGATTCTTTCAGTTTTGATGCAGAAAATCAATTATTTTACTAGAATGGCAAAAAGAATAAAGATCTCTTCCAAGTTTATTTTGAGTTCATCTGAAAACTGTACAAATAATTTGGGATCTACATATAATTCTGGGAATGAAATCTAGAAGCAGCCCTTAAGGTGAAGTTTTGAAATCAGGTGTCCCTCCTCTGTATAGGTAGAGGATATGGATTTGCTCACTCTACGTGGAAGCATCTGCTATGGTGTTTGAGTGTTAAGTGTTCAGTGACTGTTGCAGAGACTGTTTAATCAGAGCTTTTACTGTACGCAGGAGTACTTTCCAGATGGTGCTGTACCATCCTGGCTCTCAACTCTCAGTGAAACAGTGGGGCACCTGGCACTGCAGGAACTGACTTGTGGTCAATATTTCACTAGTGCCGTCTTGTGCCACATAGCTGTTTGGAGTTCTGTTCATTTCTTTGAATATTGTGGATGATATTAATAATAGTCTGCTGCTGCTTCTAGGTGTGATGACTACTTCTATATCAAGCACCGTGGCGAGCGAAGAGGGATTGGAGGCATATTCTTTGACGATGTGGACTCTCCCTCCAAGGAGGAAGTATTCCAGTTTGTGAAGAGTTGTGCCAAAGCTGTTGTTCCTTGTTACGTTCCCATTGTGAAAAGGCACTGCCATGACTCCTTCACACCAGAGGAAAAGCTATGGCAGCAGCTTCGGAGAGGACGGTGAGTACTGAAGGAGCAAAAGAATACATGGGAGGTGGATTATGCTGGCGAGAAAAAAAATGAGGTAGTTCTTCATGGTTGCAGGTTTATGTCCTGTTGTGGTATGGGCTAAGTTTGGGTGAGTGCTCTAAAGCTCGCCAGAGAATTTCAACATTTTTGTGCACAGAACTAATTTTGAAATCCAATGCTAGATTGCCAAGGAGGGTGCAAAGGTACTAGCGCACCTTCATCTGTATCTCCCACTCTCCCATGCTGCAGCACAAGCAACCCATACAAAATGCCACAGTTTCTCTCCAACTCCTTCAAAACCCATGAGAAGCTGCTGCTTTTTAACAGGCAAAGGGATGCGTGCATGTGTGCTTGGTGTCCTGAATTCCTGCCCTCTCCTGCAGCCCAATGATACAGGATATAGGACTGCCCTGTGACATGAGGAGCATAAAAGGGGTGAGGGAGTCATGCTTCCTATTCAGTAATGAAGCTAAACCCCAGAAAGTCATGAAATAACTGTACCCAAGAGTACTTTTCAGCTTCTTACATACATATTTATTCCATGTGATCTTGGCATTGAAATGAGGACGCAGTGAACTGTTTGTAAAGGAATAAAGATACAGAGGGGTTCTGTTTTTCTGGCATGGTCCAAAGTCACTGTAACTTAAAAGACTTTGGAGGATGCTTGTTAATGTGAACTGTTAATGCTGCAAAAGCTTAAGTACATTGGCAGATACAGTTGTACTCTTTCTCTGTGTCCTGTGATTGTGTAAGCATATGGCGAAATGAGCATACATGTGCTTTGTGCAGAACCAGGGGGTCTTTAGTTTCTGCCTCTTCTGCAGAGCAATCTGTGAGAGTGGCATAGAGAGGGCTTAAGCATTCAAGTTTAGATCGCTAGTCGGCAGCAGTTACTCAAATAAGTGTATATGCTTAATTTGGTGGGACTGTTCCTGGGAGTGTTGGGCTTTCAGGATGCAGTCTGTGGATGGGATTTAATAAGGGGGAATAGCTTCTTTAAGCTGCAGCCAGGACCACCTCATGAGGCCTGCTTATTTCCCTGGATCTGTTTGCAGGTTATTGGGCTAGGTAAAGCTCTCCATTTCTGCAAATAGATAACAGCTCCTCCCTTCCTGTACCTCTCTTAAGTACTAATACCTCAGTACTGGTTATTACGATAACCCCTGCTGAACTGTCTCTGCTCTGTTCCTATGCTGGGGGCACAAAACCATCTATTCCGGCATTTAAAAGTCCCAGTCAGTACTCTGAAGCTGTGTGACTTCTACTGCTTTCCAGATCTCCCCAAGAAACAGAAAATCTTATTCTGACCCTGCTGCTTATGTGTCCTTCAACATGGAGGACTGCACAGTAGTTTTTCCTGTGGTCATTTCCAGTTCCTTTAAGGCTCTTTTTAATGTCTGACACCACCACACAAAAGAGTGCTAGCATAACCAAGCTAAACTTGGTGTCAAGCTTGCCAGCAGGGTTGAGGCCTGGGAGAAGTAAGCTAGTAGAGCACCACGCAGAATGCTCTCCTTTGAATAGTTTGTCTGCTCTAGTTTGTTAGCTAAGGTCATTACATCCGATGCTTTGTGGAGTGGCAAGGTCACACCTGCATTCCTATGCAGAGGATGCTAGAGAACAGATGGCCCCAAAACAGGGCTCATTCTGACACCCAACACAGCAGAAAGACAGGCTGGTTTTGTCTGATGTCTGCCAGTTGAAGAGGCACAACCAACTTCTGATAATGGACTTGTTTTTTCTGTTGCATCTCTTCGCTCCCCATAGGTATGTAGAGTTCAACTTGGTTTATGACAGAGGTACAAAGTTTGGCCTCCTGACACCAGGATCAAGAATTGAAAGCATTCTTATGTCTCTGCCACTGACTGCAAGGTAAGGGCATAGTTATATGGAGTTGCAGGTAGGCACTGTTCTTGTTAAAATACTTCGTAGGATTAAATCAAAGGTCTGTCCTGGTGTCCAGTCTCTTTAACAGCGGTTAGTTCATGCCTGATCCAAGAACTGGCCAAATACATGCAGATGCTTCTCTGGTCTTCTGCACTCACCCAATCGCCACTAATGTGTGGCCTAGATATTTTCTGACAAAAAAAGTTGTGTTTTTTGGGCTTAGTACCTCTTGATAGATTTTTCCCTCCTCGCTTCATGGGTTTTTGTTTAGTAGCTCTTTGAAACCATGTGAGCTTCCGGCAGTCCTGACAAGCCTGTGGCAAGGACTTCCACAGTTTAGCTGTGTGTTGTATGAAGAAGTGCCTCTTTGTTCTCTACTGCACCTGATGACTTCATTCGACTTTTCAGATTTTCTTCCTGTTAATTTTCTCCATAAGTTCTTACTTTACTTGCTTCTGTTTTTTTCCTTGTTTTCCAGGCTGATGAGTCCCACTCATTTTAATTTTTGTACAGTAGCTGTTCCATACCGTTGATCACATTTGCTACTTTCTCTAGGCTTAAGTTTTCTATGCCCTTCCTGAACTGGGGGATAAGGAACAGACAACATAAGCTACATATGTGTATCCAAGATGCAGGTGTGCTGCTGACTCATACAGTGGCATAATGATGTTTTAGTTCATTATTCCTTTCATAATCCTAATATGCTGTTTGCTGGTTTTGACTGCTGCTAAGCATTGAGCTGGCTTTTTCGTAGAATTGTTATGATGCCAAGATCTTTTCTGGGCAATAAAAGTTAACTCAGTCTCTCAATGTGTATGCAACTTTTTTCTGTGTGCATCCCTTCAGATCAGTCAACGGTGAATTTCACCTACCATTTTATTGCTCAGTTGCTTGGCTCGATATTTACTCTTTTCAACTGCCTTTTTAGGTTTTGACCTATCTTGCTTAATCTTGCAATATCAGCAAACCCTGTCACTTACTATTTACTCCCCTTTTTAGGTTGCTTTTAGATATGAATAGCACAGGCCCTATCATGAACTTCATAAACTTCATTAGTGACCTCCCTCCTCTAGGAAAACTGACCTTTGCCTGCTATCCCTTAACCAGGAAGGCACTCATGTTCTCACCATATAGCTTCATCCCGCTCCCAACACTAGATGTGTCCCTGACCTGGTGGTGTAGCATGGTCC
Organism: Haliaeetus albicilla; assembly: GCF_947461875.1. NCBI lineage: Eukaryota > Metazoa > Chordata > Aves > Accipitriformes > Accipitridae > Haliaeetus > Haliaeetus albicilla. The sequence continues at coordinate 40,094,903 of NC_091488.1, forward strand.
TATCTTTTGATTTCATTGCTGGGATGATCTGGTTTTGCTTGTTTTCGTCAAAACAAATAGCTCGCTTCACAGCATGAATGGGTCCTTCCTGGGAAAAAAAAAAGGAAAAAGGTTGTACTCATCCGTTTGTGACTGCTGACACTTTTCTTCCTCTGTCATGACCCTTTTAACTGCCTTTTCAATAAATAGTGGTCTCTCATCACCTTTGTTTTTAAAACTAAGATTCAGCAAGGACTTGTAGGGGTTCCAGTCCAGCTTCTGGAAAAACTAGGTCTTGTGTCCTCACTGTCAAAATTGTCTGGGTTCCTTTTTTTTGCTCGTCTTCCTCATGATACTAGTGTGTCACAAGAGACTGCTAGAAGATCTTTGCAAATAAACCTGCATACATTGTGGGGCAGGGGACACTGCTCTTTCCTTTTTCTTTGTTCTTTCAGCCTTTCCAGAAGTTGGGAAGAAGATTGAGCTAACATTTCTCCTGTTTATTCCTGTATTATTTGTTTTTACTGAACTTAATCACTTGTAGCTGTATCTGTCACCTGATCTGAGAGTGCCAACTGTGTATGTAGCTGTGCATCCTGAGAAAAGGCAACTCAAGTCCAAATGTAGCCTGGTGTGGGAGAGGTCATTGCCAGCTGGGTAGTCTGAGTGAGTTTCCCCTCTCCCTGCAGGTGGGAGTACATGCACACTCCTCCAGAGAGCTCGAGAGAAGCAGAAATCCTGGAGGTTCTGCGCAATCCCAAAGACTGGGTGCACTGACACGGATTGTGAACAAGATGGATTGCTTACACTGAGCCATTATGAAAGAACAGGAACGCCTGCAAACCAGCTCATTCAAACTGCTGTTGCATGGCGTTTTAGTATAGCTATTTATACTCTTACCTGGTGCCTTAATAATGCTGTAGACTTGTAACTTGCAAATATGTGAACTCATTCTTTAAGATTGATCAGCTAATGTTATCATCCTGTTGATGTTGCCTTGTGAAGGACTGCTGATACCCTCACAGGACTACTGTGCATGCTTAAGAACTTCCTCAACTGATTTGTTTGACTGCAACATGGTAAAACTACTGTGAAGTGTTTTCCCAGTGGAATGAAAGCATTATCTATGCCTAAATAGCACTGCTTACTCTTGGAAAGTGTTGGGATGTTTTAGATATATATTTTTTTTTAAAGAATAAAGGGAATATTGGGTATGATTTTAAACCTTAAACCCTGCTTTCAGGAAGTTGTGGTACTTAATCATGTACATTTTCATGCTATTCACATTGACTTTGGTTGGCAGGGGCGGGGGGTATGTTTTCAGATGTATTGCAGCAGCATGACTTGACTGATCAGTGACGGGGAGATTCTGGGTTAGGGTCCCAGTCTCACCTGCTGGGAGAAGGCTGGCTGTCTATTTTGAGGAGAAAATCTTTCAGCACTGTGCATCTCGGTTGTGATCAAGACAGGATAACAACCTGCCTCGGGCCAGCTTCTTTGCCGGGGAGGTCAGGGGCAGCCCAGGAAGCTGTTGGGTGTTGACCCGAGATCCTCCCAATAGCACTTCATACTGCTCCCAGTCCCGGGCTGATTGTTCCTTCTTCCCCGGCATGAACCTCGTCGGGGACCCCGCGGGGAAAAGCAAGGGCAGCAGGTCCTGTACCCTCCCCGGAAAAAGTAACACCTCCCCGTCGGGGAATCGAACCCCGGTCTCCCGCGTGACAGGCGGGGATACTCACCACTATACTAACGAGGAGTGGTGTGATGGCTAGTCGACTTCCCGCCAGGACGTGGTACGACGTCTCCTTTGGCGGGTTTCCGGCCTGCGGGTGGCGGCTGGCCCGGCGCCCGCGCAGGGCGGGGAGAGGCGCCCCTCCACGCCGGCTCACGCTCGCTGCCCTCTGATCGCCGAAGTCAAGTTTCCCCTTGGGGGCTACCGTCTTCATACGTCCTCCTCTAAAATAAAATAAAGAACATTCAGTAAAAGCCAGCGATCGCCTCACCTCCAAAAGAAAAAAAAAAAGACAGAATGGCCCGTACGGGGATCGAACCCGCGACCTTGGCGTTATTAGCACCACGCTCTAACCAACTGAGCTAACCGGCCAATCTGAGCAACGTCCTGCGCGTCCACGCAGCTCACGCCCTCCCACGGACACGCCGCAGCTGGAAGCGCTGCCGGGAGCTGCCCCCGCGGCCGCCGCACCCGCAGCGTTACCGCGCCCGGTGTTTTTAAAGACCGCGTCGGCGAGACGTTTCAGGGAGCTCTGGCAGAGCAGCAGGGACATTAACCGGGGTGACGGTAATTGCTAAAATGGACATTTTCAAAATTCTCAGTTTTGTCTGCGCCCCCCTCCTCCGGTCCGCGGGCGGCGTTCACCGGCGGCACGGAGCGGCTCGGCAGGGCCGCACACGGACTCGCGCCTCCCGGCGGGGGGGGCAGTCCCACCGAAACGACCCGCCACGCTTTCCCCTTCAGCTCCCCAAGCGGCTCCCGCCCGCGGGAACACGGACGCCGCCGCCGCTCCGGATCGTCTCCCTCCCTCACGCCCGCGCCGCGGACGGGGCTGCGGTGGGAGGAGGAGGAGCAGGAGCGCTCCCCGGGGGTAAAAGGCGACACCTCCTCCCCGTCGGGGAATCGAACCCCGGTCTCCCGCGTGACAGGCGGGGATACTCACCACTATACTAACGAGGAGCGGGGTGCGGGCGCTGCGCCCCCCGCCGAGCCCCAAGAGCCGCCTTCGGGGCCCCCGCCCGCCCTCGGTGCCATCTCGCTGCGAGCGGAGTGCATACAAAAGCACTTTCCGCAAAAAAGATTGCAAAGCTGCCACTAGAAGACTGATATGAGGAGACAGTCATAGTCATAGTAAGAAAATCTGGAGCTAGAAAGGAATAGGGCAGGAGCTATCTGATGCAAAAAAGAGCAGAAAGACCCAGATGTGCCTGAAGAAGAAACAGAAACCCACAAAATAAAGGCTTCTAAGTTGAAAAAGCATAATTTATCAGTGAGATATAGGGGCTTAAATAAAAATAATTGTGGGCAGTCCAGAAAAAATAATTATTTAGTTAGCTGCACATCTGGAAGAATCTGCAAAAAGCCATATACCTAAGAAAAGCAAACCTGACGTACTCCAAATTCCATAGGCAGTGTTTTCCTTTTGTGGCCCCTCAGCAGCATCGCTAGGTCACTAACACTGTGGGACTCCAAGACTGTAGGTTTTTGTCTGTCAAAGAGACCCCAGTCCTCAGGAAGCTGATCAAAAGATTCATAGTACTGAAGCAATACGACCACTCCAAATGCCAGCTGAAGAGTACCTGTCATAAGCAGAATATAGATTTTAAACTCCAGTCTGTCTCATGCTCTCTTGTTAAACACACTTTTAAAGGATTTTGTTGGAACCCTGAGATCAAGAAACATCATAACAAAAACACTAGTCAGAGAAGAGAGAAGCTTTAAGGTTGACTTTATATTTCTGCTATTGTAAGGCAGACCTCATCTCACCGTAAACTAATTTCAGAATAATGAATTAACTAAATTTAAAGCACAGAACAGTGCAATTCTACACTCTTGCATCCTTTTGTCCTGATGCTGACAGCCAAATAACTTTGAACACTTGGATTCATCATCATTAATTTTTGTGCATATTCCGGTGGTTCTTGATTATAAAATGGAACAGTAAAAATAAGCAAAAGCACGTTGTTCCAGTAATATCAGCTGCAGAAACAGGGAAGTGAAGGAAGGGTAAGAGAGAGCAACAATTGCGTTAGCATCAAACATGTTTTTTTCTCAACAGTTAAGTTCTGTGAGGGGAGAAATGGGAAGCCACTGTACTTTCAAAGACGAGAGCAGTTTCAGAAATCCCTGAGCTATGCACGTCTTCCTTAAAAACATTTTTATGACGTACTCTATTTTCAAACCTGCAGAAGGGGCTGAACTGTTGAAGAACATCCAGGAGAGAATCTGTATCACCTACAGCTCTGCTCCCATTTTCTGCTGCAAAACATACACTCTTTACCATAGTACACTAGGCTGAAAACTGTAGTAGTTCAGAAGCTGATCTGCATGCAGACAGGACACTACTTCCTTGCAGTCAAACTGTGGCTCAGGATTTTTAGGGTAGATGATGACTAAGAACAGTAACATTTTCAGCATACAGTTTTAATCAGATGCCCTGAGCTTGTCTGAACCCTCACTGACATTAAAGAAATACAGCCATAAAATAATTTGTCCTCTTAAAAACAAAAACAACAACAAAAAAACCCCCACACAAACCAAAATGACACCCACAAGCTTAAGAGATACTTAGATAATTGACAGTGGCAGATTTTAAATATGTCCTAACAAATGCCCTTAAATGAAAACCGAAAGACTTAGCCTGACTTTCCCAAAAGCTTTGAGGAATTTAAGTGCATCAAACACCAAAACAAATACTAGCTTTGCCCCTTAGCGCAGAGACAGACAGGGTAGGTCACCTTTTTAGGGACCAGGATTAATCCCAGACTTTTATCCTTAAAGCAGTGGCTTGTTCTCTAGCCTCTCTTAGTTTTGCACTAAGCCTGGAAAACTCTTGAGGGCTGCGCACTGAAAAAAACCCCAACCTTGACCACAAAAGACATGCTGAGCTACCTGGCACACCAACCAAGGCAATTCCCGTCACAGGGGGAATTGGCATTAACAATCTAACAGAACCGCTGGGATAAGACCTCCAGAGCAGGAGATTGCTCAGTAAAGAAAGAACAACTGGGAATTTGCACATCAGCAGCCAGAAGAAGCAACTGCAATGAAACACAGTGCTTTCCAGTAATCTTATATGCCATACACATGAAACCACAAACATAATCTAAAAGCTTTGCTTTTTGCTGAGTTTGATCTGCCTCTGCAGTCTTTTGCTCCATCTGTGCTCATCCTCCTCTTCATCCTCGCTTATTGGCACACAAGAAGACATACCCATTATTTGGGCAATCACACTTGATACATTAGTTTCCAGAATGGAAAATTACAAAGGACAAGTCAGAATCCTTCTGAGAACTGACAGACTATTAAAAAAAAAGTAGACTGGAAACCAGTTTATTACCTCAGTTTATGAAAGTTCACATTAGCACTGGAACAAATAAGATTTGTGTCTTTCTGCAACACAACAGGTCCTTTGCAAAGTGCCTAGGGATTTCAGAAATAACTCAAACCCTTTTTAAAATGCACTTTGAAGTTTGCCCGTACTTTAAGACTGTAAATAGATTTTAGCCCTCATGTTTGGTTAGGAGAGGGTCTCTTGGCTTTAGTATGATAGTCTATGCTGCTACTCTTTCCCCTTACCACGTGCAGAAGTCAAAATTTTCCAAGCAATACAGGAATTTTTGCTGCATATTGCCACATAGATCAAAGAAGTCTAAAAACAAAGCTAAGGGAATACATGAAATTATGTGCTGTTTATAAAGTGTTGTGATTTAACCCTAGCCAGCAACTAAGCACCACGGAGCCGCTCACTTACTTCCCCCCCACCCAGTGGGATGGGGGTGAGAATCAGGAGAAAAAAGGTAAAACTCATGGGTTGAGATATGAACAGCTTAACAGAACAGAAAGGAAGAATATAATAATGATAATAATAACAATAATAAAACGACAATAATAATAATACTAAAAATAATTGGAATATACAAAACAAGTGATGCACAATGCAATTGCTTACCACTTGCCAACCAATGCACAGTCAGTTCCCAAGCAGTGATCCCCCCACTCAGGCCAACTCCCCCCAGTTTATATATTCGACATGATGTCACATGGCATGGAATACCCCCTTTGGCCAGTTTGGGTCAGCTGTCCTGGCTGTGTCCCCTCCCAACTTCTTGTGCCCCTCCAGCCTTCTTGCTGGCTGGGTATGAGAAGCTGAAAAATCCTTGACTTAGTCTAAACATTACTTGGCAAAACCTGAAAACATCAGTGTGTTATCAACATTCTTCTCTCATACTGAACCCAAAACACAGCACTGTACCAGCAACTAGGAAGACAATTAACTCTATCCCAGCCAAAACCAGGACATAAAGAAATAGCATTACTGAATTCAAGTGTCTTGGTTTTGCCACTGCATTTGTCTGTGAAAGCTTTTAATGACAATGTGCAAAGATTTGATGTAGCTTTGGCAGCAGAAAAATTCTGAGCTGACTGTCTTTGTGGACTGCCTTTTGTGTCATCTAACTTGCTCTGAGAAGATCCTAGAAGTCAGAATCTGTATTTTTCTTAATGGGATCCACTGTATTCAGCCAGCATGAGTTTAGGTGTCTTCCAAAGGTGCTCTTCCCCTTTGCCAACAGTCTGCAAAGCTTAATCTCTATCTTTTTACACTGCCATATTATTAAGCCTGATCCTTTTTTTTTTAAGTTCTTCCAAAGTTATTTATCACTCAGTCCTTTGAAAATACCCTTTTCCAAGAAAATGATGAAATAATTATTTCAGTATTTAAAAAAACCCCCAAGCAGCACAGTTTGTATTGCTTCTATAATATATAAATATTGTGTCAATATAGTTCAAAATACATTTCTCTGTCTTTCAAGATGAGAAGGATGCCTAGGGAGAGGTATATATTCTTTGTGCTTTCTGGAGTAAGAAATTAGTTAGCTAAGTAACTGTATTCTCAAATGTTGCTTCAGGAACATACAGGTGAAAGATTCTGAATCTCTGATGACAGATATTTGTCTAAATATAATAATTAGAAATAAATGTTTGAAATACATGTCATCTTTTGCCTTCTCTAATGAGTCAAATTTAATACCTTTGACCTCTTCCCTTTCCTTTTCCAGGAAAAGCAATGTAACCCAACTTTGTAATATCACATAGTCAGAGGAAGAACTTGGCCAGGGATGACGGTAACATGAACCTTACTTTTGCCGTCTTAATTATGGTACCTTGCAGATCAGCAATTGTGTCCATATAACTAATTTTTGTACTTCAATTTAGCCAAGAACTCTTCTACCAGATAGTTACGACTTTGCAAACTTTGGAGTCTTAAGGTTGCCTGTAAGTATAATTTTACATTATATTCTACATAAAAGTTTTCTATGATGATTATTTACAAGGAGTCTGTCCTTTCAGACAAATGTATAGGTTTATAGGTTGGTTTTTGTTAACTACAAGAGTGATTTTTCACTTCCTTTGCAGTAATATAATGTAGAAAACTCAGAAATTTTGTAGCTACTGCTAAGTTGTGATCCTGCCTGTTAGTTATTAGTATCACTGCTGGCTATTCACCAAGGTTTGCTATTGTTCCTGACATGAGGGCAAATAATTAACTTTAATACACAATCTGTCAGAAATACACTGTAGAATGCTACTGCTTATCTTGTCAATATCACAACACTTTGCAGGATTGTGGACTGCATGGAGGCGTATCAGAAAGAAATTCATACTTTTTAGACAGGTTATGATAAGCAGAACTGTTTGCTCTGCAGGCCACAGACTGCAGAGCAATCTAATTATAATTAGATTATATGCAAAGGAAGAAGCTATAGATCTTCAAGGCTGAGAGGACTGTATTGATCATTAACAACAATTTTGCCTCCTCCACTTTTACAAGGCAGCTCCTTTATATGAGCTTGCAGCAGTTGCTTTAGAGGACCCTTAAAGTTGCTGGTCAGAATAGGGTAGCCTGAAAGAAGGCTGACTACATTGCTGATTTTCTGAAAAAGAAATGTTGGAAGATTATTTCAACCATGGATGAGGCTCAAGGTTTAGTCCTAGGGCTGGGACAAAGCCCAGCACCACCACAGGCAGCCTTGTGGTGGGGTGTGCTGTCCGTTGGGCCGGGCAGCTACCGGCCAGCCCCCACAGGGTGGGAGGATGCTCACAAGTTGCAAACTGCTGTGCTACAGTCCGCCATCTCAGACATGCTGGATAGACCCGTGT